>NC_135714.1:108598943-108907974 GCF_964656455.1 Halichoerus grypus
AGCTCAGGTCATGATCTCGGGGTCATGAGATCGAGCCCCAGGTCAGGCTCTATACTCAGCATGGAATCTGCTTGTCCCTATCCCTCCCCTCCACCCCCTACCCTGCACTCATGCTCTTTCTCTCAAATAAGTAAAATCTTCAAAAAAAAAAAAAAAAAAAAAGAGGGGCGCCTGGGTGGCTCAGTCGTTAAGCGTCTGCCTTCGGCTCAGGTCATGATTCCAGGGTCCTGGGATCGAGCCCTGCATCAGGCTCCCTACTCTGTGGGAAGCCTGCTTCTCCCTCTCCCATTCCCCCCTGCTTGTGTTCACTCTCTCGCTGTCTCTCTCTCTGTGTCAAATAAATAAGTAAAATCTTCAAAAAAAAAAAGAAAAAAGAAATATGGAGACAGTTTATAGTCAAAAAAGTTCAAAGACTTTTAACCATTTGAAAGGATGTTCAATTTTTGCACTGCATAATGCATTGCATAAAGGCAAATTAATTATACTAACTAAACTATCACATATGCTATACATGTATATACGTACTAAGTATATTTGGTGTAGTATATATAGTATAATATATAAATAAATATATATTTATATATGTATATACTACATACAGTATTTGTATTTAAGTATTTATACAATAAATATATATACACACATATATATATGTATATAAATACATATATTTGCCTCTATGGCCTCTAAATACCATATCCCACTAAAAGAATCAGGGCTCTTTGAAGAAATGACTGATTCCAGATCTGGCTCAGCAAATGCGGAAAATGAGCCTGGAACATCTTATCATTCCAGAAGCAAAGAAGCTATCAAAGAATACTGGGATCATGTCAAAAGTCTCAGGAACTAACCTGCATGAGCTCCAACAGTACAAACTTGAGACAATATTTTGAAATGGACAAAAGGTTATTTCAATTAATGTGTTCAAAATACACCTCCACGGAGCTGCTCCCACCCCTGTAAAAAATGTTTATCTTTGCAAGATTTTAGGAAACCACCATTTTGAAAATCAGTATTTAAACGGAAAGAATCAAAATTTTTTTGGTGCCCTTTTACAATGGCCTCTACATTAGGGGAATGACGGTCAATGAGGGAAAGTTCTTTACAGAAGTTTTCTGCAGCTAATAATGAAAAGAATATCACCATTTTGCAAACTGTAATGAAATAATGAACCTAGACAACAAACATCAATGGTTGGTAACTCACGGAAAGAAATGCCAAGATATTATGTACCTCCTGGGAAGTAGAAAACACCATGTAAGAGGTAATACCAACAACAACAACAACATAAAATTCAAACCTGAATATGACCGGTTCTCTAAATCCATCAATTTACTGAAAACACAAAGGAGAGAGAATGTGTTGAACAGCCCATGGAGATGCAAAAAAAAAAGCAGAAAAGAAGAGAGAATCTACTGACTAAAAGAGACTTAAGAAACATAATTAGAGGCACCTTGGGTGGTTCAGTCAGTTCAGCGTCTGCCTTTAGCTCAGGTCATATCCCGGGGTCCTGGGATCAAACCTCCCTCTCCCTCTGTCCCTCCCCAACCTCCCCCCATTGTTCGTGATCTGTCTCACACACTCTCTCTCTCTCAAATAAATGAAATTTTTAAAAAAACATAATTAAATGATCAGTGTATGACCTTACATAGATCCCCAAACAAATAAACCTTAAAAAATATATAATTGAGAAAATATGAATATTGATTGGGCATTTGATCATATTAAGGAATTTTTTCTTAAGTGTAATAATTGTGACTGTGTTCTATGAAGAATCTACATATTACATCTACAAATATTATAAGGAAACAAAGGTCAATACCTCTAACCTGGGAGTAGGGAAAAGTCCTCTGATCCAAATCCAGAGGAAATAAAAGAAAGGATTACTAAATTTAATTCCATAAAAGAATTTTAATTGCATAAAAAAAAACAAAAATAAAACAAAAAAATAATAAATGACAAGGAGAGAAAGGATGTGTTACATATCAAAGGCAATGAACTGATATAACTGATATATAAAGAGCTGTTAAAATAGAGTAGGAAAAGGTCAATAACCTTTTTTATAGCAGATACATAATGAAATATTTAGATATAAATATTTACAGATATGACATGTAGGGTTTGCTTCAAATGTTTCTGAGGTGTGACAGGGGTGTTAGTGGGTGGACACAGATGAGACAGGAATGACCGTGTGTTGAAGATTATGGAAATCAGGAGATGTATACATCAGCTCATTTTTTTTCTTTCATATATGTTTTTAAATGTCCATAATAAAGTTTTCATAAAACATAATGAATGGTAATAGTCATAATCAGATGTGATCCAATAGACTAAATAGGAGATAGGTGAACACACAATTATATAGTAAGAAAGTCAGGATTGGGGCGCAGTCAGTTAAGTGTCTGCCTTCAGTTCAGGTCATGATCTCAGGGTCCTGTGATCAAACCCTGCATCGGGCTCCCTGCTAAGCAAGGAGTCTGCTTCTACCTCTCACTCCTCCTCTGTGTTCTCTCTCTCTCTCTCTCTCTCAAATAAATAAATAAAATCTTTAAAAAAAAGTCAGGATTAGAACAGGTCTTAACTCCCAGCCAAATGTTATCATCACTAAACAATACTGTAGCAGCCACTCATGCCCACCTCCAAAACAATTGATATGTAGTGGAACAAAAACCTATATAAATTTCATTCTCTAAAACAAAACAAAACAAAAAAACTACCTTTCACAAAATATACAGCATGGTGCCTAAACAAAAAAATTATATTCCCAAGAAAGATTTTACTTGTTCAGAGGGACCTAAACCAAATCACCAAACAAATCTTGGACTATAAATTGCAACCCTTGAGGGGTAAAAAAAAAAAAATGGTGTTAGGCAACATGAAGAAAAACAAACTCTGTTCTTAAATAAACCTCACAGACAGAACCTGGATGAGAATTTGACTGTAGCCATATACCCAGAAACATAAAAGAACTTTCCACCTCCACCATACCATGCTCCAAGAAACCAAATATAAAGCAATGTCATTCTTTAATGATAGAAATAAATCTAGTTACTGAAGACAATGCTTACATGTATAAAATGTACTACTGGCAATAAAAGAAGTCTCTAAGCTCACAGCGTGACACTTCAGAGGGAGCACTTGGTGGGTGAGTTAGAGCTGTAGACTCAGGGTTTGCTTTCCAAGAGATGCCCTTCAGAGTTTCCATGCTGAGCTTTCCATCCAGAATCTAGAACATGTTGTTCTGTCCCAGACTTTCAAAGGCCCACTGCATCCTAGATGAAAGGAAGTTCTGAAATTAGGTAACATTTCAAATCTAATAGGTCTTTTGTTCTGCTATAAATCTATTAGACTAGAGAGGTTGCAAAAGAAATGTAGATGACCAGACAGCCTCTCTCAAAGACTATGGATTCATATTTCAGTACGACGTCTTCAAGTACCTTGTAAATTTAGTTCTATTATTAATAATAATGATTTTCAACACATATCCACCAAGACAGTAGCTCTCTGAAAATACTAATAAATTTGTCTTAAATAAAGCTACCTTTAGAAATTTTGTGGAAATTTCCAGCTATACTAAAAACAAATTCAGACCTTATTGTGCTGGATTGAATTAGATCAAGAATTTAGGATTTTGCTGCAGCTTACATCAGATCACTCAATGGGCTCAACTTTCCATAACCTCTCTCATGCTCATTTTCCCTTTTATATTTAAAACATTTCAATCATGTCTACTGGTAAAGCAGAACATATGAGAGGGGGAGGAGACTAGGGAAGAAACCTTTTCACATTCATACAAAGGTCTTTGTAACATTGTGGGTTTCTAATTTCCTAAAAGACTGAGAAGTTTCTGGGCATGTACTGGCATAACTCTGGATGACTCATCTTAGCTCTTTTTCATCTCCCTTTCTTTCCTGTTTCTTCTGCCTCTAATATCGCAACACCTAGAAGTGGCTGAGTAAGCTAAGCTTTAATTAATTAATGCCAAAGTTAATTATAGTTAACGATAATACATCAAATGGATAGAATATCATATAACATTAAAAGACTATTGCAAATACATTGCTGTACCAGGGAAAAGACTGGATAAACTAAGTAAAAAAAAAAAGTAAAATACAAAATAATATGTAAGACCTATTTTTAAACTTATTCCTAGAAAAATATAGAAAGACAGTTATCTAAATGCTAATTCTGCATGACAATAAATTATTCCTTGTCTTCTAAATATAAAATGCACTGATTCATTAATAGAAAAAATATATATTGATAGTTTGATAAAAAAAGAACACTGTCTTATTTAAGATTCATAACTAGAATCATTAAAATAAAGCATAGATCATTTTAAAGGGGTAAGGGGTTCACAGAATATAAACACAAATGCAGATGTGAAAGTATATAAGCAACTTCATAAGAGTATTGTCACAGGAATTAGGATACTATAATGAGGAACTTTTGGAATTCATAAGTAATGCCCTCCTGTAGGATGTCGACTCTGTCTCCAGTCTGACTGATTGTTAAAGCATAACGCTGAGCTAATCTAGAATATCTGAATTCCAAATATTTGACACTGGAATTAATCTTGAACTCACTGTGGATCAATGCCTTTTAAATGCTTGGCTGAAAGACATAATTTTTATGAAGGATCACATGAGAGTATGCAGACTATATATTCCTCTGATATAACCTTTCCTTGGATTAAGCCAGAAAAATCAGAAAACTTCGTAACTGGAGAACATTATATGACCCACTCTTTCAACTCCATTTACTCCTACACTCAACCTCTCCCCTCTGTCCTGTTAGAATTGTGTTTACTGAATTGCTTTTGAATACTGAAGTCATCAGCCTAAAATGAAAGACAGTGTTTCTAATAAGTATATATGGCATCATGCACAAGGACTTACAAAAGAACTTTATCTGAGTCTCAGTATCAGAAATTATGTTTTTCCTCAACAACTAGTTCCTTTTTTTCCTTGTGGGCCCTGAGTCCTCCCATTTCCCCTGTCCCTGGTGAAAAGTACATGGAGATTTGTGGCCAGTAATTTGTTTCACAGCCTCACTCCCAGCTCTATATACTTTCTTGACCTTGTTTTTCCATTACCTCATATTCCTTGTTTATTTTTAATTATTTTCTTGTGCCATATTATTTGAATCCTTTCAAGTTGCCTTTGGAAAAAGGTAGCATATGATTGGTTCTTTAATTAATCAAAATGAAAAATTACATTAAAATTTCTACTTCTAAGAATTTAATATGCAGTCACCTTTCAGCAGACAGGAGCCCCTGACATACAAAAACTGTCTAATTAATGTCAGTTGTCATCATCATTACATAATTGCACACTGTAATGTCATAGAAGTGTTCATAAGCCAAATAAATGCACACATATGTGCAAACACAAGCAAACAAATAAATATTTAATGCAATAACCTTGACTATCCTCTCATCATAGTATTTCTAATGCCTAAAACATTGCCTAGACAATGTAGGCAATCCATAAATATTTTGTTAATAACTGAGTTACTTAACGGTGAATTCCTGTTATTATATTTATGTTAGCACATATTTTTGAATATACATGCTGAGGAAAAGCTTGGTATAGTGAAAATAATATGTACTTTTTAGACAGTTTGGGTCCTATACAAATGGTGATAATTAATGGATACCAACACCAGATAAGAAAAAATATTTTATTTTCTGCAGTATGCTTTTCTCATTAGAATTTTCTGGTCTTATGAAGATCAAATGAAACAGTCTAATAGAGCCTGGTACTTAAAAAAAAAAAAAAGTTCAACAAATGCTAAGCCTCTTATTTTTCCTCTTCCCTCTGACAATGCACATTGCTATGGCAGTATCACAGATGTGTGTGTGTGTGTGTGTGTGTGTGTGAGAGAGAGAGAGAGAGAGAGAGAGAGAGAGTCAAAAGCTTAATTCACTCAAAAGACATTACTACCAAAGGACTGCCTGCATTTTCATCTACAACTCTCTTTACCAACCATGGATAATCCTTTTCTTCTTCCCTTAGCTACCATCCTGACTGTCTGATTTTAAAAAGAGGTAGGGAGGGAAGAGAGGTAGGGTGGATGGAAAAGAAGAAGGAAGGAACAAATTAATAGTTATTATGTGCAATCCTCTTTTCTAGTGAGACAACCAGATTCTTTCCTCTGCTCTCCTTCCTTCCTCTGTCCCTCTCCCCCTTCCTCCTTCCTTCTCTTCCTTCCTTTCTTAGATATGAACAGAATATCCATTCAGAGCATTGTACAATGTTAAAATACAGGTCACCATTCTTTCTTAGAAATCACTGATTTCAAGATTGCTAAACTTGAGTAAATAGCAACTTTTTAGATATACATTGTGCTTTTAGGGACATCCTAAGTGGAAAATAAGGCAGATGGACTCCCTCAGAAAAAAAGCTTTAAGAAATCACCGGCTCCATGGCTCATAAAATAGATAATCTGCCTACAGACATCTAGTGTGCAGGAAGCTAAATAATATGACTACCAATCATTCCCAGATGACTCCTGAACCCATGCATTCATTCTGTTATGTGTGCTGCACTTCATGATGCAGACTTCACAGTGGTGAGGCCTCTTTCACATCTGACACCAAGGTTTTCAATCTGTGATGAAGTCTGCTTTTTTCTCTCCATTCATTTCTCCCCCTCCACTTTATGGGAGAATAAAAAAGTATTGACCTCTAAGACTTTTGTTCAAGGCAATCTTTCCTTGAACTTCTCTATTCGTTTCATTTTTTGTCTTATCAAATACCACCTCAGCCAGATCCCCAGGTCTCTGTCCCTGATATAGGCAGCATGTTGTTGGGAAATGCTTGCTTTAGTATTTGTAGGCACTGTGCTGGGATGAGGTATCAGATGACAGGCTTTCATCTGGATATAATTTATTTATTATATCAGTACTTTATATTAAAGAAAGTGCACCAGTGTGAAAATTGAAGGGAAAACATATTTTGGCTAAGGGGTAACCTGGAAATTATTAAAGTTAAAGCTTATGGGTCAAAGGGTGCCAGCTTCATGTTATTAGAATAATATGTTCATGTTTAAGTCACGTAACCTCTATGGGTCTTTGAAACACCTGCAATGGAAATGGTTTTCACACTATAATAATGACAACAAATAGACTGAAGCTCACTGCTTTACTCTGAGTCTACTCATGTGACCGAATTTTATGAGCCAATAAAACATATCCTAACATAAATATAATAAAGATTCAGCAAAATACCACCCTAAGTCAATTTTCTTCACAACTCTGCTTTCTCTTCTCACTGCTACTCCCACCTCAAGCTCCACCCTCTCCAACTCTTCCCCTCCTTCTCTTCTCTTTTACTCAGGTTTCATTGATGCAGCTGCTGCCGGGGAACTAGTGAATGAGGCTGCCCCTGGGATAAACCAGACAGCATGTAAGCTGCCCTATAACATATTTTCTGTTATTAAATAAAGATGATACCATGGACTAGATTCTGCCCTTTGCCAAACAGTATTGCAAAAGGTGTATATCACCCCTCATTAAACAATTAAGTATTTATGTCCACTTATTTCACTTGTATTTTTAGCATTAGTGTCTAAACATATGTACGCACACACACATGCACACATACACATGATTCTCAAGATATGAATTTCTCCCAGGTATCCCAGAAGTCATATAATGCCAAGAAGTCCTCTCAAGACAGGCCTAAGGGCCACTTTCATTTATAATTGGTGAAACTACCTCAAATGACATTCTGAGAGGTGAGGTACATCAGATTACAATAATTTGCATTTATTATTTTTTAAATACAAATGTCAAATCTCTGGAATTTTTTATGCATACACAAAGTATCGCTTGTTGGAGGAAGCTTCAAACTGGAAATTCCCAAGAAACAAAGAAATAAAATGAAATCTACATTCAATGTATTCCTGCCCTCAATAAGTCAGCAAACTGATTATCAAAGAACCAGGTTACAGAATGAATAGTATCTCCCAAAGTTCATATGTTAAAACGTTAACCCCCAGTGTGACTGTATTTGAAGACAGGGCCTTTAAGGAAGTGATTAAGGCTAGTTAAATGAGGTCATAAGGGTGGAGATCTAATTTCATAGGACAGATGTCCTTACTAAAAGAGGAAGAGAGATCAGAGATCTTTCTCTCTCTCTCTACATGCACACAAAGGAAAGGCCATGTGAAAAGGCAGCTGTCTGCAAGGCAGGAAGAAAGGCCTCACTAGAAACCAACCCTCATGGCACCTTGATCTTAGACTTCTATCCTCCAGAACTATGAGAAAATAAATTTCCATTGTTTAAGCCACCCAGTCTGTGATATTTTGTTATGGCAGCCCCAGCAGACTAATACAACCAGAAGTCTCTTTTCTTCCCAAAATGTAAGTGATAATCGCAGACACAGAAAGGATCTTAAGATCAGTGAGACCCACTTGTTAAAAATAATATTCACTGGGGACATCCTAAAGGACCTCCATTAAGAACATTCTTCTAGAAAATAGTCTATCTATTATCACTGAGACAAGTCAAATCAACAGAGGTGTATATTTAGACATCATCATTTGGTCCCTTCAGACTCATGGCATAGTGGTTTCTTAACCATATCCCCAATATGGGATATGGTTAAGAAATCACTATGAAAATTGTTTAACATATCTACTGTACACTTTTGAGAATATGGTCTTCTACACATCATTATGATATCCTAAAGGATAAGGTTCTCTCAAGTTTCAGTAACAAAATAATTTGTTTCACCTGAAACAACTATTTTCATTTTCCAGTGGCTGTGACTCCTATAATGATCATGTTTGCCTCACCAAACTTGAGGTCTAGTTCTACAGGTTATATAGGTGCTCAAAGTATGACTTTTCGTGTGTGAACCAGTTTTCCTCATCTATTCTCCCCTTCTTGCATAGATATCCTCAAATATTTATTTTGTGTTTTATTCATTTTGCATGCCATCTCAAATTCTTTGTGGAATGAGGAGGGAAGTAAGTGCATGCATAAGTATATTTCATCTCATACAACTTTTTCCTTTAAGGTGGAAAACAGACCCAGAACACTTTAGTGATGTGCTCCAGGTCATACAGAGTGTGGTGCAGATAAGATTAGAATCCTCTCACTCACTCTAGGGTTCCTTCTCTTCCATCATAAAATTACTTCTTCAAGCAGTGAAGGAGGAAGAAAATTCATTCAAAAGGAAAAATATCTCCCTTGGTACATGTGGCTTTGTTTTCCCAACAGGGATAAGACAAGCCTTAACTGCGCTATGCCAAATGTCCCCACACTGAAGAATGGTCAGCCATTTCTAGTCTCTGCCCACTAATTCCATCAGAGCCCTCAGTCATTATATTAAAATAAAAAGTCTCCTTATATTTCCCAAAGCCCATTCCCACCACATTTTTTTTTTGTTTTTCTCTTTGTTATTGTTTCAAAAGAGAAACAAAAGAAGCAGAAAATACTTCCCTAATCTAATGAAAAATTGAGTCTGTAGGGGACAGTAAGGATCAGAGTTTAAAATATATGCATTTTACACCTGAAACTAATATAACCTTGTATGTTAATTATACTTCAATTAAAAAAAGATTTAAATCAGAGCTGCTTTGTTCTGATTATGATATAATGTATAATATACATGATATATGTATATTCACTGTAAAAATTACAAAGTGTTAAAAGTAATGAATGACAAAATAAAAATAACTATAATCTTCTGAAAAAAGAAAATAAAATATTGGCATTTCACAGCTGACACTAAAATTTCTCTCAGGAAGGCATTATAAGTAAAGTGTTGGCAAAAATGACCCTAATAATTTCCTTCACGCTCTCGGGTTGACCCTTCCCACAATCGCTTTGGCCTTGGCCATGTGAATAGTTTTGGCCAATGAGACATTTGCAAATGTAACACAAGCAGAGACTTGAAAAGCCACTTGCACACTGTGATTTTTGGAACTCTGAGACAATCATATGAAGCAGCTTAGGCTTGCTGCGTATAGGATGAGAGACTGAATTGAGCATATTCAAGCTGTTCCAGCTCGAATGCCATTCAACCTACAAAACCAAGCAGTCTACCTACTCTTGACATATGAATGAGGCCATCCCAGACATTTGTCACCACCAACTTCCATCTGACCACAGATACATGAGAGAGTCCAGTAGAAGTCAACCAAGCCAGACCTGACTTAAAAGAGCCCAGCTGACCCACTGAATAGTGAACTGAATAAAACAGTTTTTCTTTTAAGGCACTCAATTTGGGGGTAAATTATTATGCAGCAAAAACTAACCAATACAGAATGGAACTGACTTTGTTTAGGAAAATAAGTTGAAAACATCTAGGTTTGGGAACAACCCATAAATTAAACTACTTTGGCACAAGCAAGAGCTCAAAGTTAGAGGTTATCATGAGATTATAAATAGTTCTCTGTTCCCACAAAAACTGCAGAAATCTTGGAAAGTGGGAAATAAAAGGGAAACCGAAGTTTCAGCCAATCTTATCTAGTTCTTAAGAGGCAGTGAGTCTCCGGCTGACATCTTGGAGGAATAGAGATAGAGACAGATAAGGATATGGGTAAAGACAAAGAGATATACAGACAGCATTAGATATAAATATATAAATATATAGAAAGAGATCTCTAATTTGCTACAGTCAACAATATATTATTAAAAACGTCACATAGACTATCTATAAACAAGGCAACTCTTAGCAAATTCATTAGTCAGAATGAGTTCTTTATGCCAACTTGAGTGAGGCTTGTGTCCAATGTTGTTCTGCTGCTTTAAGAATACACCTTCAAACTAACACATGAGCCATGTTTATGAGACTTCTTCCTGGTGTGACTGTTAACCCTATACTTACTTGGGCATATCTTTGATGTCATCTTCATTTTTTTTTTGTTAGTCTCTAGGCCTTTCCTGACAAATTGCTCAGTCAGCATTCTTATCCTTCCCTTCTTTATATCTCTAACTTTGACTAGCATCTTACCCCCAGCCCACCACAAGAACCCTCTCCCCCATTATACTTCTGAACTGCTCTCCTGGGCAGCTCTACTTAGAAACAAGCCAGCTCCTGATCATCTATTCTTAAATCATCTATCTTTAAAGCATGAGACTAAATATTGGTCCCTACTACAACCTCCAACACACAGTGTGCAATTAATATACATTAGTGAACTTCAAATACATTATCACCTCTTATTCAAAGCAGTAATAACCACTACCATCAATCACATTTAAATATCTAAACTATTAGAACGGACAATATACGAACATAATCTATAATGGTATACTACTACCCAAGCCAGAAGTCAAGTTGATTTTTATCCATGTTACACTCATAAAGGTTGGCTGTAACTATACATATAGGCTGTGGCAGACTGTATTTTCCAGACACGTCTTATACATTTTTCTAGAAACTTACCACTCCCCATCAAAACACAGAGTCTAGTTGTCCTACCCTTGAATTAGGGAAGGTTTGTGCTTGCAACCAACAAAATGTTGTGGAAGTGATGCTGCATAACCTCTGAGGTGAGGTCAATAAGTGACTGAGTGACCCACCACAGAAGCAGTCCAACTGCCCTGAGGTTATCATGGTGTGACAAAGCCCAAACCAGCCTATGCAAAGAAACTACACCTAAGAGACTCCTGAAGCTCATTATCCAGAGAATAATGACACTATCAACCCTGATAAAGCATGCTTTCAACTAGAATCTGCACTGACAAAGACAGGATCCAATCTCTAGAGAGGGAAACATCAAAAGATTGAAGCACTAGAGTCTGTCCTAAACTGAAGGGCAAATATGGTACTGAGGCAAAAGAGCAGTCATTCAGACCAGGTACCTACGGTGCCTAAGAGCTCACCCTATTCAGATAAAAATGCCAAGCTTTGGAAAGCAGGAATAATTCTAGGTTCTACCTACAGAGATGAAAGATTTCACACCACAGTTTCTGTATTTTGGTCCAGAGTGCTTCAGGCATTGAGTAGTAATGGGCTTTTAAGCTGAAGGTCTTCAGATGTTGTGACTGAGCAGCAATAATAAAGGTGTGAGTGACAGCAAAAGAGCACGGAGTAAAAGGAAAAGCAGATTAGGGTGGCAGAAGTCAAGAGCAGCTGAGCCTCTCTGGATATAGCCAAGTCAAAAGGAGTTAGTTGTACATAATTCAAATGAAGAACATTCTAAGCAAGAAAAGCATGTAAATATAAAGATAGATGTAAGAATGTGTGGCAAGAGCCCAAGTGGAAAAGCAGAGGCACACAAAAATAATGAGGGGTGAGGATAACCAAGTATTACATAGGAATGAGGAACGAATATTATAGGAATGAGTGACCAAGTATTATAGGAATGAGACCATGGTATCAAAAACTTTGAATATCAACTGAGGAGTTTAGATTTTATCCAACAATCAGGGAGTTGCAGAAGTTTCCTAGATCCACGGTGGGGGGGGGGGGGAAGCAGCAAGAGGGTGAAGAGAATCTGAGCAGGCAATATTCTAGGCCCCTTTCTTCCACTCTAACTTCAATGACTGTAATTTCAACAGTTTTACAATTACTCTTCTAAGTAATCTTTCATTTGAAAGATATCTTTTAAAATGCTGGAAGAATTACTATAATAGACAAAGCCTTTTCACTGTACACCATTGATTAGGAAAGTAATGTGATAAAAGCCTTGTTTAAGGATTGTTCCCCGGCTTTGTTCATGATATAAATGAGAAAGTAAATATAAGAAAAAAATTAAAATGAAGAGCATGAGAAAACAAGATGGAAAGGAAAAGAGAAAACTTTTTAAAATCAAGAATAGCTTGACTAAACAAAGTGAGGCACTGAGAAGCCCAACCCCTATTTCCTTTGTTATCCCCTGCAATCTTTGACCTTCCCAGGCTTTTTTGGTCTCTATTTGGCCTTTTAATCCAGTCCTTGATTTTCCTTTGCTCTGTTTCTTTCCGGCCTTCCATGCAACCTTTTATTTCTCAGGTCCTAGGCACCCATCCATGATCACAGTGCTGCTTTTGACTGGCACTATAATTCTTTGTTATTTTCAGTTGGCTTTACATTACACATTTAGGTCTCGCCTGTCCAAAGTAATAACCTCTTCTAAAAATATTTATTTTTGGTGCTTAGCCTTCTCAAAGTTCCTTACAGACATTATCTCATCTATTTCTCTTGAAAGTAGGTACTCTGATGACAGAGGGGCCCCAAAAGGTAATTGTGCAGATTTGGGGGTATACGTGTGCCTGGGACCTCAAAGGTGTCAATCCTGTCTATCTGGGATGAAAGATGGATGTTCTCAATTATCAATAGTGC
The DNA here is from genome assembly GCF_964656455.1 of Halichoerus grypus. Lineage (NCBI taxonomy): Eukaryota > Metazoa > Chordata > Mammalia > Carnivora > Phocidae > Halichoerus > Halichoerus grypus. The sequence continues at coordinate 108,612,227 of NC_135714.1, forward strand.
CAAAAGCTCTTTCATTCAAAGAGAAGGAAAAAGTTCCATCACCAGCAGGGGAAAGAAAAGATCTTATGTTTTAAAAAAAAGCATTACTGTCCACCAAAGAAAAGAAGCATAATATATGTTACCATGTTTCTTTTAAATTCCAAATTTTTACTTCTTCTAGAACTTAGAGGATTTATCTCTGGGGGCATTATTGTATTCTTATGCATTCCTAAAAAATACATACAGAGCTTGCTCTTACTCAGAAGTCTGTAAGATCCTTTTATTCACAAACATACACAGACACACACCATTTCCCCATACCACACACCAATTTGTTTAACCGTCTTCTATGTAATGAGTAAAGCAGACATTCTGGAGAGGGGACTCTTTAATTATGCAACTGGAATTGCCTAGCCCAACCCAATATGAGAAAGTGAGAATAGCAGAGATAAAAAGGAATCTTTGGGCGTCTCCCTTTCTTTCACACTCCTTACTCTACTGTTAGTGTTGTTTCACTGAGTTTTAGCCACTGTGACTTTAGGACCCTAGAAACGTCTGAATGCATAACATGGGAAAACATTAACATTTTATTAACTTAGAAGATTCCAGCCTAAATATATTTTTTCTCTCTGCTGAACATATGTTTAAAAGATTATGGAAAAAAATTTTCTAACTTGAGCCTTCAGTTCCAATAAAGAATGACTCACTTGTGTATTTTCATAAGACGTAAAGATTATTTCACTTCAACTATGCTCAGCTTCTAAACCTTTACATGCCCCTGAGTAGGTACATGCAATTAATACTGCAACCCAAAATAAAAAGGAGATACTCACTAAAACTAAAATGAGGCAGAAAATTTTTAAGAAGAAGAAAGTAGTCCACTGAAAGTGCTGTCTTGCCTTAGACCAAAATAAAGACTAAAAGACCTTCCAACGACAATTTATAAGAGTCAAATATCCCAAAGGACTGTGCCTCTTGCAAGGAGTAGGGTCCACTTATCACTTAGATCTACAAGTCCATGGTAACAAGCAGTGGCTTCTGGTCCTTTCTTCCAATACAAGTTTTTGCTTTCATTGATAACAACAGTCCTTTATCCTTGACAAAACAAAAACTGTCCACTGATTAACTGTGGCTTATGAAACACTTACTTCTTAATGCATAGAAAAAAACTGCTCCTCTCTGAAGAGTAAATCTTATTGAAAAGCCCCAAGCCAGGATTTGTTTAAACTGCTGATCAGTTTCCTAATGTACTTTCAAAAGAAACTACAGTGAACACCATGATAGTAACACAACAGCAACCTTGATAAACTCCCTCTTCTCTTCCGTACCCCAAAGAACACCTGCAACAGGTCCATCAGGGACATATATATAGACCCCAGGAATTGCTCTGACTATATAATTGTATTCTTACTTAAATGTCTTGATATTCTCATGGCTAAACATATGTATAGGAGCGTTGCACAACAGATGATCATTTTGGCCAATACAATAATATTTACCTAAAATCTTTCCACCTAACCATAACAATCACAATGTTTTATTTAAATGTTAGTTCAAGGTTAAGAACTAAGAAGCTAGTGAGGAAAATGTCCTTTTTCCTTTTTTTTTAAATTTTTTATTTACTTTCAATTTAGTTAACATACACTGCATTATTAGTTTCAGGGGTAGAATTTAGTGATTCATCAGTTGCATATAACACTCAGTGCTCATTACATCAAGTGCCCTCCTTAATGCCCATCACTCAATTACCCCCACAAACTTACGCATCTACTACTCTCGCTTTCCTGCTACAACATTCTATTTGATACCAATACCCACCAATGGTTTACCTACATATTTATAAATTAAAGGTAAAATGTAGACTGAAGTGCCACAAAGTGAAGAAAAATTGCTGGCTATGAAATCTTGGCACTGAGAATGAATTTCATCCCTGAAATCACTTCTGGCACAGAGAAGGGGCATCAGACATGGTAGCTCTTATGTCTGTTGCATCAAACCTAGACTCTTACTAAGGTTTTCAGCTTAACTAATTCATTCAGAAATCTTGAATCATGTCATTAGCTACCTGCTTACCACCACTTTTCCCCTAAATATGAAAACTAGGATGATAGCTATAATTATTCCACATTGGTGGGATGTTCCAGCCAGATGTTTGCAGACATTATTCAAAGAGCCCAGATTCATGCCATCAACAAAAATTAATGGAAGAAAATCCCATTTCCATTAACCTTAAAAATATGTATAAATATGACATTCATAGGACATGCTAACCTTTAGGGGCTCTCAAGATCTCCTCTCTTCAATGCCAGAGTCAAGGGAAACAATGGAGCCTTTCAAACACATGAAGCTGAGGATGGAACTTTTAGATAGAGCAATAAAGCAATTATAAATAGAACTGATCTGGAAGAGAGGCTTTCTTCTCTTTGAACTCTTATCTCTGTTCTAAAGTTCTCTCTTGGCTTTATCTCAGGCAATTGGTACTGTGCATCAAGCCTAGGGAAGACTGCCACTTAGAGGGCTTAGAGGGAGCCCCTTGGATAGCCAAACAGAAACGAAGTAGGTCCTAGGAGGGGCAAAGAATCTAACAGCCTGATGACTGCTATGCTAGTCCTGGCTTTATGCTAATAGGTCAAAAGGCATCCTGAGGCTCTCTTAGAGCACAGCCCACTTCACCAAAGACACCAGGCAGTGATTTGGGTCCATATCCCTCTTTAGTAATGGAATGTTTATTGTTCTGGAATGCCCTTTAACAGATATAGTTATAATTGCAGATGTAGTTGGAGATATAACTATAGATATATCTGTAAAAGCTCTCTTTTTATTTGCCTGATTGACACTCTCTTTCCCCTCTACAAATGATACTGACCAATGTTCACCACTAACTGAAGGGTTGGAACTAATATATCTCTCTAGGAAGCCTGAATACATCTGCCCTCACCTATTAAGTCATATACATACCAAAGTCTGTTCTCCAACCTATATGTATCTTGTGCAATAAATTTTACTAAACACAATCTAAACAATAAAAATGGCTGCAAAAAGAGAAGATGTTTTGATACAAATTAAGTCTAATGACTTGAAAAGTCTAAGTAAAGGTAAATCATTTTAAAACATCATTGAATTAAACTGGCACAAAACTACTATGAAATACTGGTGGAAAATTCATGAAAATGCAAGAAATCTTATACTCAGGGGCGCCTGGGTGGCTCAGTTGGTTAAGCGACTGCCTTCGGCTCAGGTCATGATCCTGGAGTCCCGGGATCGAGTCCCGCATCGGGCTCCCTGCTCAGCGGGGAGTCTGCTTCTCCCTCTCCCGCTCCCCCCTCTTGTGCTCTTTCTCTCTCTCACTCTCTCTCTCAAATAAATAAATAAATAAATAAATAAATAAATAAAAAGAAATCTTATACTCAGATTGTATAAACTGTGTAAATTTTTTCTCTGCTTTAAGAAAACAAAATTGCAAATCTAGATTATGTTTTACTCGTATTCCCTACGCATGAAAGATAAAATAGATTCTTTTTTTTTAAGATTTTATTTATTTATTTGACAGAGAGAGCACAAGCAGGGGGAGTGGCAGGCAGAGGGAGAAGCTGGTTCCCCACAGAGCAGGGGGAGCCTGATGTGGGATTAGATCCCAGGACCCCAGGATCATGACCTCAGCCGAAGGCAGTTGCTGAACCAACTGAGCCACCCAGGCGCCCAATAAAATAGATTCTAAACAGAAGACTCACACTCAAAGAAAAGGCTTTGTCTCTATCAAAATATTGGCAAATAAAATAACATTAAGTTAACATGTTTAAGATAGATATAAATTATTTTTAACATTTTATCATTTTCCACTTGACTTTTATTTTTATTAATAAACTACTGCAGAAAAGAAGGCTTTACAGTCTCCCTAAATCTACACATCTCTGTATATATTTATAGATATATCTCTGGGACCTCCACTGAGGTAAGGATGGCACAATAAACAGCTGAAACAAGATTCGCCTTTAGCCACATGTAGCAGACATGGAGATGTGCTATGTAGATCCCTCAAGAAAAAACTCAGTGCCCAGGGGCAAAAAATGATGTTGGCTGACAGCCTTCAACAGTTAGCTCTTCAGGGTCTGCCTCAGCTTTAGAACCAAGGCCACATTCTTCTCAAGGTGGCTCCAAGCTAATAACTGATTAAGAGCGTGGTATAAGGGCCTAGACATTTCAGCTAGACATAGAACTACTCCAGATGATGACTTTTGTGATAGGGCTCCGCAAAGGGCTGGCAGAAACTTTAATAAGTCTATATCACAGTCTGACTTGCCCTTCCCAATCCCATTTCCTTGCTTTTCCTTTCACAGGTGTTAGACCCAAATAAACCTTTTGTACTCCTAACTCCATCTCAAAATATACTTCCTGGAACACCAAACAGGCATACTATATAATGGCACAACTGACACAGAACATTCCACACATATACATATTGGCTTATTTCATGCCAGGTAATTTTCACCACTTACTGAACCCATCGCTGGAAGAAGGCACTGACAATGAGCACATGACAATAAAGAACAAAGTAACTGACTGTCCACAAAAGCAGAGTTTGGTTCTAGCAAATATGTTTTGGATGCCTACCTCAATAGATTTCCAAGGGTCCAGAGATAATATTCAAACTATTGAAGATTGTATACCATGTTCTGCCAGAAGATTTGGTAAATCTGGTTAGCCAGATTTTCTATCCAAGTACAAAGGATCAATTTCATAAACTCCATGAGAATGACCTTCACCAATTTCTTCCAAATTGAGCTGAGACATGCTGGTAGTTATAGCTTGAATTTACTGAGATCCTGATCAGTACTTAATACGACAAGTTTAGCCAAACTCTGCCAGCCAATCTGATACGTATTTAAGCTATTGTGTGATAATAAATGGTACGTGGTAGCTGCTCCATAGTACTCTCCTCTCTTTCTCTGTCAATTCTGGATATTAATGATTCAATACAAGTTTAAATATATGCATCATGACCCCCAGAACAGAAAGAAGTAAGACTCAATCATGAGAAAGAGGGTGCTTCAGCCCTGCCAATGATTAAGTCAGACATGGTTATTAAGAAGAAAAGACAGTAAACACATTCTGATTTACTTTGCTCTCTCTCCTGGGCCTCTTCACACTTTGGCCAAGAAAGCGCCAAAAAGCAGAGCTCAACAGTTTATGTAGCACTATGGAATTGACGGAAGGCAGGTATGATATATTAGTATAGTATAGGGCCTCTAGATTGAAGAGAATCTGGCTTCTCCAGTACAAAGAATAGCTTGGACTGCCAAAGAAATTAAATTTGAAGCTTAAAGAATGTACATGTAAACTATACACCAAAGATACTAAACTCCTTAAGTGGTAAATCTCCTACTCTGTGAGAACTTGGGTGCATGGATTATGCCCAAGAGATGGCTTTTGGAAATGTCCTTTGGAACCAGATAATCAGTTATTTCCATTCAAACGTTTTACTTTAAAACCTCAAACTGAGATTAAAATTTAAAACAAAAATTGAGACAAGGACTTCCTACTGTTAGAGTAATCACTAAAAGGAAGATATTTAAGAAATTGGATAAGGGTGTTTCATGATTTATGATTTTACTTGGTAAATGTATGACATTTTTAAAGTCCTAAAACAAATGGTCCTCTGCACATAATTTGAGTCAGTCATTGTAAAATCTATTTAAAAGAAACTAAAATCAGGTAGAGCCTAATATTTACAGCAAAGCTAAAACACAAGAGCAATAATTTGGGGGAGTACCCCAGACTGTGCCAGGACAATTAATAACAAAGTCCTTCCAACTTCTGCTTACTGCCTAATTCCAAAGCCATATCCATATTTTTAGGTATTCATTATAATAGCACCCCAAATTCAGCACCAAAATCTACATTAGTTATCTATTACTGTGTAACAAATTACTCCACTATGTAGCAGCTAAAACAACAAATATTTATTATTTCATACTCTCTATGCAGGAGCAGCTTAGCTGGGTGGAGCTGGCTCGGGGTCTCTCATGAGGCTGCACTCCAGATGTTGGCTGGGGATGCAACAATCTGAAGGTTTAACTGAGGCTGGACGGCTCATTCATGAGACACAAGAGGCTTCAGTTCCATATTGGTTCTCAGAAATAGGCCTCAGTTCCTCCCTACAAGAAACCTCTCCATCAGGTTTCTTGAGTGTTTTCACAACATAGCAATTTACTGGTCTCCCCAGAGGGAGTAATCTCAGAAAAAGGGAAGCAAGAAGGAAGCCTTTTAGTCTTCAAAATTAATACACCATCAATTCCATTATATGCTATGCATTAAAAGTGGATCACTAATGCCAGTTAACCTACTCAATGGGGAGTGGGGGGAATTAAGCTTTACCTATTGAAGGGAGACATATCAGATAGTTTGTGAACATACTTTAAAACCACTCCATGGAAGTATTAGGTTCAAAACAACAACTTATAGATCATTATTTAGTGATTTCATCCTTATCTTAACCAAGGGCCAATACCAGACATAAAGATAACTCAGCAAATAAGAGCTCTTCCAGCCCAGCTGCAAGTTCATCATACCCTTACTCAAAACCACAATACACAATAAGATATTACTATACCCCAATTTAAAATGACTAATTTTTTTTTGAGAGAGAGAGGGCATGAGTGGGGGCAGGGATGGAGGGAGGGACAGAGAGAGAAAGAGAATCTTAAGCAGGCTCCCTGCTCAGCATGGAGCCCAATGTGGGGTTTCATCTCACAACCCTGAGCTCATGACCTGAGCCGAAATCAAGAGTCAGATGCTTAACTGACTGAGCCACCCAGGCACCCCAAATGACTAAAATTTTTTAAATGAAATGTTGAGAATATCAAATGCTGGAAAGGATGAAGAGCAAAGGTAACTCTCATATATTGCCTCTTGGAATGCAAAATATTACAGCCACTTATAAAAACAGTCTATCAAGTTTCTTATAAAGTTAAACATGCATTACCATATGACCCAGCAATGCTACTCCTAGGTACTTACCCAAGTGAAAAGAAAAGTTATGTTCACGCAAAAACTTGTATAAGGATTGTATTAGCCAGGGTTTTCCAGAGATACAGAACCAAGAGAATTTATGTATATAATAGGAAGAGATTTATTATAAGGAATTGGCTCACACAATTATAGAAGCTAGCCAGGTTGGAGACCCGGGAAAGATGATGTTCCAGTTTGAGTCCAGAGGTCATCTAATGTAGAACTAGGACAAACTGATGTTGCAGATGAAATCCAAAGGTACTCTGCTGGAGAATTTTGTCTTGGTAGGCGTAGGGAGTGTGTGTAGGAGGCCAGCCTTTTTGTTTTATTCAAGCCTTCAAGTGTTTAGATGAGGCCCATCTATATTATGGAGAATTACCCTGCTTTACTCAAAATTTACCAATTTTAGATGTTTATCTCATCCAAAATGACCCTCACAGAAACACCCAAAATAATGTCTGACCAAATATCTGGGCACTCTGTGGCCCAGCCAAGTTACACCTAAAATTAACCACCACATAGGTATTTATAGCAACCTATTCATAATCCCCAAAATCTAAAACAACACAAATATCCTCCAACTGGTGAATAAATGAACTGTGGTACATCTATATAATGAAATACCATTCACCAATATAAATGGATTCACCATATGCAATATGAATGAAGCTCAAATGCATTATGCTAAGTTAAAGAAGCCAACTCAAAACTCCATATACTATGTGACTGATTTATAGGATATTCTGGAAAAGGCAAGACTATAGGGACAAAAAGAATGAAAGAGCGGCCAACAAAGGAGAACAAGAGAATTTGTGGAGGTGATGGAACAGTTCTGTACTTGATTACATTGGTGCTTACCATGACTGTTTGTCAAAACTCACATAACTGTATACTCACTAAAAGGATGAATTTTACTGTATATAAACTGTAGCTAAAATAAATGAAAAATCTAATCAGCTACTTTCCTACTTACAATGAATGGTGTCATGTACTTTCTAAAACCCATATCCAAAGCTACGGTAAATGGCAGCTAGGACATATACTAAACATCAACCAATTATTATCCATTCTTGTCTCTGCATCTCACCAAAATGGCCTCTTCCCAACCACTAATGTGAGAATCCTCATTGGTTACATGAAGTGTCAGCAAACATCACTTAGGCCTCTGCTTAGCTTACACAAAATCCTAGCCTATCATGTCTAATCAGTTCTCAATTAAGGAAATAAAAAAAAAAGTATACACCACAGCAACCAAAGAGTCAAAAACTTCATTCACCATTCAAAGAAATGGAAAGATTTGCCTCTAAAATGGCTACTCCTGGCTTCTGAAAATTAACCACAGCTGTTGATGAAAACTAGTCCAACTCCACAGGAAAGCCACAAAATTGGCAACCTAAAAACAGCAATATGTCTCCCTGAACAACTTTTAATCATGATCCCTCAAGAACTCAAGGCCAAAACTAACATACCATCCACCCTCAGCTAAAACCTCATCATGGTTTACATACACCACTTTGGCATCTTCCAGAGGCTGTGGCCACACTTTTCCCTAATAAACCAATAAATCACTAAGCAGTTCACATTGAGGGATAGAATCTAATAATCTAAAACTCAAAAATGCCTATGGAAAGGGAAAAATATATCCACACAAATAACTTGTAAGTAATTATACATCAGCAAAGAAAAATGAAGTTGCCAGCAATTGTTTTAGCCCAAGAGAGTGTGGCTGGAAACTTGGATATAGATGGTGTGAAATAAAGAAAGATGACAGTTCTCTTTGTCATGACAGCCTTCTCTCCAGCTTCCTCACTAAGATTTTTAAACTAAAGCTTGGTGTCAGATTTCCTTGTCAATCCATCTCAGGAATTTCCTCCTAAGACCAGATGACCTACCCATATTGGGGTTTCATATCTTGTAGAGACTTGATGACCCTCGTCATTCTTGTCTCTCCTAGTATTTCATTGGGGTTTGGCACAGATATTTTAAAAATATGTTTCTGATTGTTGATACAAGAGTTTTTTTCTAGTAGTCATATCTAAATATTAACCTATTGCCTCTCATTTGAGCTGATTCATAAAATGTCTTCATTCTGTCACTAGTTTCTTCAGGTTTTCTCTGGCCTGTACCTCTGTGCTGCCTAAATAAAAGAATCTAGTTATTTAGACGTCATAGAGTCATACAGTCCTTAGAGAAACTATATCACTGCCTTAACACAAATATACTTCTTCAATCAGTATAATAATATTCCAACCTTTATACAAACAAGCATTTTAATGCTCCTTAACACGTTTTCAAAAATAGTGTCTCAAAGAAACATCCTATGGAAATACCTTCTACCCTATATTTTTAATCAATTTTATTGACATTAATTTACATACTATAAAATTCACCAATTTTAAGGGTACAACTCAATATTTTGACAAATGTATATAATCATGTAATAGCCACCAAAATCAAGATACAGAACATTTCCATAACCTCAAAAATATCCCCTCATGTCTTTTTGCACTCAGAACCCCTTCCCATAGGCTAGCAACCCCCAATCTTCTTTATGTCACTGTAGTTTTGCCTTTCTAAAATGTCATAAATAAAATCACACATTGCCTAGTCTTCTGTATCTCTTCTTTCACATAGCAAAATGTTTTCTGATATTAATGTTGTGTGTATCACTGATTTTGTTTCATTTTATTGTTGAGTTGTATTCCACTGCACGGATATGCCATGATTTGCATGTCCATTCACCAGTTGATATGGAGATTAATTTCAGTTTAGAGCTATTCTACATAAAGAAGCTATAAATGTTCACAAAAGTTTTTGCATTGACATACATTTTCATTTCTCAGTAAATATCTAGGAAAGGAATTAGGTCATGATAACCATAGCCATTTTAAATTTCTACTGGGTACATAATGGCATTTAATTTTGTTCTCATATTTCTTTTTTTTTTTTTAAGATTTTATTTATTCATTTGACAGAGACAGCGAGAGCAGGAACACAAGCAGGGGGAGTGGGAGAGGGAGAAACAGGCTTCCTGCTGAGCAGGGACCCTGATGTGGGACTCGATCCCAGGACCCTGGGATCATGACCTGAGCCGAAGGAAGACGCTTAACAACTGAGCCACCCAGGCGCCCTGTTCTCATATTTCTCTTATAACAAATTATCTTGAGCAAATTTCCATTGCTTACTTGCCACTGACAATAGCTTTTTGGTAAAATGTCTGACCAAATATTTGACCATTCATTCATCAAAGTTTTTGTCTTCTTGAATTGCAAAAGATTTTATGTATTGTTTCAAGTCCTTATATATATAATATTTTCTCCCAATTCTATGGTTTCCACTTTCATTTTAAGTGTCTTCTAAATAAGCAGCTTTTTGTTTTAATGAAGTACAATTTACCAGTTTTCTTTGTTTTTTTTTTAGATTTTATTTATTTATTTTACAGCAAGAGAGACAGTGAGAGAGGGAACACAAGCAGGGGGAGTATGAAAGGGAGAAGCAGGCTTCCCGCCAAGCAGAGAGCCCGATGTGGGGCTCGATCCCAGGATCCTGGGATCATGACCCAAGCCAAAGGCAGACGTTTAATGACTGAGCCACCCAGGCGCCCCTAATTTACCAGTTTTCTTTTATGCTTCTTGTATTTTGCTCCCTCTCAAAAAAAGTCTTTGCCTAATACTAGGTCAACAAAGACTTTCTCTTGTATTTTCTTCTAGAAAGCTTATGATTTATTTCTTATATTTAGATCTGTGATCCAGTTTGAGTACAAATTTTTATATGATTTGAGGTAAGGGTCATATAAAGGTCATGCCAAAGTTTGTTTTTTTTTTACAAATACATATCAAATCATTAATTGCACCATTTGTTGGACAGAATATCCTTTCTCCCTTTAAATCATGTTGGCATTTTTGTTGGAAACCAACTGGTCATATATATGTGGGTCTATTTCTGGACTCTATATTCTGTTCCATTTACCCACAGACCTGTCCTTACACCAATAACACAGTTTTAATTACTACAGCTTTATAGTCAGTCTTTAAATTAGGAAGTATAAGTCCTGTACCTTTGATCTTCTGTTCCATATTGTTTTGGTTACTCAAGATCCTTTGCATTTCCATGTATATTGTAGAATCAGGTTGCCAGATTCTGTATTAAAGAAAATAATAAACCTCCTAGAATTTTTATTGGGACTGCACCAAATAATAGATCAATTTGAGAAAAAATTATCTTCTGATACATGAGCAGAGTATGTGTCATTTATGTGTTCTTTAACTGGCCTCAGTAATATTTTTCAATCTTTGGTATACAGACATTGCACATATTTTTATATATTAACTCCTAATTATTTCAGGCTTTTATTGTATCATGCTATTGTGAATGGTGCTATTGTTTAATTTCTAATTGTTCATTGCTAATATAGAAATACAACTGATTTTTTTATATTGACATTTTAACATGATCTTTTGGGACACATTAATTCTAGAAATTTCTTTATAAATCCCATATGTGTTCTCCATAGACAACCAAATTTTCTCCAAAGAAAGACAATTTATTCCTTTCCAACACATATGCCATTTATTTTCAGTAACAATGTGGATCTTCAGTAACAATGGGGTAGCTTAGAGAAAATACACTTGCTTGTTCCTAATCTTAAAGAAATTCATTTGGCCTTTCAAAATCATGTATGAAACTAGCTATAATTTTTTGTAGATGACCTTTATCAAGTTGATGATGTTTCCTTCTATTCTTACTTTGTTTAGAGTTCTTTTTATGAATGGATGGGTAGTTAAGTTTTGCCAAATACTTTTTCAGCAGCTATTAAGATCATATTTTTTACTCTGTTAATATGAATTGTATTTATTGATTCACCATGATAAATCACAATTGCTTTCTTGGAATAAAACCCTCTTAGTCATGATGTACTATGTTTTTTATATTTTGTTGAATTTGCTAAAAATTAGTAATGGATTTTTATATCTATCTTCATAAAGCATGTTCGTCCATCATTTTATTTTCTTGTGATATCTTGGTCTGGTATTGTTACCAGAGTAATACTGCCTCCATAAAATAAATTGGGAAGTCCCTTCATTTCTTTTGCTGGAAGATTTTCTGTAGATTAGGTCTTGTATATTCCTTGGAGGCTTAATAGAATTCACCAGAGAAGCCACCTGAGTCTGGTATTTTCTTTGAAGGGAGATTTGACTACAAATTCATATATATATATTCACATTATCTATTTTTTTCTTGAGTAAATTTAGTAGTTTATTTCTTTCAAGAAATTTGCCTATTTATCTCTAAATTGTGGAATGGATGGCATAAAGTTAGTTGTTCATAGTCTCACCTTATTCTCTATTTAATGCCTGTAATATTAGTAAGGATTCTTCCTCTTACATTCCTGATATTGGTAATCTGTGCCTTTTTTTTTTTAACTAATAATTCTGACTAGAGGATTATCAATTTTATTAACATTTCCCCAAAAAAGCATTTGGTTTTCTTCTTTTTAAGATTTTATTTATTTGAGAGAGAGAGAGAGCAAGAGCAGAGGGAAAAGCAGACTCCCCACTGAGCAAGGAGCCGGACGCAGGACTTGATCCCAGGACACTGGGATCATGACCTGAGCTGAAGACAGATGCTCAACTGACTGAGCCACCCAGGTGCCCAGCATTTGGTTTTTTTAACATTCCCTAGAGTTTGTTTCATATTTGAGCTTTGTTGTTTTTATAATTATTTCACTCCTTACTTTGTGTTTAATTTGTTATTTTTCCACTTTTTTTGAGATATAAGTTTAGATCATTGATTTCGAGGACCTCTTTTTTCTAATAAAAGTATTTAAAACTTAAATTTCCCTCTAAGCAATGCTTCCCACAAATTGTGGCAAGTTGTAATATTAATTCATTTCAAAACATTTGCTAATACATTGCCTTTGTTTCTGAGCTCATGAGTTATTTAGTTCTGTGTTACTTGATTAATAAATACTTGGAGATATTCCAGATATCTTTCTGATATTCATTTCTATTTTAATTCTGTTATAGTGAGAAAACATACTTAAAACTTACTGAGGGGTGCCTGGGTGGCTCAGCCATTAAGCGTCTGCCTTAGGCTCAGGTCATGATCCCAGGGTTCTGGGATAGAGCCCCACATCCAGCTCCCTGTTCAGCAGGAAGCTTGCTTCTCCCTCTTCCACTCACCCCTGCTTGTGTTCCCTCTCTCACTGTGTCTCTCTCTGTCAAATAAATAAATAAAAATCTTAAAAAAAAAGAAAAACTTATTGAGACTCCCTTTATAGTGTAAAATGTGATCTATTATCTTCATAATGTTCTATGTATATTGAAGAGAATTTGTATTCTGTTGTCATTTGGTGGGACTTTTATAATGTCAATTTGGTAAAGTTGATTATTAGCATTTTTCAAGTTTTCTATATACTTACTGATTTTCTGTCTACTTTTCTATACATTAATGAAAGAGAATCAACAACATATTTGATTATAATTATGTACTTATCTATTCTCTTTTTTAATCACTTATTTATCTTTTTTCATGTATTTTCAGACTTTATAATGTGGTGCATACACATTTATTCTGAATTATATTATCCCTTGATCAGTTTATCCTTTTATTATTACAGAATATTCTACATTATCTCTGTTAATATTCCTTGCTCTGAGTCTATTTTAATATAAATATGACTACTCCACTGTTTCCTTTTATTTTTAATATATCCGTGTCTTTATGTCTAAAGTGGGCTTCTTGTAGATAGCAAATAGTTGAGTATTGCTTTTTTAATCCATTTTGATCATCTCTGTCCTTTAATTGTAGTGTTTAGACCATTTACCTTTAATGTAATTATTAATATAGTTGGATTAAAACATACCATCTTGTTATTTGTTTTCTATGTATCTTATTGTTAGCTTTTCTTCTTTTCCTGCTTTATTTTAAATAAAATTAGTGGTTCTTTAAGATTCCTTTTTTTTTTTTTACTTATAGCTAATTAGCTCTACCTCTTCACATTGTTATTGCTATTTTTAGTTGTTGCTCTAGGTTTTAAAATACACTTTTTGCTATCACAGTCTACATTTAAATAATATTAGAATTGTTTAACAAATTCCATTTAAAAGTATAAGAATCTTATAATAGTATGCTTCCATATTCTTTCTTTTCTTTTTGCTATTTTTGTCACACATTTTATTTCTAGAGAAGTTATAAATCCCCTAATACATTGTTATCACTTTTGCTTTAAACAATAAACTATCTCTTAAAGAGACTTAAAAAGAAGAAAACATATTTTCTATAAACTTACTTTTTATCCATTTTGGAGCTCACCATTCCTTTATGTAGAGCCAAGTTTCCATCTGATGTAATTTGCTTTCTGCCTAAAAAACTCCTCTTAACACTTCTATAGTTCAGGTCTACTGAAAAAAAGGCATTCTCTCAGCTTTTCTTTCTCCATAAAAGTCTTTATTGCACTTTCATATTTGAAAAATATTTTTAACTAAGTATAGAATTTTAGGTTGATGGCTTCTTCTTTCAGGAGAAGCAGTTGTTACTTTAACAACAACAAACTCAAAAGGCATGTATGGTTAATTATCCAAGAATAAAGATAAAATGGAATTATTTTAAAAAGTCATTTATACAAAGTAAAGCAGGAAAAGAGAAAAATGAATAAGTAAGATATCCATAGCAAACATATAACAAGATGGTAAATTTCAACCCAATCATACTATTAATTACATTAAATGGTCTAAACATTACTATTAAATGGCAGAGATTATCAGATTGAATTTTAAAAAGCAAAATTCAATTATATGTTATCCATAAGAAACTCATTTTGAATATAAAGATACAGATATATCCTTAGAAATGGATGGTAAAAGATATACCAGACAAGAACTGCTCTATTTAGTATTTTAAATCTATTGCTCCATTGTATTCTAGCTTGTATAGTTTTTATTGAGGGGTCTCCATCATTTTTATCTTTGTCCTTCTATATATATGTGCCTTTTTCTCTGGATGCTTTTAAGATTTTCCATTTATGACTAGCTTTTTATCTATTTCATTATAATGTGGCTTCATGTGGCTTTATGTTTCTTTTGTTTAGGATTTGTAAGTCTTCAATCTGTGAGTTTATATTTTTCATCAAATTAAGAAATTTCAGGCCATTTTTCTTAAAATGTTCTTTGTGGTTCCCATCCCTCTTCTCTTTCTGGGACTCCAATTATACACATGTGAAACTCTCGGGTGTTTTCCACAACTCACTGAAGCTCTGTACATTTTATCTCTCTGGTCTTAATTTTGGATCATTTCTACGGTTATATATGCAAACTCACTGATCTTTATTCTGAAGGGCAGATAATTGAATTTATTTAGTAAAGAAATTACTGAGGAGGAAAGTAACTTGGAGAAGGCATTTCTGTAAATGATTAATGTAACCAGAATATGCAGCATGTTTTATGAAAGACTGACTCAAGAAAGACTCAAGAGATCAAAACAGAAATCTAGATAAAAACAGATCAAAGACTAAACTGGGATTGTGGCAGAGAAAATTGAAAGAAACCAAAGTATGAAGTAGATATTTTAAAGGAAAATGTATATAGTTTAGTAGAGTATATAAAGATACTAAAAAGAGGGATAACTCAAGATGAAGTCATTTCAAGTTTAAATGACCAGGAAAATGATGGTATCAATTAGGAGATATACAGTTTAGGTAAGGAAAGTGATGAAATTAATTTTAGGCTAATTTAGATTATACAAGTGTAATAAGCATCCTGGAAGAAACCGGATATAAATAACTGAAGCTCAAGTGAAAAGTCAACCCTAGAGATATTTATATATTTAGTCACAATTAGCATAGTCGAACAAAAAAATACTGATCAATTCTCTATACAAAAAATCTGTACTGAGAAAAAGCACAGTAAGCTAAGGGACTAGATCTTTATAAATAAGCTTAGGAAGAGAAGGAGAGAGAGAAGTTTAAAAAGCAACAGAAATGAAGGAATAGTTCAAGAAATAAAAGGGAATGCAGAATAGCTTACAGTCATAGAAGCTGATAGAAAAGTTATTAGGGGATGAGACCCAGAGTTTCAATATTATAAACTTCTGCAGAAACTTCAAGAAAAAATAAAAACTGAAAAAATGACATCTTAATGATACTCAAGAGGGACAGTCAAATTAACAGTAGAAATGTTTACTCATCAAACAGGAAGCAATCAGGCTGGAAGAAATTTACTTACAGGACTCAAAAGTGCCCCACCATTCTCTGACAACCAAGTGTAGAAGAATAACAATTTCTAACCAGATACAGAGAACTTCAAATATGCAGACCTTTCCTAGATTAGGAAAAGGGGTAACAGCAAAGCGCCATAAAAGGTATGCTTTAAATTTTTAGAGTACTTTCCATTCACATTTCCACAAAACAAGTCTACCTTAAAACATCATCACTGAGTATAATAAACAAAACATCTGACCCTAATCTCAGCTTGGGTTTCCACAAAAAGTTTGTAAGTTTAAAAAGACATAAAAGTAAAGTTACAATTAAAAGAGAACTACAGACAGTCTCTAAATTTTAAAATCAAAATAACAGGGTATCCAAAAAGTAGAATTCACATTTGTCCTTCAATCATTTGTAAATGCATTTCAAATAAATCTAACTCCATAACTCTGTTCAGATCTCTCTATGGTCTATTAAATCAAGAATGTTGAGTAACAGGAAGTAAAGTGAGTTCTTTCATAACTAGTGCCCACAATGTCACACCTCATACAGTTTTCTTCAACCATCCTCCCTTTACTACTATTGGTAAACCCACACTCTAAGAATATCTGCATTTTAAGAATCTGAAAAATGTATCCCCAAATCATTTGTTCAGGAGTTTGGGGAATATTCTCTTTTAAAACTCATGCACAATAATTGAGTTAACTAGTGCCCCAATTTTTTTAAAGGCAGATATTTTTAGTGATAAGCTGTTAATGAATGTCACAAACATTTGAAATTATAGAACTGTTTTCACCACTGGAATCTGTTGTGTGTTTACATGGGAACAATGACAAAACTCAAAAAATTTTATAATCCTGCATGAAAATGATTCCAGTTAGACAAAAGTCAGACAGCCTTAATGTGGCCAATCCAAAGAAATAGAAAAACCATTTTCAGTTCCTACTTCTTGGTTTTTTGTCCTGGCTACTCCTATAAACACCGCCATATTTTATAATATATGGTATAATTTAAACATTAAAAATTCAAGAGAATTGAAACTTATTAGAAATAATAAAGTTTAAGAAGATGGCTAGATACAAGATCAGAAAACAATAATTAATTGGCTATCTAACAGCAACAAACAATGCAAACATTTAGTACCAAAATAGCTACTATATCAGAATTGGTTGGGTCTGAAAGAAACAGAGAACAAAATTATAGTGACTTAAACAAATTAAGGTTAATTTTTCTCACATGTCAAAAAATCTGAAGGTAAGCACTCACATGATTCAGCTACTCTACAATGTCAGTGAGTACCTGAGGGCTTTTTTCCATCCATCTGACTTCCATGTTTTTATACCTATGTTTTGTCATTTCTTATTCACAGAATAGGTGAAGTATCTCTAAGCACCATGACTTCATACCTGCACCACAAACAGGAAGAACAGGAAAAGGATATTAACAGTAACATACCTTTTTCCAGAAAAAAAGTCTTCCTAATAACCACTCCATTGGACTTAAGTGCCATTGGCCAGAACTAGGTCATATGTTTACCTCAAGCTGCAGGATTAAGAATTGCTACTAGATTAGCCAATACACAGAGCCTGCCACAGACTCTTCAAAACTCATCAAAAATATATAAGGTAACTAGAAATAAAATTTAATAAAATACACACAAAAATGTAATGGAGAAAATAATTTATTCAAAGACATAAAAGAAGACTTAAATACATGAAGATATATATTTAGGAATAGAAAGAATCAGTAAGGTAGCAATTATCCCCTATTTAATGGAATTCCAACCAAAATCCCAATTTTTGTGGAAATTCAAAGGTTATCATAAATTTTACCAACTTTAGTTATACCTGGTCACCTGTAGAGATAGCTGTAAAGAGAAAAGGGTAGAAAATGTGTCTTTGTATGTAAAATATTTCATTTATTTAAAAAGGGATTATTAAAAAGAGATTTATTTTCATTCATTTCATTTATTTAAAAAAATTGTTGAATCACTATATTGTACACCTTTTAAACATATAGCATTAAGTGAGAAATAAATTTGTATTGTGTTAAACCATGTGATTTAGGAGCACTTCGTTAATTCAGCATAACTGGTTTATCTGACTAATACAGAGAGAAAGACATAAACAGTATGGGTAAGTAAATTATGAACTGAAATTAAAATGTAGAAGAATGTATAGCCCAACTTTTATATGAAATAAAATAAATATGAATCCATATATAAAATGGAAAACAAAGTAATAACCACACTATACGTTAAACTTTACCCAAATGTTACCATTTTATCAGTTAATCAAATCTTTATTAAAAGGAATTTTCTGCTATGCAGTTATTAACCCTGAAAAGTTATGAATTGGTAAAAAAAAAAAAAAAAGCAACATGTAATTACCACATGAGGTTAGACTGCATTCATGACTAATAAGCCAAGGACATAAGATCTTATTGGAAGCAATATGGCCACAGAGAGCAGGACCCAAGGCAGAAGAGTGGAGTTCAAAGTTCACCTTTGCTCAGGGTGGGATGAAGAACAGCAGCAGTAGCTGTTAGCAATAGTATGTGCACAGATTTCGAGAAACTGAGTGCTTACTTTATGCCATCAATGTTTTACCACTCCAAAAGAACTTACACTAATCATCTCTTTACTCTTCCATTTGTTTCCTCCGACCCTCCCCCATAAAAAAAAAATAGTAGGAACCTTTGGGTCTTACATTAAACAGCTTTGGCAAGACCACATCCACATCTAAGGAAGATTGCGGAGTCAGTACCCAGAGGTCCTTGATCAGTATCTCTGCCTCTAGCGTTCTAGTAAAGTTCATTTGTCCTCAACCCACTCACTGACTCAGAACCTTAAGTGGGTGGTTTTTATGTGAGTTATAAGACTCATTTTAGACCTAAAGATACCTGCATATTGAAAGTGACAGGGTGTAGAAACATTTATGACCCAAATGGATGGCAAAAGAATGCTGGAATAACAATATTTATATTGGACAAACTAGACTTTTTTGTTCTTGTATTGTTTTTATCCCACTTTGGTATCAGGGTAATACTGGCCTCATAGAATGATTTTGAATATGTTTCCTTTATTCCATTATTTGTACGATTTTGATAAAGACTATCAATTTTTTTAAGGTTTGGTAGAATTTATCAATGAAACCATGTAGTCTTGGGTTTTTCTGTGCTGGGAGATATCTGATTCCTAATTCAACTTTCACTCTTGTTATTGGTCTAAGAAGATTCCTACTTCTTGGATTCAAGATTCATGATTCAATCTTGGTAACTTTGGCATTTTTAGGAGTTATCTAGGGTTTTTTTCTAAGTTATCTCATTTGTTAGTGTACAACTGTTTATAGTAATTTGTTATCACACTATGTATTTCTGTAGTATCTGTTTTATTGATCTCTCTTCCATTTCTCATTTTTGAGTCTTAAGAAAAAAAATCTTAGGAATGTAGTTAAAGCATTGCCAATTTTCTTTAATTTTTTGGAAAAACTGCTCGTTAATTTCAATGTTATGTTACTGTTTATTCTGTTTTATTTATTTCTGATTTTTCTTTGTTATTTCCTTCCCCTACTACATTTCAGATAAGTTTCATCTTTTTCTAGTTCCTTATACTACAATGCTAAGTTTTTTGTTTGAACTATTTTTCTTAATATAAGCATTTATAGCATAAAAATTAAAAACAGAATTACCATATTATCTAGTAATTCCACTACTAAGTATTTACACACAAAAAAGAGAAAACACTAATTCAAAAAATATATGCACTCCTCTGTTTATTGCAGCATTATTTACAATAGCCAAGATAAGGAAGCAACCCAAGTTTTCATCAATACCTGAATGGATAAAGAAGAGCTGGAGATATATATATATATATATATATATATATATATATATATATATACACTGGAATATCACTCAGCCATAAAAAATGAAATCTTGACTTTTGCAACAACATGGAGGGATCTAGAGGGTATAATGCTAAGTGCCATAAGTCGGTCAGAGAAAGACAAATACCATATGATTACACTTATATGTGAAATTAAAGAAACAAAACAAATGAACAAAGGAAAAAAGAGACAAACAAAAAACCAGACTCGGATTAAGAGTACATTTACTGGGGCGCCTGGGTGGCTCAGTCGTTAAGCGTCTGCCTTCAGCTCAGGTCATGATCCCAGGGTCCTGGGATGGAGCCCCGCATCGGGCTCCCTGCTCAGCGAGAAGCCTGCTTCTCCCTCTCCCAATCCCCCTGCCTGTGTTCCAGCTCTCGCTATCTTTCTCTGTGAAATAAATAAATAATATGTTTAAAAAAAAAAGTACATTCACCTTGATGAGCACTGAGCAATGTACAGAATTGTTCAATCACTATATTGCACACCTGAAATTAATATAACACTGTATGCTAATTATACTGGAATTAAAAAATAAATTAATTTTAAAAATTCATCTTGCTCACATTATTTTGGGAACTGACTTGAAGCTTTAGGTAATGTAGTTGACTAGAGAAGCTAGTAAGAAGAATAAACTTAGTGTGAAAAAAACCTATGAAACAAAATAAGTAAAACAAATGCAAAAACCAGTATGTAAACCAACAGGAAAAGAGAAATAATAAAGATCAGAGCAGAAATCAATGAAATAGAAACCAAAAGAACAGTAGAACAGATCAATAAAACTAGGAGCTGGTTCTTTGAAAGAATTAACAAGACTGATAAAACCCTGGCCAGACTTATCAAAAAGAAAAGAGAAAGGACTCAAATAACTAAAATCATGAATGAAAGAGGAGAGATCACAACCAACACCAAAGAAATACAAACAATTATAAGAACATATTATGAGCAACTATATGCCAGCAAATTAGATAACGTGGAAGAAATGGATGCATTCCTAGAGATGTATAAACTACCAAACTGAAGCAGGAAGAAATAGAAAACCTGAACAGACCTATAACCACTCAGGAAATGGAAGCAGTCATCAAAAATCTCCCCACAAACAAGAGCCCAGGGCCAGATGACTTCCCAGGGGAATTCTACCAAACATTTAAATAAGAATTAATATCAATTCTTCTGAAACTGTTCCAAAAAATAGAAATGGAAGGAAAATTTCCAAACTCGTTTTATGAGGCCAGCATTACCTTGATCCCCACACCAGACAAAGACCCCATCAAAAAGGAGAATTACAGACCAATATCCTTGATGAACATGGATGAAAAATTCTCACCAAAATACTAACCAATAGGATCCAACAGTACATTAAAAGGATTATTCACCACGACCAAGTGGGATTTATCCCTGGGCCGCAAGGTTGGTTCTACATCCACAAATCAATCAGTGTGATACAATACATTAAGAAAAGAAAGAACAAGAACCATATGATCCTCTCAATAGATGCAGAAAAAGCATTTGAGAAACTACAGCATCCTTTCTTGAACAAAACTCTTCAGAGTAAGGGATAGAGGGTTCATAACTCAATATCATAAAAGCTGTCTATGAAAAACCCACAGCGAATATCATTCTCAATGAGGAAAACCTGAGAGCTTTCCCCCTAAGGTCAGGAACACGGCAGGGATGTCCACTATCACTACTGCTATTCAACATAGTATTAGAAGTCCTAGCCACAGCAATCAGACAACAAAAAGAAATAAAAGGCATCCAAATCGGCAAAGAAGAAGTCAAACTCTCACTCTTTGCAGATGATATGATACTTTATGTGGAAAACTCAAAAGACTCCACCCCAAAACTGCTAGAACTCATACAGGAATTCAGTAAAGTGGCAGGATATAAAATCAATGCACAGAAATCAGTGGCATTCCTATACACCAACAACAAGAGAGAAGAAGAGAAATTAAGGAGTCGATCCCATTTACAATTGCACCCAAAACCATAAGATACCTAGGAATAAATCTAACCAAAGAGGCAAAGAATCTAGACTCAGAAACCTATAAAATACTCATGAAAGAAATTGAGGAAGACACAAAGAAATGGAAAAAACGTTCTATGCTCCTGGATTGGAAGAACAGATATTGTAAAGATGTCAATGCTACCTAGAGCATCTACATATTTAATGCAATCCCTACGAAAATACCATCAACTTTTTTCAAATATTTTATTTATTTATTTGAGAGAGAGAAAGCATGAGAGAGGGGAAGTCAGAGGGAGAAGCAGACTCTCCGCCGAGCAGGGAGCCCGATGCAGGACTCGATTCTGGGACTCCAGGATCATGACCTGAGCCGAAGGCAGTCGCCCAACCAACTAAGCCACCCAGGCACCCAACCATCAACTTTTTTCAAAGAAATGGAGCAAATAATCCTAAAATTTGTATGGAACCAGAAAAGACCCCGAATAGCTGGTGGCATCACAATTCCTGACTTCAAGCTCTATTACAAAGCTGTAATCATCAAGACAGTATGGTACTGGCAGAAAAACAGACACATAGATCAGTGGAACAGAATAGAGAGTCCAGAAATGGACCCTCAACTCTATGGTCAACTCATCTTCGACAAAGCAGGAAAGAATGTCCAATGGAAAAAAGAAAGTCTCTTCAACAAATGGTGTTGGGAAAATTGGACAGCCACATGCAGAAGAATGAAACTGGACCATATCCTTACACCACACACAAAAATAGACTCAGAATGGCTGAAAGACCTCAATGTGAGACAGGAGTCCATCAAAATCCTAAAGGAGAACACAGGCAGCAACCTCTTGACCTCAGCTGCAGAAACTTCTTCCTAGACACATCGCCAAAGGCAAGGGAAGCAAGGGCAAAAATGAACTATTGGGACTTCATCAAGATAAAAAGCTTTTGCACAGCAAAACCAGTCAACAAAACCAAAAACCAAAACCAAAAACACAGTCAACAAAACCAAAAGACAACCGACAGAATGGGAGAAGATATTTGCAAATGACATATCAGATAAAGGGCTAGTACCCAAAATCTATAAAGAACTTATCAAACTCAACACCCAAAGAACAAAGAATCCAATCAAGAAATGGGCAGAAGATATGAACAGACATTTTTCCAAAGAAGACATCCAAATGGCCAACAGACACATGACAAAGTACTCAACATCACTTGGCATCAGGGAAATCCAAATCAAAACCTCAATGATATACCCCCTCACACCAGTTAGAATGGCTAAACAACAGATGTTGACGGGGATGTGGAGAAAAGGGAACCCTCCTACACTGTTGGTGGGAATGCAAGCTGAGGCAGCCACTCTGGAAAACAGTATGGAGGTTTCTCAAAAAGTTGAAAATTGAGCTACCCTATGACCCAGCAATTGCACTACTGGGTATTTACCCCAAAGATACAAATGTAGGGATCCAAAGGGGTACGTGCACCCCGATGTTTATAGCAGCAACATCCACAATACCCAAACTATGGAAAGAGCCAAGATGTCCATCGACAGATGAATGGATAAAGAAGATGTGGTATATATATATATATGTATATGTACATATATATATGTATATATATACAATGGAATATTACGCAGCCATCAAAAGGAATGAAATCTTGCCATTTGCAACGACATGGACGGAACTGGAGGGTATTATGCTGAGCGAAATAAGTCAATAAGAGAAAGACATGTATCATATGATCTCACTGATATGAAGAATTCTTAATCTCAGGAAACAAACTGAGGGTTGCTGGAGTGGTGGTGGGTGGGAGGGATGGGGTGGCTGGGTGATGGACATTGGGGAGGGTATGTGCTATGGTGAGTGCTGTGAATTGTGTAAGACTGTTGAATCACAGACCTGTACTCTGAAACAAATAATACATTATATGTTAAAAAAAAAAAAAAAAAAGTAGATAGTAGGAAGGGAAAAAATGAAGGGGGGGAAGTTGGAGGGGGAGACGAACCATGAGAGACTATGGACTCTGAGAAACAAACTGAGTGTTCTAGAGGGGAGAGGGTTGAGGGGATAGGTTAGCCTGGTGATGGGTATTAAAGAGGGCACGTACTTAATGGAGCACTGGGTGTTATACGCAAACAATGAATCATGGAACACTACATCAAAAACTAATGATGTAATGTATGGTGATTAACATAACATAATAAAAAAATAAAATAAAAAAATAAACTAATGATGTATGTTGATTAACATAATAAAAAAAAAGTGTACCAATGAAAACATGGAAGAAAGAAAAACACTACCATGTTGTGTTGACATTAATTCAAAATGTATTTATGATCCATATTCCACAACTTCCAGTTTGAGCTCTTATTTCTTGGGAAACCTAGAACTGAGAAAATGCACCTAAATCTACTATGAAGACCTTCCAATTCTATGCCATGTAGCCTGTGCACCAAAAGAGAATAAAGAAGCTCAGAGGTCTCAGATTTCCCATATTTGAGTAACAGTATGTTTTTGTATGTGATACTCTAATAAAATATAAAGTTCTATATTCTGTGGCTAAAATCAGCAAAACAAGAAACAACAGATGCTGGCAATGATGTGGAGAAAGGGGAACCCTCTTGCACTCTTGGTGGGAATGCAAACTGGTGCAGCAACTCTGGAAAACAGTATGAAGGCTCTTCAAAAATTTAAAAATAGAACTACCCTACAATCCAGCAATTGCACTACTATGTATTTACCCAAAGAATATAAAAATACTAATTCAAAGGGATGAGTGCACCTCGATGCTTATAGCAGCATTACCTACAACAGCCAAATTATAGAAACAGTGCAAGTGTCCATCGATTGACAAATGGATAAAGAAGAGGTGGTATATATACACAATGAAATATTACTCAGCCATAGAAAGAATGAAATCTTGCCATTTGCAGTGACATGGATGTAGCTAGGAGGGTATTATAAAAAGCAAAACAAGTCAGTCAAAGAAAGATAAATACTATGTGATTTCACTCAGATGTGGAATTTAAGAAATAAAACAAATGAGCAAAGGGGAAAAAAGAGAGAGAGAGAAAGAGAGAGGCAAATCAAGAAACAGACTTCTGAACTATAGAGAACCACCTGATGGTCGGTTACCAGAGGGAGGTGGGGGGGATAGGTGAAATAGGTGATGGGGATTAAGGAGTGCACTTGTGATGAGCACAAGGTGATGTATGGACGTTTTGAATCACTATATTGTACACCTGAACCTGATATTACATTATATGCTAATTTAAAATAAAGCAACACATATTTCAAAAAAAACCTCTATATTCTGCAATGGGATATTGGCTCTGTAAGAAGATGCACTACTTACAAGTGTAAACTGTGCAAGATTATGAGTCAAACCCTCTGAATTCATAGAGATTTTAACTGATAATAAAAAAATGACCGTGATAAAGAGGCATGAAAAAGAAACTACGATGCCAATGACTAATGCCTTAAGAAAGTAATTAACACTTGGCACTAGCCAAAAAGGTCACCATGTTGCTGTGTAGGTACATCTGGGATGTAATTCATTCAATGAAGTAGTACGCCCCCCCTTAGCTGTGAAAGATACATTCCAAGACCCCTAGTGGATACCTGAAACTGTAAATAATACCAAACCCCATATATGCTATTTTTTTCATAGACATACATGCGAATTATAAAGTTTAATTTATAAATTAGGCATAGTAAGAGATTAACAACTATAATAATGAAATAGAAAAATTATAATAATATACTATAATAAAAGTTATGTGAATATGGTCTCTTTCTCTCTCAAAATATCTTAATGTACTGTACTCACCCTTCTTGTGATGATGTGTGATGATAAAATGCCTACACAATGAGATGAAATGAGATGGCTGATGTAGGTATTGTGACAAAAGTGTTAGGCTACTACTGATCTTCTGAAAATACATCAGAAGGATCATCTGCTTCCAAACCGTGAATGAACTCAGGTAACTGACACAGTGGCAAGCAAAACCATGGATAAGAAGGGACTACTGTATGACCTCCATATTACCCAAAAGAGAGTTTTAGCAAGCCTATCCTGCAACTCACTTGAAGGGTACCCATTCAGACACCAATATTCTCACTAACAGAAAAGCACATCCCTCCTCCCAGAAGCTCCAACAGCACACACTTTATTCAGTCCTGATTCAGATTCCAAAAGAGCAATGCCATTTATTTGTTCTGAGCTGGACACTGGTAGGAGATGCATGAAACTAGAATCAACCCAAGAAAACAATGAGAGTAGCTATCCTTTAGTGAATCTTACCAAATGCCAGGTACTGTACTAATCACTTTCCAGGCTTTAGTCATTTATTCTTCACAAAATACTTTGAGGTGTGTATTACTATTCTTATAGACGAGGAAGCTGAAACTCATAGAACTGAGGCTACACATCCAACATCATATAGCTAATAAAAAAAAAGAAACTAGGATTTTAATGAGGTCTGTCTAATGACAAAGACTTCTTTCTATTACAACACTGTCTGGAATGATAGAGTAGCTCCTAGTTTCCAGAGTTTCCAAGAGACTAATTACATTCAATCCCTTCAAGTTGATCCCAACCCTCAAAACCAATGTGCTATATAGCATGGTGGCCACCCTGGAACAGAATCCCCTGTGAAATTTCCAGACTTCATCACCAAACACGTTTCACATGCATGGGATGATTTTTATAGCTAACTGACATCTTCTATAATCAGGAGAGAAACTGAATAAGAGAAAAGAAAAAAAGGTGTTGGGGTAGGGGAGTAGGTGGGGAAGGGAACTAAGAAAAACAACAAGAGGGCAAGGATGAAAAGGGAAAGGGAGAACCAGAAGCTGAGACAGAGACCAGATTATTATTTGAAAGCTGTTACTCTGCTAAATGACTCCAGGGTCTTTGAAAAGTAAGTGTGAAGAAATGAGAGACTTTTGCCAACAGACCCAGTAAAAATAAGCAGCTACAACAGTGTAGCCCATTGTTTTGAACCTTCCTTTAGCCTACTAACTAAATTTAAACATGACAGCCAGTTTAATAAATTCTTTCCACTGCTTTTTTATTTCTGTTTTTTTTTTAATACAGGTTGAAATCAGAACTTTCTCTGTTCTTTTTCTCCAACTTTAAAAGAAGTCCTAACAAGTTTTCCTAGACCCCAGTACCACCAATACTCGAAATGCTTATACATGTCCAGCTATGTTTCTAAGGGTCTTGGGCTACATTTTTTTTTTTCTGGTGATCTCTTTATGACCTTATTTTGCCTCGTCATTACTACCTTTACCTTCAGCAAGCTAGATTTAAGTAGTTTATCTAGTAGTACTTATGTTTTCTCCAGTAAAATTAAACAACTATGCCATGAACTTTAAAGCCAAGCCTTCAACATCACATTAATTTGCTGTAGTTTTACTTCTGACTTCCACATCACTTTAGTAAACTGTTTCCCTATTCTACTTGGACCAAGTGGTTAGTCATGTCAATACTACTCTGGCTGGCATGCTAGATTTCCTCACCATCCATCCTCTGGCATAACCACTGCGTCACATCATACAGCACTAAAGTTGTATTTACCATTCACTAAGTGCCAGGCACTGGGAGAGCTGCCATTCCACAATCATGGACAAGCTCCATAATCTCTTTTCTCATGTAGCCAGGCTAAATAATATTCTCTGAAAGAGCTATGATACTGGGTATTTTCCACCATACATTCATACTACCTAATCTGAGCTAGGCTCTTAAATTTTTTCTGAAATTCATTCCTTCATTCATACATATCAATATCTGTGCCAAACCTAATTCTAGGTATAGAAATACAAGAATAAATGAATCAGACAAAATCCCCACCACTGTGAAGCTTAAAATTTATGAGAAAAAAGACAAAATAAAAGTATATAATATCAAATAATGATAAGTGTTATGAAGAAGCAGGAATCCATCTAAATTTAGTTCTCTAATATATTCCCTTTAGTGGCTCTCTGAATTCCTTTTCACTATGCTAATATTTGCAATCCTATATACAATAGCAAAGACTACAGTTTGTCTCACTATATAGTCACTAAATCTCTATAGACTACCTTTCCTTCAATTTTACAGATAAGAGAGAGGCTAATAATCATTTATACTCTGGGCTCCTCTACAGCTCAAATTATCTGTACCTTCACCCACTGTCTTAGGGAGAATGTAAAAATAAAGTCAATTGAAGTAAAGTTGCAAGTAAAAATAAACTCAACCCAAGCTGGTTTATACAATAAAGGAAATTTATTGGCTAGTATAACTGAAAACTCTAGAAGTAATCAGGCTTTGCGTTCATGGCAAAATTTCCAGTTCTTTTGATTTTCTCTATTCTCCCCTTTTTCATGTTTAAGCTTCATCCTCAAGCTGGCTTCCCTCGATTGAAAGACAGCTGCCAACAGCATGCTTCCTCATTCACATCCTGAGAGTAAGAGTGAGTCACTTTTACAGCATCACAAAAAATCCTAGAAATCTTAAACTCTGGCTAAACTACCACTGAAACAATTACCAGGAAATGCCTCGGTAAGATTGGATTGAGAACCTATGAGTGGAGCGAAATGGAGGCCCAATATTATAATATGGGAGCTAAATATCACTGGAGAGTACATGTAGATCTATATTAGATACAATTTACATAACATTTCAGTTAAGTCCAACTCCCAGAATTTGAGTTGCTTGCTCAGGTAGGTTTCCTGTACTTCCAGTAAGCTCTCTTGTCAAAAACAGGCAAGGAATATGGAATTTTGCTCTGTTTAATAGACATTTACCATCTATTTTCCACATGACATAATAATAATCAAGGAATTAGAACATAATAACTACTTAATTATACTTAACTCTAATACTATTATATGTACAATTCAATCATCATAGACCTCTGAGAATATTTTACTGACTGTAATCAATACCATCTATCAAGGTCTTTGAAAAGCACAGGAGTGACAATTAATAGTGACTTATAATGATTAAATGTTTGATGTCAGAAGTTTTCATGAACAAGCTTTTCTTTACTTCAAGAACACAGTGAGACACTGTATGCATATATTCCACAATAAAGCTGATTTCTTCCCCAGGAACAAAGAATATCTCAAGCAAAATGGCCCACTGCGGTCCAGTGCAGTAGAAGAAATACACAAAGTGGGGGGCATTATGTTGCCCGATTTCAAGCTATATTACAAAGCAGTGATCACCAAGACAGCATGGTACTGGCACAAAAACAGACATATAGACCAATGGAACAGAATAGAGCGCCCAGATATGGAGCTTCAACTCTATGGTCAAATAATCTTCGACAAAGCAGGAAAAAATATGCAATGGAAAAAAGACAGTCTCTTCAATAAATGGTGCTGGTAAAAGTGGACAGCTATAAACAGAAGAATGAAACTCGACCATTCTCCTTTCTACCTTTCTACCTTTCTTTAATGGATTTTCTTTTCAAATATAACATAGACGTATAAAATTAAAAGCTTTGTTCCTATTAGAGGTATTACAAGTATCTGGAAGTAAGTTAGGGGATAATTGTGGTTATATGTTGCTTTTCCCTGCACAAAGCTCAGATTTTGCCATGCAATGCTACGTTTATCCTTGAATGAAGGTATGGTAGGTAAAACTATCTAACACAATCACTTTGGCTCCCCTATATTTGCAGTGTTCAATAGAGTATCTCAAAGGCTAATAAATTTTGGTTTCAATCCCAACACCAAGAGAAGAACCCTAAAAGGGGTGTGCTTCTTTCTTGTCCTGGATCAGGGCTTCTCTGGTTCCTATGCTTTAGTGTTTTTTAAATTCTGAATCCACAGCTGTCTGACAAATTTCATTTTTTACTGTTTGCCAGAGACTCTTTCTATTGCAACTAAATAAATTAAACTTTAAAAAGGAAAAAAAATAGATCCAGAATAAGAGTCCTTCTTACTTGGCTAAAATCCCTATATGTGGATAACTGCCTGTGCCATCTTTGCAGCAGACTGCCTATAACTTCAAATTTTGAAGAAACAAGCACAGATCTGGTATTTCATTTCCAGTTAAAATTCTCCCTTACACATAGCCCGAATTCTCATTGGTGTTATTTCCAGCTTATGACCTTTGCAAGATAAACACTGAGCTACAAGAGAATAATTAGAATTTATTTTTTCATTTTAACTGGAATGAGAATTAGTTTGTTAGGAAAATCACTGACTCTTCATGGTACTATCCCAAATGCCCAACAGCAGTATTAGTAACATATTTTAAGAAAAACAGTGACCAGAAGAAGTAAAATAGAAATCAAAACTGCCATTAAAAAATGGCTGAAAATAATTTGTTTCTAGCAAAAGAACATTTAAGAATGTATGATGTTTATCTTAATATAGGTAAAATAGGTAAAAGAGCATTTAAGAATGTATGATGTTTATCTTAAAATAGGTAAATATATATATATATATATATATATATATATATATATATATCATGTAGAAAGATTAAAATTTAGAGTAAAAGGTAAATTCAACAGGGTTCCATATTTAGTCCAATGTAAGAAATGCCTTTCAACTACAATTTCCCAAAAAGGGAACTAGCCACAAGGTTAGAAAGTTTTCCACCTCTGGAAATGTTTAAGAGCCATAAACGACATTTGTATGGAGAACCAGAAATTTCAACTCTCAAATTCTGTATTTCTATGTATCTCAAACTAAAATTTCAGTTACTCTGCTTCATACTCACAGAATAGTGTTATCTATAATCTATCACAACTCAAATGTTTCATGCAGAGGGTAATCATATATAAAAAGAAACAAAGGAATCCCTAAAGGTTACACCCAAATGTTGTACAGTTTGCCTTTTGATTTCCTTTCTAGAACTGTATTCCTTGGATTCATGCCTTGTATGTTAAATATAACTAATTTTTTCATGTATTATTTACAAAGTAAGTTACCATTTTCAAACAGGAAAAAGTCATCTAGGACAAACCAGTAGCAGATGTACTTCCATATTCTTTGGGTTGGCAAATCCAAGATGGCCTTCTCTCAGAGTAATAGCAACCGTTTTATCGGCTACAGTTTTTGTATTAATCTGAACCAAATTTTTCTATCATTATTTCCATTATGGAAGCTTTTAGTTCTCCATTTACATTATTTAAGAAGAGTGGTAGGCACATGTTTTATGCAGGTTTTCTAAGAAGTGGCTTCCAGATCAGTGGTTGATGACATAATAAGTCTCTGTATTCCATGGGCAAGACAGGCACAGTAATAAATTGTTTTATAACAACTGATTAACTTGTTAAGTGTCATAATATTTTTCATTCCATACCACAAAAGGCCCTGGTGATGTGATCTATGTATAGAATCGATGCTAACTCTATAGACCACATTACTATAGCAAAGGAGAGATGGACTGGCAACTGCAAGCAGTCATACTTAATAAGTGTGACTCCTAAACTAACCATTCTGTTTCCTTGCCTTTTCCTACCAATTTTAACATTTTCAAAAATGAAAATATCCCTCACAACCAACTAACCATTAAGAAAGAAACTTTAGGGGCGCCTGGGTGGCTCAGTCGTTAAGCGTCTGCCTTCGTCTCAGGTCATGATCCCAGGGTTCTGGGATCGAGTCCCACATCGGGCTCCCTGCTCTGCGGGAAGCCTGCTTCTCCCTCTCCCACTCCCCCTGCTTGTGTTCCTGCTCTCGCTATGTCTCTCTGTGTCAAAAAAATAAATAAAATCTTTAAAAAAAAATTAAAAAAAGGAACTTTAGCATTGTACCTACACACATACCAAATATGTCCCTTATCACATGCATGGATGGTCAACTTTTACAAAGAAGTAAATTGAAATAAACTCATTACAAATATGCAAGAAAAAACTGCCTCCATATTGTCTCTTTGAGGGGTCATATCCACAACTGACTTAGGGAATTTAACTCATTAGCTTAAACAATTAGAAATTAATTGACCTGGGGAGTTGAAGGTAGCCTGAAAGCATGAATATTATGCATCCTATCTTACATCAAGGACATTCAGATTCAATATTCAATATTCCAGCATGGGGGCAACCAGCCATTTAACAATTATTTATATAATTAAATACAGAAACCAGTATACAGATACCATTCCTTTCCTTTCTCTTTATGCAATATTACTTGTTACTCGGTCACTTGAAAATATATAAAATGTATGTTTACTAAGAAATCCTTCACTAATTTATCTTTAAGGTTCTTAAAATATGTCTCCTGTTATGTTGCCTATATGCCTTAAAACAACTGCTTTCAAAGAACTTGACAAAGAAAAGAATGATAAAGTTGGAAAGTCATTTAGCCTACTAAATGCTTCACTACTTTTCAAGATTGGTAAACTGTGAATAGACTAGAAGAAAATGGAATTGAGTGTTCACTGCATTAAAAATAAATGACAGAGATTTCTTCTCCTCTTCCAGACTTCAAATCCACAACCTTGAAGGAGACAAAATATGAGGAAGAGACTGAACAGATCTTGCTAAGACTACTGGAATTCCAAGCAGCCACTTTGCAACCTGTTTTAAATTGAAAATAAACAGCAAAGAACACTATGGAAGGATTCCCTGTCAGACTGCTTCTGGAGTGCTGTGTTGAGTTCTTAAATACTGCTTAGTATTTAACAATTATGTTCTTCTTAAATACTGAACAATATTTAAGGACATCAATAAACCAGAATATATTCAGAGGTAAGTGGTTAGGTGGAAAGTCATTTGAAACTATGTCAAGAGGAACAGTTGAAAAAAAGAACACTGTTTAGATTAAGAAAAATCAGCAGAGCAAGAAAGAGTCATAATAAATATTTTCAATTCTGAAGGCTTTTTGTGGGTAAGAGGGTTTAGAAGTTTTGGTACATTAAGATATAAATTTGGTACAGGGATACAAATTTAGTTCAATAAGAGGAAAAGAGTGAAAATGCAGAAATGTTTGAAGATGAAACTGTGTACCACACATGACTAGGAGGCTTTCTATTGCTGGATCTCTTCTGGTATAAGCTGGATAATTACTTGGCGGAAATGTTATGGAGGGAATTCAAGTAATTGGCTGATGAATACCTGAACTATATGAGTTTCAAAGTACTTTTCCTATATTAAGGTTCTGAATTCTAAAATAGAAATGTTATACTCTCAGTGGTTTCACCATCTTCCCTAAAAGGGGATTTCCACTGCTCCTTTGGAGTAACTATTGCAAGCCTGGAGGAAAAGAGGACTTAACTTAAAGATAGTGAAAGATCATGAAAAAATAAAAAATGAAAGAGTGAAAGTGTTCCATAAAAATCAGTGTGTGTGTGCACGTGGACACACGTATGTGCACATGGACACATGCGCTTGCATGCACACTCACACACACACACACACACAGACACAAAATCACTTCCAAGCCTACATTGGAATTAACAAAAGTGTTGAAAGGAAACAAAGAATTAACATACTAAATCTCAAATATAAATATTTTCTTATAAAACACAAATGTGTGGTTAGCTAACTCAAGACTGCCTTAAGGTAGACATGACCAGACAGATGACTAGACACAGGATAGTGTTACTAAAGCAGACCAAGGGTTTTTCCAAATTTCGTATCAAATGAGTCCTAGAAATTTTCTGTATTGTTTGACCTTTGTATAATGAAAATAAAGATCAGGGGTGCCTGGATCACACAGTTGGTTAAGCCTTGACTCTTGGTTTCGGCTCCAGTCACGATCTCAGGGTCGTGATCTCAAGGTCCTGAGATGGAGCCCTGTATCAAGCTCCATGCCAGCATGCAGAGTCTGCTTAGGATTCCCTCTGCCCCTCTCCCAGCGCTTGCTCGCTCACTCACCCTCTCTCTCTCTCAAATAAATAAATCTTTTAAATAAATGAATGAGTGAATGAATGAATATCAGAATAAAAACAAGGCTATTTTCACTGAAGAAACACGTGGCAGTTTTCAAACATTCCTTCAAATTACTTGATACTCTCCCATCCACAGGTGAAGTCAATGTTCCTCCTCCCCTCAGATCTGGACTCTGACTGATGGACCAATAGAATACATCAAAAGTAATGCAGTGCCAGTTTCCACACCCAGGCTTTAAAAAAACTGGCAGCTTCCACTTCCTGACTCTTGGGACACTCTCTCTTAAAACTGAGCCCCCATTCTATGATGAAGTTCAAGTACCCAGTAGAGAGGCCAACATGGAGAGGAATCCAGATGCCTGGTCTTGGGACCCAGCTGAGCTCCCCTCCAACTTGAGTCAAAGCCATATATATGAGTCATCTTGGAAATGATCTTCCAGTGCCCCATCAATTCACCCCAGCTGACTCTGTGGAGCAAACATATGCCTCCTCAGTGGCCCCTGAAAATATGAAGGCTAAATAAATAATAGTTGTTCTTTTTTAAGTATCTAAGTTTGGGGTCGGTTGTTATACCATAATAGATAACCAGAATCAAAACCAGAACAGGCACTGGCCACATACATCCTACTTTGAAATTTTCTTCTTTAAGCATCTATTGCTCTCCTATACCTAGAATACTGATTTCCCAACTCTTCTTGTAACTTTGTCTAGTAGATCTCTTTTCTGGATTTTACATAGATAGAGTGTACTATTGAGGATACTTTTCAAAAGATCTAAATGAATTAATTCTAATTTTTATTTGAGAATTTTACAGTACTCTTTGAGATCATTACAGATACTGGAAAATCAATCACAAAAGTGAATATAGGAATCATCATACCTGGTAGGAGGTAGGTATGGGAGTTTGGGAGCAGAGAATATAATCATGTGCCCCCATCAAAATCATCCAGAGTTCTCCTCCCCCATTCCAGAAGAATATTTTGAACTAGAAGGGGTTCTATATATCACTTAGTCCATTCCATGACATTATATATATAATACAATAAATGAGCAGCAGAAATAGGTCTCAAATATAGGCATCATGACTTTTCCCTATGTGTGTTTTCACAAAATCCTTGAAAATCAAACTAAATAAAAATTAATACAGAGGTAATATTTATAAAAATTTATTTAGAGCTACAAAAACAGTTCTCAAGAATTTATACACTTCCTATAGTTATTTGCTCTTTGCTGAGTGCTACAAATGATAGGAATAGAAAGTACATAGTCTCTGCTTCACAGAAATTCGTACTGTAAAATAGATGTATCTTAAACAATTAGGGAACTATGATGGGCAGGGGCCGGGGGGGGGTGTCCAAAGTAAGAGATGAGTCAGAATAGCATTAGATTTGTCAAGAAAGTCCTCAGCCACATGTGGAACACATTAAGGAGACCTTGTCATTAAAGCTATGGGACTTTAGTAGGCAACAGGCAGAATCAATAATGTATATACATTTGCTGGGGCTATTGAACAGAATATTTTTACATGCCTTATTGAAGTATTTAGATTTGTTCCAACAAACAAGGAGTCAGTGCAGCAATTTTAGATTTTTCAGCTTCTCCTACTACAATTTCTTTATTTCATGAAAACATCACCCCTTGATAAATCCAAGCTTATAAGCAAGCTATTCTCTCTGCATGAAATAATCTTTCTCTTTTTTGCCCTGACAAATGCCTATTCATCCTTCAATATCTAACTCAAAGACATCTTCTCTGTAAAGGCTTCCTCAACTCCCGGTCCTGTCCACCTATCTAGAGACTCTTTTTTATAATACTCTTATAGGATTTGCCATTTTATGCTATAATTCATTTGCTTAATGTTCTCTTCATACTCTCTG
This sequence comes from Halichoerus grypus, assembly GCF_964656455.1. Taxonomy (NCBI): domain Eukaryota; kingdom Metazoa; phylum Chordata; class Mammalia; order Carnivora; family Phocidae; genus Halichoerus; species Halichoerus grypus. The sequence goes on from NC_135714.1 coordinate 108,647,975, forward strand.
GTATATTAATTCCTTAGGGTCATGTACTCTTTCTTACAACCACCACAATGCCTGGCATAGGTCAGACACATAGTAAAATTTATGATTAATACATGTCAAATTAAAGATCAAGTCTGTCTTATTTTCGTCTATGCTCAGTCAAATTTTATGCAACATGTAAGGGAAAATTAACCCAATAAAACTACCTTCAAAACACTCAGGATGCTTAAATAATTGTCTCCTTCCTCAAGGGAAATTTACTACTCATTATGAGCCTGGCATTTGCCAAATATTCCATGAATCAAGCAATAAAATTATTATATCATTTTTTCTTCATAGGCATAAAATGCCCTGAACCCAAACACTAGAAAATAAACTGTAGTTAATCAATGAATGGAAATTAGCATCTTAAATCCTAAGTATACTTAGTGTATTCAATTACTTCTCATTCTATCTTGCCATGAAGAGTTGTTACAGTTATTACTGTCATTACCATGCCCCATCTTTACAACTCACTTCCATTTCAATGCCAAATGTAAGGAAGATGACTCAAGATTTCCATGGGCCCATAAGACTCATTGAGCTTCAGACATATCGGGATCATAGGGGACTCATTCAGAAATCATGGTCAGTGCTAAATCAAAAAACAAAAGTAAAGAACTGCTTTAAATGATGCTTTTAAATAGCACAAAGGGAAAAGTCATGAAACTACCCATATAAAATGTCTGAGGTAGAATTTCATCTCATGGTGGGCTTTTGAAAACTTAAGTAAATTTTTATATAGCTCTAAAAAATTTTTCTTTGGTCAGATTGTGTCATATTTTAAACTCTGTAGATTTCGAAAGAAAGAAATAAAGAAAAGGAAAGAAGAAGGAAGGAAGGCAGGAAAAAAGAAAGAAAATCCAAACCCCATGTCATTAAGAGAAAAAAAGTCCAGATAGACCACATTTCTCTGGATTGAAACCTGTCTATTAAATTATCATTCCCTGAAATCTGCATTTTCATTCCTCCATGAAATTTGTGAAATAAAAATAATAGTTCCCTCATAAACAATAGAAAAATGACAAAGAATTTATTATTCATTCAGTAATTAAATGAATCATTATTGATCATATACTTGAATAATAGATTCTGATTCAAAACTGATTTATGCCCTACCTTTTAGTAATGATCAAACAATTATTATTAAATGGGGTAAATGCCACAACAATAGTAGGCAAATGCACAAACAGAGAGAGCAATTAATTGCCTGGGAAAGTTGGGCAAAACATTAGAAGAAGTGATACTTCATCTTGAAGGATTCAAAGCAGTTTAGGTAGCAGGAATAGCATGTGCAAAAAAAAAAAAAAAAGTGGAAACACAAAAGAGAAGAATTTATTCCAAAAAAATAATAATAGCTTAATAAAACCAGAGGCTATAGATGAGGGATGGAAGTGGCAGGAAATGGACTGGAAAGGTAAGAAGAGGCCTGACAGCTTAGCATTTTGCACACTGCAAAGAAATTTGAACTTTACCTTTTGGGCAGTAAGAACCCATGAAGGTTTGGACTGTTTGTAAGAAGAGACAATATCATAAGATTTATGTCAAGAAAAATAACTGGGCTCAGCATGAAGAATAGGTTGGAAGGAGTAAAACTAGCCCCAGGAAAAATGAGGTGTACCAATGCAAAATGAAGATGAAAATGATCAAGTTATAACTAAGACAGAAGATGGACAATAGGGAGCAGATATTAGAGTCCTAAGACAGAATCCACAGAACTTGGTGACTAGGGGTGAGATAGAGAGGAGCCTACAACTCTAGGATTTCCAACTAAGGAATATATACAGTGGTGACATTATTTAAACTGGGAATTCAAGAGATGGAGCAGGTTTTCGGGAGAAGAGATACAAGTTCAGTTTTATTTGTGTTGACCTTGATTTCAACCCTTGGCATCCAGGAAATATGGGTCTGAGACTCAGTCTAGACTGAAATTACGAATTTGGGAGCTAGCACAGTATAGGAAGTGAAATGAAATTGTGTGCATAGTGAGAAAGGAGCCAAGGTACACTGAGAATGAAAGACTATAGAACCAGGAGAAAAAATGATCAGTGTACAGGAGTGATGCAGGGGGCAAGGAACAACAACGTCTTTAACCAAGAAGTATCTGGAAGTGTTTGCTGCAAGTTAATATAAAAATCTGAGTATTAGGAGAACTTACAGAGTAGACTGATCAGAAGTCTATTTAGAGGAGGAGCTGAGAAGCCTCTATGGTAGGAATACCCTCATCCTTAAGAAAGAGACTACAGGTACAAAAAAACAAAATTGGTTTAAGAATAATGGATTGGTAATTTTCAAAAAAGATGCCAAGACATTTCAATGGGGGACGAACAGTCTTTTCAATAAATGGTACTAGAACAATTGGATACAAATATGCAAAAGAATAAAGTTGAACTCCTTCCTCACACCATACATAAAAATTAACTAAAAATGTATCATAGACCTAAACATAAGAACTAAAACTATGAAACTCTTAGAAGAAAATATAGAAGTAAATCTTTGTGACCTTGGGTTAGGCAAAGCCTTCTTGCATGACACTAAAAGCACAGGCAACAAAAGAAAAATTACTTAAGTTGGACATTATAAAAAACTTTTAAACTCTTGTGCTTCAAAAGATACCATCAAGAAAATGAAAAGGTAACCCAGAGACAGGAAAAAATATCTGCAAACCATTATATGATAAGAGATTTGCATTTAGACTATATAAAGAGCACTTACTAACTCAATAATAAAAAGACAACCCAACTAAGAATTGAAGAAAGTTTCTGAATAGATATTTCTCCAAAAAAGATACAAAAATGGCCAACAAACACACAAAAAGATGCTCAACATCATTAGCCATCAGTGAAATGCAAATCAAAACCATAGTGAGATACCACTTCATATCCACTTTAAAAAACAGAATAGTAAGTGTAGATGAGACTGTGGAGAAAGTGAAACCTTCATACATTGCTAGTGGGATTGTAAAATCATGTAGCTACTTTGTAAAACCATCTGGCAGTTCCTCAAAATGTTAAACATAGATCTACCATATGACCCAGCAATTCCATCCCTATGTATATTTCCAAAGGAATTTAAAACATATGTTCCCACAAAAACTTGTACACAATTATGGCAACATTATTCATAATAAACAAAAGGTGAAAACAACCAAAATGTTCATCAACTTATGGATGGATGAATGAAATGTGGTATATCCATACAATGGAATATTATTCAGCAATAAAAAGGGGTGAAGTACTAATCCATGCTACAACATAGATAAACCTTGAGAAGATTATTCTAAATGAAAAAAAAAGTCACAATGGAATACATACTGTATGATTCCATTTATATGAAATGTCCAAAGCAGGCAAATTACAGAGACAAAAAGTAAATTAGTAGTTGCATAGGCTGGAAATTGAGGAAAAATGGGAAGTAATGGCTAATAGGTACAGGGCTTCATTTTGGCATGCTGAAATGATTTAAAATTGATTATGGTAGTGGTTGTACAACTCTGAATATACTAAAAATCACTGAATGGCACATTTTAAATGAAAGAAATGTGTGGTATGTGAATTATATCTCAATAAAGCTGTTGTTTTTTTAAATGATTCAGGATTGGGGCGCCTGGGTGGCTTAGTCGTTAAGCGTCTGCCTTCGGCTCAGGTCATGATTCCAGGTCCTGGGATCGAGCCCCGCATCGGGCTCCCTGCTCCACGGGAAGCCTGCTTCTCCCTCTCCCACTCCCCTGCTTGTGTTCCCTCTCTCGCTGTGTCTCTCTCTCTGTCAAATAAATAAATAAAAAAAATCTTTAAAAAAAATAAATAAATAAAAATAAATGATTCAGGATTGCTCCAGATTCAGTCCCCAAGGATTCATGCCCAGTTTCACAATGGTTTTCATAAATATTTGAAAGTCTAAATAATCAAATAACACTGATGTCAGCAACTTACATAGGGACCAAAAACAATAATAAGCTGCTTTGGCAACAACAGTTACCAGCATCAAGTCACCAGAGTGTCAATGACACTGGACACTGGGAAACAGCAGGCTGAAGCTGTGGTCTCTTTGACAAGCAGCAAGGGTGTTTCTACTCTCCTCCAGCACCTGTAACATAACTGCCTGCTTCTGAGCTTTAGCAGGAAAGGAGAAAAATGGCAGATACCACAGGTCATCAAGAATTGTTCAACAGAGCATATAGGAAGCACTACTCCCAAAATTATTTTGATTAAATTTTAGATGTTGTTGGGTTCCATAAGAGTAGGCAGAAATACTCATTTGTGCCTTTCACTTTGACATTACTCTAACTCCCACATCAACACACTCTCAGGCCAAATTAGACTGCATTGCCACAGGTTACAAAGAAAGCAAGTAAGAGGAGAATGAGGAGAAACACTTCTGGTTCAGAGATTAAGAATTCATTGTTAAATACAGCAACAGCACTTTTAAATGAGTGGTAAACACAAAGCCACCAATTCTGTGGAGTAAATATTGGGTAAGTATATAGAGAGAATAATTACAGACAGGTTTTCTCAATGAGTTTGGCAATATCCCACTCTCCACTGTTCAGTCCTCCTACTTAATTCTCATTTTCTGACTGGCCTTACTATATAGGGGATGCCAAATGGGTTCATTTAGTATATGCTCATATGTGACTTGAATTTTCAACTGTCTTTTTAATCCCTTTAAAACTTGACTCATAGTTACAGGCCACAAAATTAATAGGCTAGATAATAAACAGGAATAAAGATAAATACGTACTATTTTTAGAGATATTAGATAAATACTGCATATTTATAAATTTTGGTTCTCTTTTACTGTATCTTCAGGCCTATACTTATATATAAGTGTGTAGTACTCATCCATCAGTGTCTGAGAACTTTCCACCTTTCTTTTAATATTTAGCTCATATTTTTCCTATTCATCATTCTTTTTGTCTATTTTCTATCCCAGTTGCAAGTATGGCATATGGGTGCCTTGGTCAGTCCAATTTTACAGACTATCACGTTAGAACATCGACTTATTTGACATTATCAAAGCTGCTATCCTCTTGAGAAGTTCTGAAAGATCTCTCTCCAGTCAGGCTCAAATACTGTCGGTATTGATTTTAACTTTACTATTAGATACAATGTACTGGGCGCCTGGGTGGCTCAGTTGGTTAAGCGACTGCCTTCGGCTCAGGTCATGATCCTGGAGTCCTGGGATCGAGTCCCGCATGGGCTCCCTGCTCGTCAGGGAGTCTGCTTCTCCCTCTGACCCTCCTCCCTCTCATGCTGTCTCTCATTCTCTCTCTCTCAAATAAATAAATAAAATCTTTAAAAAAAAAAAAAGATACAATGTACTATGAGAGATGCTGATTTTCAAAATGGCTTAGGCAAAGTTTTACACCAAAAGATACTTTTAAATTAATTTTGAGTGAAAGGTGGCAGGGAGGACTGAATTGTCATAGATAGGGAACTGAAGAGAGAAGTTAAGAAGATAAAGACGTGAGCATTTCTTTGGATAGAAGAAAAGCATAAATAATAGGGTCTGCAAGAATGAATCCTGAAATTGGTCTTACCTTATAAATAATCTCAAAAGAGTGTGCAAAAAGGAATCTCTAAGATTTCCGATGACACTGAACTACTTTGAAACTTATAAAAATAAGAAGCCAAATTTAAACTATATTTAAAAGATGGCAAAAATAAAATAAAATAAAAAATAAAAGATGGCACACTCTGAGATAAAAGTTTCAGTCCCAGGAAAGAACCTGAGAGCAAACCCAATATTTCTCTTTATAAAAAAAGACATCAAAGTTCAATATATAATCAAAGAGGAGCATATGAAATAAAACAGAACACATCATGCTCTCCTGTACAAAAACCAAAGTAAAAAACAAAGTAAAATGTACATTTTATGTCTATTGACGCCATACTTCAAAAAACAACATGGAGAAAGTCCAACTAAAGGTAAGTGAAAGGACTGAAGAGATGAAGAAGCTGATAAAAGACTTGAAAACTGAATTCCAGTCAGGAAAGATAACATCTGAAGAGAGATTTGAATTAAATGGGCTCTCAGGATGAAGGAAATTATCTGGGCAAGAGGAAAGGGTGTAACTCTACTGACTCTTGAAAGAAGAGTTACTATACTGTGCTGAGATGAAAGCATTTGTTTCTGACATTGTCAGAAACACATTTTAGGCAAACCCTGGCCTGACTTTTCCATGACTCCTTCCTTTTCTACCTAAACCACCGTGATTTCTCTCCTCCTGAATTCATTTTGGTAATTCTCTGTACCCATTGATTTGTTCTCAGTATAAATACCTTGCTAGCATTTTATTACTAGATGTTATCTCCCTAATTGTAATGGTAGCCTCCTAAACTGGGGATTCCATGTTTTCTTTGCTGTCCACATATCAATAAGCATAATACTTTATCAACTTGTTAGTATTACCAACAAGTATAGTGAAGTTGAATGTAGATCCATTATAGTGAACACTAAAACCAAGAAGTGTTCCTTTGGCACAGAACTAAGTAATTTGGAGATAAATAAGATAAAATTTTACTTGGTAAGTAATAAACATCACAGGAGTTGGTAAAGACCAAAAACACAGTTAATTTCAAGGAAGGTTTAAATCAATTAATGAATGACAATTTTAAAACTGAAAATTTTATAGATGTTTACAATGTATCTCTACCCTTTAAAAAATGGTATCAGAAATACTCGGTGCCACACTGTCTGACATAGACTAATGGGACTACCCTATACAAGATATATAAAAGAGTAAAAATTAATAATTAGCCTGAGACAAACTCATGATTAAGGCAGTTTGTCATTGTTTCTTGTCTATATCCTTCATCTTTGGTGACTACAATAGCTGTCAGTGCCTTAGCCTGTCTCCAGCTATAGACATCCCACCTGCATCAGCCAACCCTCTGTGTCATTCTTTTTTCATCAAGCTTCATGTTCTTGAACTATTCCAATGAATAATTCCAAATAAATGTAGCAAATACCTATTCTCATGAAAACATTACAATACTCCAAAGTGGTTTAAAACCAAAATAACTGTTCTTAGTCTTTCCCAAGGGTATATAGTCTTTCTAAGATTAGATGGAGTAATGCTAATGGTCAAAATTTTCAGTTCTGTGGTAAAGTTGGAGTAGCACCTCTACTCTTTGAATGGGCAAATAGCACATTTTAATATATACCTCTGTCCATGTTAACAATAAACCCTGATAGTGAAGCAAAATGATAAAACTTTAATTCTAACAAAAAACAGTTTAACTTTCTTTTACTTTCCCTCCATTCTTTAATTTTCTTTCACCTCAGTCCCCAAGACACTTAGAAATGCACACATCTTCCTACAAAAACCACCATTTTACTTCTAGAGATTTTATATGGTTTTGGTTGTTTAACATAACTGTATTCATAATAAGCTGGAGAAAATTATATTTAAATTAGGATTCAGAACATTAAGAACAAAAGAGGAATAATGGGCATCAGCACCACAAATCATTGTCTTACACGTGCATGACAAAAAAATCCACTGAACAAAACAAAAACATGCCATCCCCATAAACACTGACTCATTACCCTAAAAAAATACAAACAGTGGTAAGAAAGAAGACTATAAATATGAATCCTTATTTTTGTCTCAAAATAATTTGCATAAAACAAAATAAACAAAAGACAATGAATCAAAACAAAACAGGCTAAAAAGATGAGGGGATTTCAAACAGTTCTATATTAGAGGACTCAATGAGAGGCATTAAAAAATTAATAATAAATTTGGACACTTCACAGATTTGAGAGTCTGGGCAAGGGAATGGGAGCTATTATAAAAGCATTTTTGCTAAGAATTCAACATTTGGAACAAGCCTGGTGGCCAAGTTTGGCGACATGACATTAGTATCATAAAACTGTAGAATACTTGGAAAGCAGTATGTTACGCTGGAGATCACTATGTTAGTTTGGCAAACTTGAATATTTTTGTTAGGAAATATTTCCATTGCAACAGCAAATAGGATATTAAAGAGATCAGGTCCAATTTTTAGGATGTTTATGATTAATATATTGCATGACATTTCCTGTGACAGGGAATTGTGAACCATGTCTCTGTGTGCATTGTGTATACATGGATATGTGAAATAAAGTACATAAAGTATATTTCTGCTAGCCAAGTGCCCATCTGTATGCACAGCACCAGCTCTGTAGAACTGTAGAACAGCGTGAGGAAGGACAAAGCCAAAAGCTCATTAAGCCTAATAGTGGTGATGATCACATCAATTCCTCATATTTACTCACTAAATTTCTTCCAGAAGGATGGTTAGAAGAGCGAGAGACAGAGAGAGAAAGAGAATAGAGAGAAAGGGACAGAAGAGAGGGCAGCAATAAAATACTGAGGATATTATGTAATCAATCTATTTTTTCAGTTCACATTTATATATACATATATACACATAAAATGCGCATCTGAACAGACCCAGAGACTGAGAGAAAATGCCCAAAAGAGACCCAGCCCAAAAACTGTATAATACATTAATTTTCACGTATACATGTCTAAGGTCATGGCAAATTAGGGAGAGTGAGAGACACACAGCATTTATTTGGATCACCACTAAGCATGCTAGCTGACATGTTAAGTAGAATAAAAATGACTTTATAAATCCAAATCTTAACAAGTAAAAGTCCTAATATTGTTTAATTGGTTTATTTGGTATTAGTCATTATAAGAGAAACCTTGTATATCACAAAGGTTTATCATAAACTAGATATTTAAAATGTCTATTTGAGTCCTCTATATCTATCATATTGGCATTCCTACTTTTAGAGGTTATCGTGTGGGTTTATGCTTAAACACAGGTTTAGTTTCTTAGTACATACACCTTTCCTGCTTGGTAAAGAAATGGGATTCAGAATGCCAAATCTGTGACTCTGAATTCATTTCCATGGCAACAGAAGATGTTGCCTTTAATAGAGTATAGTAAGGTAATATTATGATGAGACAAAAACAGCATAGCAAGGAAGAAAATTTAACCTGGATACAAATCTTTCAACAAGACACCTAGAATAAAGGAAAAGAAGGACTGAACCAGAAAATTGTTTCTCAGTCCTCATTTTCTTGGAACTATCTTTATTGCACCTTGACAGAAAAAAAAATAGTTCTAAATTCCACTAACAAAATAACCAAGAATGGCTCCAAAGAATATAAATGAATAAAACTACTATGTGAAATGTGAAGAAAATGAAACATCTTTCAGGAAACATAAATATCCTGAATTTTTCATAATCACAATATATAATTTTATGTCTTTAAAGAGATACAAGTTATTATATGTAATCATTTGTCACTTTTGAATGTGAAGAAAGATGTTACCAAACAAAGGCTCCTCTCTCCAGAAAAAAAAAAAAAAAAAACAGAGATCTGGACAGTATGGTAGGCCACTTCAAAATCTGTAAGTCACACATCCTCACAAGGGAGAGAATCCATTAAAACCAGTCAAGATTCTTTGTCTCATTACCTCAAACTTGAACTAAGTATACTAAATCAATGCACACATTTTAGATATCTTGAGTTTGGGAAATTATGTTTCAATTACTTAAAGAGGCAAATGAATTTTTCCTACTTGGGAAATTTGCTTTGCCTGGTTTACATCAAAGCTTACTGGCATAATTTAAATGTCAGTAAATGTATTCATAGTTCTAATGCATTTTTACTAGAATTTCCTCAAATAATTGTGTTTATGGAATTTGGCAGGTTGGCACATTTCCCTTTCCAACCCTCTTCGACCTCTATTATGTTGAAAAGATCTGAAATATAAAAACCAAGTACTTCAAGCACACAGTTCCATTAATTCAGTGCTTGCACTGTATATAAAGCTAGAAAATGTTTTTCCCTTCATGCAACTAAATATCTGACATTATAAGTGTCAGTCCCAGCGTTGGACTAGCATACAGAGGTGTCTTTCCTTCATACTTCTTCAGTTCAGGGACATACCCTGCAGGCCAACCTTCTAAACTACAAAATTTATATCTTAGTCAATATTAGCCTCAGATGAAGCAGACCCTGCTCAATACAGAACACTTTGAAATTTCTATGAGAGGTGGGAGAGAATATGGAGGAAAGATTTGTTTTCTAACATTTACTATCACCACGTCTCTGCCAATGACCTTTTCTTTTTTGACGTAAATATTACATACAATGAAATACTCAGATCTCAAGTACGCAATTCAAAAAATTTTTTAAATGTATAGACCATGAACCAACACTCAGCCAAAATATAGAAGTTGTCCATCAACCCCAGAAAGTTCCCAAGGAACCATTCCAGTCAATCCCCATGCCCCTATAGGCAACCACTGCTCTGATTTCTAACACTGTATATAATTCTGCCCATTAACAAACTCCATGTAAATAAAATCATACAGTTTTTAGTTTTTTGTGTGTCTGGCTTCTTCTGCTCAAAACAGTGTCTTTGAGATTCATCCATACAATTTAGGTAATCACAGTTTGTTCTACTATCTTGGTAGACATTCCACATTTGCTTGGTATTCTGCAGTTGTTGGGTAGAAAGAAAACACCCACAGAGAAGTAAATTAAAGAAAGTGGGAGAGGGAGAGAAAAAAGGAAGAGAAAAGAGCAGAGACTAACATACTAATGTTAAAGTGGTAAACAGTAAGAGAAAGTTTACAAGAATATGGCAGCATTCAGAGAAGAATCTAAAATAGGAAAGAATTTTAAGGAATTATCAATGTTGTAATATGCTATAAATAGATCAAGGAAGGTAAGAACTGAAAAGTATCCATTATATTTTAATTCAGCAGGTACTAGAAACTTGGTATGAGCAATTTCAATGGTCAGATGAAGGTAAAAGCCAATCATTGGTCCATGCAGTAGTAAATGAGACATGACAAAGTTTAGACAACATTTTCAATAAGCTAGGATATGAAGAAAAAGGAACTGGAACAATAACTAAATGAAAAACCAGGGTAGAGAGGGAAGTTTCTAATATGAAAGAATGACTGTGTAGGTGAGAGGTGGGACCCTAAGCTTTAGGACTGATGGAACAAGACCCCAGAAGAGATAGGAGTCTGAGCTAGGAAGAGATAAGGATCGAGAAATGAAGTTGACATTTGTTGATTGTCTGCTAGATTCCAAGCACTTGGGTATATAAATGTATTCCTATTTAATCATCCCCATTAAACTAGTATTATCCCCAATTCGCACATGAAGACACTTCAGACAATAAATAATTCACCCATGGTTCCTCCACTAGGAAATTGCAGGGCCATGTTTCAAATTTTTCCGCATATTGCCAAAACACAATGTCTACACTGCACTGCCCCTTTCTCTGAAACAGGTGAAAAGCATCAAGACAGATACATGTTAACATGTGACTATAGGTAGAAAGGAGCAGTGGTGAATATGGGTGGGTGAACCTCTGAATCAATCACAATTTTCTATGAGAAAACTACTGACAAGGGGTTGACGTAGTGATGGAATGGGCCCTTTAGGGGATTCCTGAAAGCTGGGACAGTATCTTTAGCTTTCTGAGTTCAGACCAGAGGCATGGCCGTTTGGAATGTAGCTAAGGAAAGAAAGGGAATTTGTAGTGATCCCAAACCTTATCATTTCAAGTTATTTTCCCCTTGCTTTAAGAAACTAAAATGTAGGGGTGAAAAGGCAGAATAGCATATACTAAAAACCTCAAAAAAATTGAAAATAAGTTGGCTATAGTAAATAGAGAGATAATGTTTGAAGGGAGACTGCTGTAGGCAAAGAAAAGTCTAGTCACAATCATGAAATGTTATTTGAGCAACATTCAATAGGTAAATCAAGGACTTGGTTAGGTAATTGAAAGAATCTGAAAGAGCCCCAGAGCTACTTGAGTGTGAACAGCCCAGTGAGAAACAGAGAATAATTTGTGTGAAATACTCCTAGTGGTTCCCCTCTCTTCTACCAGCAGAAGGAATCTGGATATGACCAAGGGAGCTAAGTAACTAATCTATTAGAGTTTGGCCTCCGCACTTCTATTGCTAGACTGGTACAGACTGAGGGATACACACTGGCACATCCTAAGTGATGGGATGCCTACACAGATTAAGAGAGTATGAGTTATAGGAAGAAGATTAAATATATATACTCAACAATCTCTGTATCTTGGACCTTTGTGCATGAATGCAACAAGGGTCAGACTATTTCAAGGTTGAGGGATCTGAGTGTACATGGGGAAGGACAAAGGAGTAAGGGATAAAAGGAAAAGGAGGTGCTGCCAACTCAGAGGAATTGGGAAAGAGAGAATACATATCATAAGAATGTGAAAGAGCTGAAGAAGTTTACGGGTGTAGTCCCATATCAAAGTTCCCAAACTTTTCTAAATGCTTTCTGACTTTCTTAATGCCCTATTCCTACTCTTTCAGAGTTTCCAGGCCCCCAAGGTCTTCAGATCCCCAGTTTTCCCTTGCATGCCCTTTTCCAAAACTGCTTAAGACAGAAATCTAACAGATATGACAGCAGTCAAGAAAAATGAAATTGAAAAAAGGAGTATCCTCCCAGAGGAGGGAGTATAGTCTTTGATGAGAGAATGGAAGAAAGTTATTGGGAGGACTATGAGAAGATGAAACTGAATGTGTTTTTGTATTACATAACAAATATAAGTTGATGAACATGTGCCCCAGGGCCTAGGTTAAAAACAGAATAAAGAAGAGACCATTATAGCTATATACAAAGGGGTTGTAAGTGATGGGATGCCTACATAGATTAAGAGAATATGAGTTATAGGAAGAAGATTAAATATATATACTCAACAATCTCTGTATCTTGGACTTTGGTGCATGAATGCAACTCTGCTTTCATCAAATGACAAACTATGGAAAATACTATAAGTGCATTAGACTCTAGAAAGCTTGGTACTGAAACTGTGGACTCAGGATGTCAGAATGGCTATGGGAAGTCTTGCTTTAAATGGGAAGGCTAATAACCATTTGGATTGCGCAAATGCTCTATAGGCAGAAAATACTCTATAAACACCACTAACTCAGTGCTCATTCATAATGACAATCTGGAAGAAAAGGGCCAGATCCCACATGGGTAAATGCAGATGCCAAAACCCAATAAGCAGCAAAGTCTGAGCTATGTTAGTCTGAAGCTATATTAATACCTAATACCAACAGGCAAATGATTGGACTAGAATAGTAACAGCCCTAAGATTTGATATACAAGGGGATTAAAAGACTCAATGCAGAATCTTGTAGTGGAGTTAATACAAATAAGCACATTATACTTAAGTGATAATGTTTACGTGGGTGGCCCTGAGGGCTAATTGGAATTAAGAAGACTTATAGCCTCTTTCTAAACCATTTTTGACACAGCCACAGAAATGGAAAAGTATTAGTAAAATACTATTATCTGGTAAATACAATGAGCATCAACTTTTAATCATTAACATCCACTTTCCCTACTCAACAAAGGTTTCAGACCTCAACTCCCAAATACTTACTGGCTTCATCGCTTTTCTGAGATAGGATCTGGAGGATGCTCACGGTATTGAGTACTAAATGGCCCGCTGCATAATATGCTTGAAATTCACATTAGAGCTTTACAAACAATATGGGCCAATCTATGTAAATGGCTAATTGTCAAGCCTCCAGGGAAAGAGACGCCACTTGGAGCCCCATGAGAATGTCTCAGTGACACTATTAGAAAGAACAATTATTTTGTAATCCCCATGTTTAACAGCAAATATGTTTTTTTCTGTGATGTTGCCTGAAACCTATTAACTGTCAGTGACACCACTAGAATTAATTCATCAGTGGCATTGAATTAAGAAACATCTGTATCCAGTGTTTTGCTAACATCTTGTTACTCCACATGACTCCAGGAACAGTAACTGTTAACAGACACCTGTGTAACATGAAATTCAAAGGCCCACATAATCAGTGGTAGTTTCCAGAGCCCAAGTGAGTTAATGCTCCAGGGACTAGCATCAAATCACAGATGCTAACCATCCTTGAAGATTGGTGTGGTAGCCAGTCCCCAAGATGACGCCAATAATCCTCACCTCCTGGTATTCACAGTGTGTAGTCTCCTCCCACACACTATCATGGCTCACCCATGATGCCAGGAGAATACCAGAGAAGTGCATTACTGCCTAGGCTGTCATAAAAAATACTAGGTTTTCAGCCTTGGCGTCTTTTGGATCATTCTCTCTGGGGGAAGCCAACCTCTATGTCATGGAAACATTCAAGCAGTCCTACAGTAAGGCCTCCACAGTAAGGAACTCCCACCAACAAACATCTCAGATTTATATGCCATGTGAGTGAACCACCTTGAAAGCTTATCCTCTAGCTCCAGTCAAGTCTTTAAATGACAGCATCCTGGGCTGGCATCTCAACTACTACCTCAAGAACTGCCCAGCTAAATGCTCCCAAATTCCTGATCCAGAGAGAAAAAAATGTTCACTGTAGTTTTAAGCCACTTGTTTTATGGCAATTTGTTACACAGTAATAGCTACCTAATACAAGTGGGTTTTATCCTTTCCATCTTGATGATCCTACAAGTCCGAGTTTGTGATCCTCTTCTGTGTTTCTTCAATATCCAGTGTTTATATCTGTTGTGCCATTTATCATCCTCTATTATAAATGCTTACTTATCTGCCCCTTCTTTAGATGCAGGGACCTTGAAGCTAGGCCCTGGGCTTCCACAGGGCAAAGCATTTCAAGTACACAATAAATGCTTGATGAATGTCTGTTGTCTACAATAAGATGACTCTGTTGGATTGAGTATGGAAAAAATAATGAACAATATATGGTTCCAAATCACCTATTGGATGCCAAGGAAGATATAAATAAACCAGCAAGAACAAGTAAAAACAAATACTTCAGGCTGGTCACAGTCTCAGGAGCAGTCTCACTACAGCAAAAACCTTTTCAGAGAGCAGTTACAGATGCTAATCCCAGGACAAATTCAATGTGAACTCACTGGGAAAGTGCCTACTACTTAAAAATGGGATCAAACTAAACTTTAATTGAATGAACACTTAATGAACAAATAAAATAAGTTGATATTTTAGGTCCACCTCAGATTGCAATATTTGTTGAAGCTTAGCATTATAACATCAAGGCCAATATAAAGAATGTTTACATTTCACATGACCTGAGTTTATTAAAAACAGTACCAACAATTACTCAGAAGGGCAGCTGCCTACTGTAGCAGCAGTATCATTAAGCATTTGTCTTTTGGACCACCATATCCCCAAAGCAGGCATAGTGCCTGGCGCAAAGTAGGTGCACAGTAAAGAATCGTGGAATAACTCAAAGAACCTGGGAGTGTTTTCAGTTTCCTTCACTAAGCTTCTTCCACATGATTGAGATGAAATTATAATAGGCTTCCAGAACCACCAGGCTAATTCCATGCAGTATAGTATCAGCCAAGGTCTCAGGATTATCACTTACACATTTCTGATCACAGCCTATTCGAATGTCTAATCTAACAACAATCTGATATCATCCTATCATCACATCTTGATTTGAGAATCTAGGAGATAAATGATTTACAAGAGGCAAAAAGAGATTTTTTACACCTCTCAAAAATGACTGTCTTTCCAAAGGGCTACACGAAACCCTCAGGTTCCTCTGCATCTGACTTTAGGCATCCAGGGTGGATGACTCTGACACTGTAAAGTTCTGTGTCACCTCAGTGCCATCCCCGGGCATTTATCCCAGAATCAGACACATCCAAAGCAGGATGTCCATGAAAGGAGACATTTTAAATGATAGTTTCATTTTTTTTAAAGATTTTATTTATTTATTTGACAGAGAGAGAGAGATAGCGAGAGCAGGAACACAAGCAGGGTGAGTGGGAGAAGGAGAAGGAGGCTTCCTGCTGAGCAGGGAGCCCAGTGCGGGGCTCGATCCCAGGACCCTGGGATCATGACCTGAGACGAAGGCAGACACTTAACGACTGAGCCACCCAGGTGCCCCTCATTTTTTTTTTTTACTATCTCTGAATCCCCCACTGGGGATACAAACTGATATAAAACCACATAAGGGATTCTTTTTTACTTTAATTGGAAGACTGCTAAGTACCCTTATTCATTTCTCTCTATGGCACCTAGTCTCTCCAGCACTCAAAAAATTCTGTAGAAATATGAATGTTTTTCCATCATTCAGAGCTGCTGTAATGTTGAGAACCATAAATACTGAACATGCTCACTTAGTTCCAATATCCATAATACTATTGTGCCAAATTCTCATTCTATGTAATGCTCTCAAAATTTCCCCTGAGTATTGTATAAAATAAAAATCTAGTCTGATACTCTGTTTTAAACATGGGAACTTCTATCTAAGTAGTTTAAGGCGTGTTATAACTGAGGTTAAGTGATTTGTTGAAGGCTACTCAACAAATCAGCAGGTCAGGGCCAAATTACCTAGCTCTAAATTCTACTTTTTTTCCATGGACAATTCTCTGGGATTTGTTATATCAGCACTAGAGGAAGTGTATGATGTATACTCACCGGTGAAAGATTCACTCTTATCCATTCTTAATAAAGAATTACCACACACTATCTCACCACTTACACCAAAAATAAATCATTCTTTCTTTTTAGCAAAACGGCAATAGAATTAGTCTACATCTACTATAGAGCAAATATTACCTTGTTTCATACAAAACTGACAGGAACATGTTACCATAGAAAAATAAAGTCTTTAACACGAAACCAGATCTAATTGGACCTGCCTCCTTCCATGCCAAAAGAGTTCCTATTTGTGAGTCCATTATACCCATTAAGTATGGCTGTTCAGTCCTCTCAGCTGCCTTGATATACAACAAAAGGATTTAATTTGAAATTACTATTAATAAAATCTGGAGCCATATTTTAAATATGTGAAATTTTATGTTTTCATATTTCTCATTTCTGAGAAAGGATTCTCTACTTTAGTCACTCCATATTACTTTCCCCAAAATAATGATTTTTAGCATGCATTATACTTGATCCTTGGAAATGCCAAGTTGTTACTAATCTGGATGGGTAACTCTTCCAGATTTAACTGGCAATTTCAAAACTGATTCTCTAACAAAGAGCATTATAGAGCCAGTTGGTTACAAAGATCTGGATCATCTGGTAAAAGTTGTGTCCAAAAGAACAGATTGTAGCTCTGAACATCTTGGACTAAAAAAAAAAAAAAAAAAAGTCATCCTGGCCATCCCTGAAATATGAGCGTTCAAATGACCCTATTCAAAAGGAACCAAATCCATGTACTTGATCAAAATGGCAAGACAAATTTGCAACAATAGGTAAGAAAGCCATAGAATAAGATGAATAACATATTCATAAGGTGAATAACGATATTTCTAAGCACTGTAGTTTCTTGATTTTTCCAACAGTCTCACATTCAGTCAACAACCTATGTCAATTAGTTGTAAAAATAGAGAGCATTTATTCAAATATAAATGAATTTGTCATCTGGCTATTCCCAAGTAGATGGAAGGAAGATGTACTCTATACACACACCTGAGACATAATTCTTATTGACAATAAATACAGCAAAAGTCTTTCTTGGACAGTTTCGAGGGTTTGGTACAAATTCCAACAGAATGTGAAAAATATGTTAGTGTTAATATTGCTTACATCTACAATGTGTCACATCAAATTAGCAATAGCTAATGTGTTTGGTTCCCAAAAGTTCTCAAGTATACATTTTTATAATGGTATAAAAACAAAATGGCAAAATTGAAATGAAAAGACATAGAAAATGTGATGATATCTTGACAAATTATTGCAACCAATTCTTACAAAGCTATCTAAAGCACCTAGGAATTCAAGAGAAATGTATAGTTTTGAACAACAATGACTCAAGTCACTGAGTCTGCATAGAGTGGTCTATCCAAGCTACAGTGAGTTCGTGAAAGCTAAAACTAAGTTTTCCATCAAAGCACCTTTTTCAAAAATAAATTTATGTGCAACAACAATAAAATGTTTAGGATAGCTTACATCTAACAACAAATGGTCTGTTTTTATATTTCTATCAATTAGCTTTTTCTTGCATACAAAATTACCCCAAAATTTAATGCCTGATATAACAAACATTTTTATTTCTTATGATTCTGTGGCTTGGCT
The DNA here is from genome assembly GCF_964656455.1 of Halichoerus grypus. Taxonomy (NCBI): domain Eukaryota; kingdom Metazoa; phylum Chordata; class Mammalia; order Carnivora; family Phocidae; genus Halichoerus; species Halichoerus grypus. The sequence goes on from NC_135714.1 coordinate 108,666,067, forward strand.
GAGTAGATCTTCTGGTCTACACTAGCATGGCTGGCACTGAATAATCTATGATGGCTTACTCACATGTCTGAGGGTTGGCAGGCTTGTCAGTCTAAGGAGATCAGACCTAGGACAGCTTGTCTCTGGCTCCATGTGGTATTTCATCCTCCAGTAGGAAATTTGGGGTTTCTTTATACAGCGGTCTCAGAGTTCCAAAAAAAACACCAAGATAAGGTAAGCTCCAACATACAACGCTCCTCAAACCTCTGCTTGAATCAAATTTCCCAGTGTTCTGTTAACCAAGGTAAGTCATATTATCAAGCCTAGATTCAACGATAGAGAAAGTAGATACCATCTCTGATATATCTGTGACTTGTTTTTTCAACTAACTACAATATCTTCAACTTGATATCAATAGCCTTGTTTAGGATTTGATATACAGGGAAATTTTTTTTATTCCAATGTTAAGGTTGCTTCTCTACTTCTGAATTGATGCTGTAATCTTTTTTTCTTGTTCTATAGTCTTCATTTCTTTTCATTCTCTCCCAACCTTCCCCAGAATATAGATGCACTTAAGGGAATAAAGAGAGCAGCTAACTGGGTAATGGGAAGTATCAAGAATAATGAGAGAAAACACAGCACCATCATGCATCTCTCTATTTATATCTCAAATCAAAAGAAAAAATGATCTAGAAGTTTCTGACTCGCTTTACATCCTATGGATATGACCTAAGTACGGGTCTGATATTCAGGGGAAAAAAACTCATACCAGTAGTCGCAATTAACAAAACAAATTTGGGATCCAGGGTGGGCAACTGATTTTTATCTCAAATAATGAAAAGTGGGTTTTTTATTAATATTACAAAAAACATACATATTTAATATGGAAAACTAAGGTAATCCAATTTTTTTTAAATATACTATTTAAAGGCAGTCATTCAAGAGCTAATGCCAAACATAATGCAGATTGCTCTGCTAATGTTATTAGAGTAATGAAAACCTAGTTTTCAGAAAGAACATCTAATATGATGGCAGCCATTTTATTTAACACAATCTGATCAAGAACACTTCATCATAGGTAAGTGACAAGAAAGCATTTCATTGCCATCTTAAATAACCACTGACATCAGTGGTAGGAAATGTCTTTCATCACCATTTCAGATTTCTTAAAATAGCAGGAAACGTGATTTTGTTATTGTAGTGTTAATGCAGTTAGGGTGTGTAATATAAAAGTAAAAAAGAGCTTAAGATTTAATGACAATCACCATCAGTTTTTAAGACAAACTATATGCATTTGATCAAACCCCCAAACAGACTCATAAGGTATCTTTTTCTTGTCAGTGAAACCATTTTTATTCCATCATAGAATTAATTATTCCAACCTAATGATAAAGGCAGTCAGCAGTAGAATTTAAAATAGAACTGTGCGTGTAAGTAAGAATAATCCATACATTTTTCCACTGGTATCTTAAGATATCACATTTCATACATTTGCCTTTAAACCACTCCTAACCTTTTTATTTGGTCAATACATAACAGAATCTTCATGAAAATCTTTTACCTTAAAAACTCAAAATGCAAAATAACATATAATTTTGTGATATTTCATTTAATTCAATAATTGTTTCCATATTTTTTGGCTCTTTCTGGGTAGCGTCAAACTGTTTTGATTATTAGCTGGTGAAAATGAGGAAATTTTTTTCGCCTGTACACTGCTGTTCAGCTTTCACTTAATAGCAGTTATTTCCTCTGATATCATGGCTTGCAAGCACTGCTTAACCATTTAAATCATGTGCTTCAGATTTCCGACTTTACTGCAAAGTAATCCTATGTGGAAGCCTATCTCTACTTCCAGAAATTTTACCATTGGCAGCTACAGTATCCTTCAGAATTTAAAAAGAGAGGGAAAGAGACCACCATGATTGCAAAAAAATACTATAGTGCTCTCATTCTCTTAAAAACGTGAAAATCCAGGGGCACCTGGGTGGTTCAGTCGTTAAGAGTCTGCCTTTGGCTCAGGTCGTGATCCCAGGGTCCTGGGATCGAGCCCCGCATTGGGCTCCTTGCTCCGCGGGAAGCCTGCTTCTCCCTCTCCCACTCCCCCTGCTTATGTTCCCTCTCTCGCTGTGTCTCTCTCTGTCAAATAAAATCTTAAAAAAAAAAAAAAAGAGTGAAAATCCATGGACAAAGGAGTGAATGGTATATTATAGTTACTCTTCTTAAACTATGGCAGGGTAAAACAATATTTGCCAGTCTTAAAAAAAATCCCTTACCCAAAGAATCAAATAAGTTGAATATGACCAGAAATATTTTATACTTCTGTTTTCTTATTATATTTGGTTTTGTTCAAAAAGTTTAGAGTGCAGCACGTGGCTGGCTCAGTTAGTGGAGCCCATGACTCTTGATCTTGGGGTCATGAGTTCAAGCCCCAGGGCATAGAGACCACTTAATAAAAAAAAAACTATTTTTTAAGTTTAGAGTAATAAGCACAGAAAATTTTATGCTATCTCAGGTAGCCTTCAAACGCCTTTGGTGAGGTTAATCAGAGTTGGGAATTTTTTCAAACTTCTACAAAAGCAAGATCCAGACTATAGCTTAAAAAGGTTCTCAATGCAAAAAAAGGAAAATGGCCAAAAAAAAATACCTCAAATCTCATCTGGATCTAAATTTGACTCTCAAGTGTCCTGTGACAATACTGCCTTTGAATATATCTACTCCCAGCAATTAACCTTTCACTCCCTGTCTTCCTTCACTTCCCGCAAAAGCTCATCACATTTAAAATCAATTTTAAATGAAGACTCAAAGGAAATTAGTCCCACAATCCTAGCTTCCTCATTAAGTCTTCCCTCTCACAAATATACACACACTTTACTGAGAGTTGGGGCCACTATAGCTCAACTCTTAGAAAACTCCATTCCTATCATTCAAAACTGATGGCATGAAGGCATGGCTGGACAATTTGTGCCTGCTCTGGCCTTAATCTGAAGAGACAATATTTATGCTCATGGTTGCTTGCTTCCAAATTGATCACCACATTTTTGACAAATCATTACTCCTGGTTTTTGTTTTATTTTTTTCCTCAAAGCAAATCCAGAATTCTGGAGTCCGTACTGCCACCACCTGAACTGTAGAGCCTCCTTTGAATGGGAATGTCCCAGGGTTAGTGTAGTCAGCAAAGGCAAATGGAAGTAAAAAATCTGTTCACAAATCTAAACAGTTTGTGAGGAGTCACAAATATTAGCGCAAATTCCATGAAGCATCCACCTTAGGGGCATATTACATCAAGAGAAACCAAGGAAAAAGGCAGGAAAAGGAAAATTAAAGGTTCTTATTCTAACACCAACCACCGCCTACCTGCACAGTTTCTAGGTGTCAATGTATAATGTCAGTTGGATGTATGTGGCATGTTTTAAAACCATTTTGAGCAGTGTGAATGAATTCCACTACTATCTTACCATCACAAAGAAATATGCTAAAACGGAATCATAAAAATTTTCCTCCCTTTCCGCCTATTTTATTTCCAGGACAGAGGGAAAATAAATATCATTATGGGGAAAGAAATGATGAGAAAGAAAAAATTTCTTGGATATGTAAAGAATAAAGAACACACTAAAGCATTGAGTGACCCTTAAAAAACACTTGTCTGAGAGTAAAATCCATGAAGTCTGAGAAAAACCAAGCTCTAATTGTTATTCAAACATGGAACTGTTAAAATAATTTTTAAGTGAGGGTATCTTCATTCTTTCCTAATGTTTATGAGAACTCAAAGGGAAGTTAAATATTGTGATTTTTCAATGTTGTTTTGCTAGTGTTTTGATCCAGAGTTCAATTTACTAAACTTCTCCTGAAAAGTATGTGTTGTCCCCACTTTCTTCAGCATAATTTGGTGTGTGTGAGGAACTGGAAGGGATTATAAGAAAACCACAAGACATAGTTCTCTTCTGGCTATTATTATTATTTGGCACCAGAACTTGAGCCTGAAAGGTTTATTTCCGTAAAGTTCAAAACACATCTTGTGTGCACTACGTAATTATCATATTATATGTTATATTTTTTACCTCCTTGAGGGAAATTTGCTCTTCTAGTTTGGTTCCCAGATGGCATAATTCCATGGGTCTAGTGTGTGTGTGTGTGTGTGTGTGTGTGTATTTATAAATACATCTTAAAGCATACATGTGATAGATGTCACAGTCCTCCAAACCAGCCCTCAGCTGGCTCTAAAGTGCTAAGTCAAAAGTCCTATTGCTTGGCCCTCAGCAGTTTTGGTATTCATGTCCAAACTTCTGTCTTTAATATTCACATAATCTTCAGCCAGTTTCTTGCAGCTTGCCTCATTGGGCCACATGGCAATGCTACCACCTAGTGGAGCTTGATTATCCCTTGGTGAACAGATTGCAATCTAACCCTATGAAGAAAGTCCCCACTTGTGGGTGGGTAAGTAGCCTTCTTTCAAGAACCTTCCTCCCAAGAATATTCCTTCCTAGAGCAACTGCCAACCTTTGATGTGTTCAGAAATCCCAATATTAGATTCACTTTTGGGAAAGCTAGCCTTTGAAGAATGTATCATTGCTTCCAACAGAATGTGATCTTAAATGTATGTAATAGCTAGGAGGGAAAATTGTAATTCTTATTTTTTCAAACTAACAGATTTTTTTAATCTAATTATCAACTAAGAAGTAATTTCAATGTCAAAGTATAGTATGCTCAGAATATAACCTGAAGAACATGTACCAAAATATTAGCAGTGATTACCTCTGAAGGATATAGATGAAAGTAAAGGGAGCAAGCTGTAATGTTTTCTTGGTTTTTCAGATTTTCTGCACTGAGCAAGTACTTTCGAAATTAAACAAATAAATGTTAATCTTTATTTGTATACCAGCCATGCAGAATGAATCAGTAACCAAGTTTTCAAACTGGTCAAGAGCAATATCCTTTTATTATAGACAAGGCAGCCAAGGCTCAGAGAATTTAAGTGACTTACCTGAATTAACCATAATGCTTAATTTTATGTGTCAACTTGACTGAGCCATGGAATGCCCAACAGCTAGCTAAACATTATTTCTGAATGTGTCCATGAGGGTGTTTCTAGAAGAGATCAGCATTTGAATCGGTGGTCTATGTAAAGCAGATGCCCCATTGCAAACTTGGTGGTCACCATCCAATCCAGAGGGCCTCAATAGAACAAAAAGGCAGAGGTGGGTTGGTTTTGCTTTCTGCCTGACTGATTAAGCTGGGACATGGATCTTCTCCTGCCCTGAGTGCTCCTGGTTCTCAGACTTTCACCCCAGATTGGAACCAACACCATCAGCTCTCTAGTTCTCAGGCCTTCAAATGACACCCCCAGCTTCCCTGAGTCTCCAGCTTGCAGACAGTAGATCATGGGGCTTAGCCTTCACAAAGATCTAAGCTCAAGAGCAAATATCCTATAATACATATCTTCCTAGATACAGACATATACTGCTGGTTCTGTTTCTCTGGAGAATTCTGACTAATACAGTAACACAACTAGTCACTGGCAGAATCCCAGCTTCTCAGCTTCAGTTCCAGTACTTGCGCCACTATATCATGACACCTTTCTTCCATCTCCCCTCTGGTTGGATTTCTTATATAACCTCTTTCCAGTGCTCATCTCACACTTACTGTAATTTTTCCTACGAACAAAAATTTAGTCATGTATTCTCGTATGAAAGTGGAACAATAAGACTAGTGGCAATGAATGTCACATAAGTGACAGGAACAGAGTACAATCTCATTGTGCATAAAATAATGTACAGCATCCAATTACCTCAATTGATCAAAATACTGATGAGCTAATAACACTGGAATACTCACAAACGTTTTCAGACTTTCTTATTAAAATATTCTCAAGGATAACATATAAAATGTCAAAACTCTAACAAAAGCCTAAAATCTTTTTGAAATAGTGAATAAGCAATAACACCCTAACACTGACTTGGTAAAACCCATGAGATGTTCTCTTCTGTTTCTCACACCACCCCTCCCTGGCCTACTTGCAAATAAGCCGGATATAACAGAAAAATACTACTGTCCAAGTAAATATACTAATTATTTCTAATCATTTTAAGTTTAAAAGAACATTCTAATCTAGCTTTTATCAGTACTCCTTGTTATCATTTGTTAAGGTACTACATTCTAGGTGCTTTGTAAATGTCAATAATTCTTACAATAAACCCACAAGGTAGGTGGTGTTACCATTTGCCTTACTGATAAAGAAAATGAGGTTCCAAGAGCTATTTGCCCAGTAATTCACACAGAGACTACCAGTTCTGCCCTCATGAAGATTAAATATTTATGTCTAGAGTTGCATTTAAGTACTTTGTGTGCTAGGTGCTAACATGTTATATCAGGATCTTGTTTACAATTATCCAGGTCACAAACCATTTCAGCAGCTGACCAAGCTGCCTGCTTGACAAGCAACTTCCTTTGCAGACAAAAGTATAGACATGAAATTAACTATTCCTTCTTAAAAAGGCCAAGTCTATTCAAGGATGAAGCAGAAAGGCTGTATGAGAGACTCCTCAGAAAAATAAAACACTATATCTAGTTCTTTCATAGAATTTCCTGAGGGGGAGGCAAACTGCCCAGTTTCCCAGAACATCAAAATTTTAGTTGAAAATGAGCTAATCTTTCAATCAGCTCCATTGGGCTCTTTGGCAAGAGCTTGGACAGTCACAGTCTGTTGTGAGACTATGAGATTTTCTTCCTCAGTGCTATTATTTTGGCACCTTTCACAAGCAATAAATCCTTTAAAGCCTAACAAGTAATTGTACAGATTGAAACTAAAGCTGCTATAGTTGCAAAGCTTTTAATATGTCACAGGAGTAAACCATCACGTTCACTGTTCTGAAGAGAAATGTCCTTCAGTACTACAGGGTTATTTTTTTACCACCTGCTATATATCTGGCACTGTGTTAGTAACTACAAGGAATACACACACACATGCATATCCAAAACAGCAACTCCTGTCACAAGAAATTTAATGTAACAATGAAGAGGCAAAATGTTTACAAGTAATAATCTTTATTTCTTAGTGAAACTTCCCTAGCATATTAACAAGAACAGATTCATAGTTGGGACCTTCCAAAATTGTCAAATCCAAATATGAAGTTGTAGACTCTTATATGGGTCCCAATAGAAAATAGAAGTCCCATTAGAAAATAGAAAACCCAGATGGTTCAAATGAAAACGTGCTAATGAAGGGCCCAACAACAAAGGTGTGGGAAGACCTGAGCTAACAAACAAGGGATGATGAGGCATCCAGAGACCCAATCATGGGAAGGCATTACCACTCCTAAGGCTGAAGGGGCAAGAGGAGAAAATAATGTTAAAGGAGCCCAGTAAGAGCTAAACCTCTGGATGGGTCTACCCAAGGGGAGCTGAGCTGAATCGTGGAGGAGCACATCTACTATAGGAGAAAATGCTATGTGGAAGCAGGGAGAAGCTGTGGCTCTCTTTTCCTCTACCCATCCATGTCTTCCCAAAGCCTCCTCTGGCTGAACCCAAATGGAAATCGGCTAGAAAGGGGAACCCAGGTAATGCTGCTCACAATCAGCAGTCAACTGTCAGGGCATGAAGTAAGGGAGGGGAAGGAGGACAAATACAGAATATTTACATATATGCCAATGAATTTTTATTATTATAAATACTAATAAGTAGTAAACACAACAGATTTATAATACCAAACACTGGTCTCAGTGTTTTACATATATTGAATAATTTAATCTTCACAATGACCTTATGAGTTAGAACTGGTATTAACCCATTTACAGATGAAAAAACTGAGGCACAGGGAAGTTAAGTATCTTGCCCAAGGTTACAAAGCTAGAAAGTAGTAAAGCCCAGATTGGAACCTAAGTGATCTTGCTCCAAAGCTCATGGCCTTAAACATTATGTTCCACTGCCTATCCTAAGCCTAAAAACTCTCTTCCATGACAGCACCCCAGAGCAGCATCTTTGGATATGAAATCAACAAAGTAAAATCAAATTTGATGCCTCAGGATTTCACCAAATATTTCTGTTAATGAACATGAAGACTAAGGGTTTGGGATGTCCACTCCTCTACCATACATGGAAAAAAAATTAGACATCATTTTAATTTTACCTTTAATACCCATAGATGCAGGAATTCTTGGAGGGGTAGTGGGAAAATAATCAGCAAACATTCTATTGCAAAGGAGAAAACCAGTGGCGGAAAGGAAAAAGACATGATTTAAAGCCCAAAGAGAGAAGTTATTTTAACAAAGAGCAACTACTGCCATTGCTTTGCCTCTCCAGATTTGAACCTGGAGAAATGTTGATGTTCTCAAACTAGTAAAACTGTAAAGCTCCTCAGAGACATTTCTTCTTGGAGGCAGAAGAAAACTGATTAGCCATTTAACCTGAGGTAGGTACGCAACTTGAGTTTAAAAGAAAGCAGGCATAAAGAACGACTTATTCAAACAAGTCTGCAATAGTCACCAGATTGTTGCTGCAACTCATCACATCCTTCCTGAAAAATATGGAAGAAATGCTAAGCTTTCCCTGGCCCATAATAAATCACTCAGGAGCTGCCACTCCCAGGCTAAATCTTCCGGTCTGCTCCCTACCTCTCCCTTTTTTTCCTTCATATTTTTCCTCTCATATTTCTAGTCTCTGTTAAAAGGAATGAGAAGAGAATGGGAGTAAAAGTAGACCATTTTCCTGCTTCTGCTTAAAATTTCTGCATCAGAAATCATAGTTGACAACTGTCCACCATGAGGGCATACCATTCTGACTTTGTACTTAAAGAGAGTAGGTGATCTGCTCACTTAAAAAGATGCAAGTTTTAAGATGGATCAAAAGATTTGTCCAGAGTTTCTCTCCCACTATCCTGTACCAAGTCATCAAATTTCTTGAAGATTTATTTTTTTGAACTATCAGTAAAAATATCAGCTTATGTGCTGAACACATTTCAAAGCACATTAGACATGTGACCTATTTGATGTTCATAACAAACCTATGGTTTATCCAACTTGCTTATCTCTATTCGTGTCAACCACCATTGTTTACGGGGATTAATAAGGTGGGGCCTCTGACAATCTGAAGACTAAATGAGGCAAAGAGTACAGTATGGAAAGGGAAAAAAAAGGAGTAAATTTACAATGGAGAAACCTGACAAACACTACTTAAACCAGGTTAGAAAGGTTAACATCAAGAGTGATGAGACATGTTAATAGTGTGTACTCCTGATGTTCTGAATATGGCACTTTATCTCTGTGATTTTCCTCCCCAAAACTCATAAACCCAGTTTAATTATGAGAGAAATATCAGACAAATCCCAAGTGAGGGATATTCTACAAAATCCCTGACCAGTACTCCTCAAAACTGTCAAGGTCATCAAAAACAAGGAAAGTCTATCACAGCCAAGAGAAATTAAGATGTGATGACTAAATGTACTGTGGTATCCTAGAAGAGAAATAGGACATTTAGGTAAAATATAATAAAATCAGAATAATTTTAATATAGTTAATAATATATCAATATTGCTTTATTAATTGCAACAAATTGCGGTACTGTACTAATATGTTAATAATAGGGGAAAGTAGGTATGGAATATATGGGAACTCTCTGTACTACCTTCACAATTTTTCTGTAAATCTAAAACTGTTCTAAAAAATAAAGTTTATTATAAAAATGAAATGAGATAATATAAAGTTTTTTTTAAACCACGGTATATTCTTAGGGTGATGATGTTAGTAATAATTAGAGCTGCATTTTGGTAATAATTTGGCAGTAACTGGAAGGTGGATTAGTGCAGTATTCACAAAGGATTTTCCTTGGCTCAAATTTGTACCACAATATTCATAATTTCATTTTCTTGGAAAACACAAATTTTCAGATACATAACTTCTGAAAGTAGTTCTAGTTATCATCATCTAGATCCCAGAAATTATTCAATAGTTCATGAATCATTCTGCAAGTGATTTCTTTTAGTACTCACCATGTGGTGGATACTGTCCTTAGTACTGGGAACATAAAGGCTCACATAGGTGACCTGCACTCCCAACCCCAAGGAGTGAACCCATAAAGGAGGAAAGTAAAAGAAACTAGTGTTTATTGAGGTTCTATGGTATAACAAGAACTTTACTACACTGCCTCATGTAATCCTCATGATTTAGAAAACTTCTAGTAAATCTTTCATTATTGCCCAAGAATGCATCCAGTTCTTATCCCTTTTCTGGCACTTACCACACAGTAGAGCAATAGCCAACATACTGTCCATACCCACAACTAGACTGTCAGGTCCTTGAGGACAAAGACCTGTTCATTGTTGTGGTTCAAGCATAGTAAAGCATAATACTTGCCCATAATTGGTGAAGTGGGTGAAGGAGATTTAGTTAAGCCTCCGAAAGCTTCCACCAATAAATCTCATCACCCTTACTTATGATGCAGTTAAAGAAGCAGTAGAAACTCTTAAGAAGATTCCCGATCATATTGGTGAAAGATAATTTAATATGCCACTCTGTGCTCTACAGTAAGAATCATTCCTGCGGAACAACTAATGGAGCAACATCTCACTGCTTTGCTAGACCAGCTCTGTTCCACTTTAATGGAACTCATCTAAGACAAACTGGGTCATATTTGGAAGACTGCTTGATATGTACCCATTCTTTGCTTTTTTTTTCACCTTGACTGTTAATACTTGCTGGGAACTCTATGCAATAGGTCAGAAATAAGAAATGTAATATTTTTCTGCAATTCAAATTACTCCCTACTTCATTTGGCAGCAGAAAAGTTAAACCCACTGATGAGGTTAAACTCAAGTTAATCTGGGTACTTTCTCAGTCAAATCAGAATAAACTCAATTTCCCCTCCCTCATTTAAGTTCTAGTTGGCTTAGTGTCATGGCATCAGGGAAAGGCACCTGCTCCTCTGTCCATGCTGACCCCTGCTGATATGCACCTCATTCCATCTGACCCATGGAAGGCCCCAGATCTCCATGCTAGCCTCTGCTGAGGACATATATCTATCTGTGCTGCTTTCCAGTGGTCCTTGTTACAAAAGCAAGGCCACTCCACAAATGCCTGCCATCAGGTACACATACACACCACTCTTGGCTATACCGAAAAAGATTTGGATACTCCTCACACTACATATGAGTAGAAGGAGATTCTCTCTAAGAGCATTCTCCAAGCAACTCCGTGTTGTCTCCAGCTACTCTGCTGCCCCATGGATAAGGACTGCAACACCCCTGAAAAACCAGGAAGGGAGTAGGACACATAGCCTGAGTTCACCCAGTCCTGGGCCAAAACTGCTACTGGGTCAGGTGTAGGGAAAAGCACAGGGCCCCTTGCCAGAGACCTCTGAAAGTGTCTGATGCCTTTCTTCTCCAATTCTTTCTCCATAGCCCAAGGAATCTTTATCAAGTCAAGGAAAGAAAAAGCATTCCCTTACATTATCATGAATTCTTGCCAACATTCCAATCCTTTCTTTTAACTACTGTTTCTACCAGGAGTTTTAAACTCAGAAGCTGGGATCAACTAGTTTGTTTTCAATTGTTCTTCCAGGCCTTCCTTCTCTGAAACAGTGACCTCAGGCTGCCTGAAATGGAGATAAAGGTTTTTCAGAAAAATTTTTTAAAAAAGGAATTACTAAAAATGAAAGCACAGTTGTTAATGTCAAAATTTTCCCTATGATATAATTTGAACCAAGCTGAATTTCTATATTTGAGGTACTGAGACCTGGGCCACAAAAGTGTAGAATGCAGATAGAAAAACAGAGCTGTCTCAAGCTGAACAGACTACGAATACTTGCTTTCAGAGTGACTTGACAAACTTCTCCACAACCATTTCACAATAATTTGGGGGCTATCCTAAGAAATGACCAGAGCAACCACTTGAAAAGACCTATGTAGTTTTCTTTGGCTAAGCCCTTAAGTATACAATAACCAAGACAAGAAGAGAGGACAAACTCCATGTTTAGCAATCAGAGACTTTTGTAATGAACATCATAACTTTACCATGGACTTTATAACTCCAAACCACAGCAAGTATCCAGAGGCCACTATGTGGACGGAGGTTTCCAATTCCTCCCTACCCCACCCCCGCCACCATGAAATCACTCTCATACTCCATCCTGAAGAAAAGCATGGAAAAGGGATACAAACCTAAAGGGCCACGAATTTAACACAAAAGACACTGAGCCATCAAAAAGACATCTGATGAAGAGTTAGTATCCAAAATATATAAAGAACTTATAAAACTCAACACTCAAAAAACAAATAATCCAATTAAAAATGGGCAGAAAACATGGACATTTTTCCTAAGAAGACATACAGATGGCCAACAGACACAGAAAAGATGCTCAATATCACTCATTATCAGGGAAATGAAAATCAAAACCATAAAGAGATATCACCTCACATCTTTCAGAATGGCTACAATCAACAACACAAGAAACAACAGGTGTTGATGAAGATGTAGAGAAGGGAACCCTCTTGCACTGTTAGTGGGAATGCAAACTGGTGCAACCATTCTGGAAAACAGTATGGAGATTCCTCAAAAACTTAAAAATAGAACTACCTTACAATCCAGTAATTGCACTACTAGGTATTTACCCAAAGAATACAAAAACACTAGTTCAAAGGGACACATGCACCCCATTGTTTATAGCAACATTATCTACAATAACCCAACTACGGAAACAGCTCAGGTGTCTACCAACTGATGAATGAATAAAGAAGATGAGGGGTATATATATACTGGATATTACTCAGCCATAAAAAAGAATGAAATCTTGCCATTTGCAATGACATTGAGCTAGAGAGTATTATGCTATGCAAAGTAAGTCAGAAAAAGATAAATACCATATAATTTCACTCGTGTGGAATTTAAGAAACAAAACAAGTGAGCATAGGAAAAAGAGAGAGAGAAGCAAACCAAAAAACAGACTCTTAACTATAGAAAACAAATCGATGGCTACCAGAGGGGAGGTGAATGAGTGGATGGGTGAAATAGGTGATGGGGATTAAGGAGTGAACTTGTTGTGATGAGCACCAGATGCTGTATGGAAGTGTTGAATCACTATATTGTACAGAAGAAATTAACATTACACTGTAAATTAACTGGAATTTAAATAAAAACTTTTTAAAGAGACTAAACTAGAAGAGTGTAAAAGATTATAAATTGCATAGCACAATTTATTTTTTCTTAACTACCCAGTGAGACTGTCAGCATAGAAAAAAAAAAAAAAAAAGATGCTCAATTCTCCTTGCACTTCCAAGTGTAATGAGAGTGACTGCTGCTCTGCTAGCCAATCCTCCAAAATCAGTCTTTCCAACAGTAGAATACAGCAAAATGGAATGAGGCAAGACAGTACTAACGGCTCCCAGGTAGCAAATGACAACATTCCAAATCAAATGTCACAAAATTTTGTACTCTGCTTACTACTTTGGCTGAGTTGTAGATACTGAGGTGACTAAAGAAAAAGGAAAACACATGAAAGGAAGAAAGAAGGAAGGGAGGGAAGGAAGGAGGAAGGAAAGAAAAGGGGCAGGGATAGAAGGAAAGAAAGAAAAGGAGGAGGGAAAGAGCAACAAAAATGACTCGTGTTATACATAATAACTCTATGGTAAAATCATTTCCTCAATAAGTCATGAGTGAAATGAAAGCCAATGACAGTGCCAGATTGTTCAAATAAGTAATGCTTCAAAAAGCTCTTCAGTATATCCCCAGTGAATTCAGAGCAACAACAACAACAACAATAACATTATTTAAGTTTTCTTATCTTTACCTAGCCTCCTGGTTTGAGTCTCTTCTCCAAAAGAACTTGATAACTCTTTATGCACCAAGTATAAAATTATCAATTTATGAAATGTTATAAAATGCTGCTTTTTAAAAATGAATGAAATAAAGAAGAAAGGAAGAAAAGAAGCATAAAGCAACCTAAAGGCTTTGAACATCCACACATCAATGATTTTTATTAATGTCTCCATAGAACTTACAGGTAAGTTCTAAAACCTATATCCATTTACCAACTGATTTTCTGTACTATTGCTTACAGATGAAAAAGATACAATCCTCTCAGCAGAGTTGTAACCCATTTACCAGACTACACTGTAAATGAGCCTTCTTTCCTCCCAAGCTCCCCAGAAAAGGTGTAATAGTAACTCCAGTCACTATAATTGTTCCACAAATACCTTCAAGGAGATCTGAGAAGACCCAAAAGCCCACAAAGCTTATTGACTTATATATAGAATGCACGAAGGAATTTTATTTTCAATTCCAATGTCTTAATTTTTTTATTATTTTCCCCAGCACAAAGCAGTCTTTGTGCCTGTGGATCTCCCTAAATGTTTATGTCCCAAAGGACACAGGGGTGTGAAAAATGTGACTCATGTTCTTGATAAATTCATATTATAAGACATGGCCTTGAAAAGGAAAAGCAAATGAAATCCTTTTTTCCTCTAAATTTTCTTTCATGTCAAAGGTTAGTCTTGCTTATTCAACAACTTAGACCTCAGCACTTGAAAAATAATGAGTCTATCCAAGTGGTATCAACAGCTAAGATTTTAGAAACATGAACAGAAAGTCTTTAGAAAAATAACTCAGGGTTAGCAGTTAGAGAAGAGTTCATAGTTTTACTAGTCCAGAAATAAATTATTGCAAACTGAATAACTGATAAAACATGTTCATTTGCTAACTTCTCCATAACCCACCAGGAAAATTAAGAATGAGAACATTTGACATTAACTGCCTGACCAACTCTAAGAATACACTAAAATCTTGAGTATTCATCCTGTAAAATAAAACTGTCAAGAATGTAACAATCAAAAAATAAATTCTCTTTTCTAGGAAAAGTATAATAATTAGACCTATATTTAAGCCAACAACAAATCCTAACCAGATTACTCACTGAATACGACATAAATTTTTGTAAAAAAAATTATTTGTTCTTTCTCCCCCACCATTTGCAGGTTAATGAGAGCAAACCTCTGACAGGCCACCAAAGAATTTAGCTTTAAATAGCAGATAAGATAGTTGCACATTGGTCATACCTCATTGTGTTCTGAAAAGGATTGGGACTTCTCTTTGTGTTTAGTTTACACATGGAACCATTATGAAGCTGTGAGTGAAAATAAGAAGGTCACAAAATTTACCTGCCAAAATGCCCTTACTTAAGCTGTCTGTTAACATGTACTGTCTTGTCTACTCTGTAAATTCTTAGTCTGTATTAAGGTAAAAATAATAGCTAACATGTAGTGTGTGCTATGTGCCAGATACTGTTTAAAGCATTGACAAAAATTAACTCAAAGAGTATTCATAACACTTTTTGCATTCCTTAGAAGACGAACTAAAACCAATTGGGAATATGAGAAAATGAAAACAGTCATGATGGCTAGATCATGAACTTATTTTTTCTTTCATTTTGATTGCCATTAACATCACTGCTGCTGTTATTTTCACATAGTAAATACAAATGTAAAATGTAAAGTTGTTTTTTTTTTTTAAGATTTTATTTATTTATTTGAGAGAGACACAGGGAGAGAGGGAACACAAGCAGGGGGAGTAGGGGAGGGAGAAGCAGGCTTCCCGCAGAGCAGGGAGCCCGATGTGGGGTTCGATCCCAGAACCCTGGGATCACAACCCGAGCCGAAGGCAGATGCTTAATGACTGAGCCACCCAGGCGCCCCAAATGTAAAGTTTTTTATAAACCTCTTCCAAACATTATTTCCACCCTGGAAAATGGGGATAATAATAGTACCTTCCTCATAGGGCTGCTGTATCAGTTTTACACACTGCAAAAATCTTTCCAAAACACCACCTGTATTCATACAACATTCAACTGCTTGTTGGATCTAATCAAACTTCTTAGCTGGTCATGCAAGTCACTCTTTATCTCACTACTTCTCTGTACAACCTTTCATTCCAGTCAGGCCTAGGTTCACACCTAAATCATTCCATCCGTGTATCTTAACTCACCTTCCCTTCCCACCTCCTTACAAATATACTCATCACCCCTCTGCTAATCGTGCCTCCTCCAACCTTCATCTTCCAAGTCACATTTCCCTATTTCCTTAAAGTCTTCCCCATCCTACATGGATCTGACATGTACAGAGTACCAACAGTGTATTCTTTCAACAATTCTAGAGATAGTTAATAGTATCCCTATTAGATACATGAGGTTTGCACTGTTATGCAGATCCATCCTGCACTTAAGAGCTTGTACCACAGGGGGCGCCTCGGTGGCTCAGTCGTTAAGTGGCTGCCTTCGGCTCAGGTCATGATCCTAGGGTCCTGGGATGGAGCCCCACATTGGGCTCCCTGCTCAGCGGGGAGCCTGCTTCTCTCTCCCTCTCCCACTCCTGCTGCTTGTGTTCCCTCTCTAGCTGCCTCTGTCAAATAAATAAATAAAATCTTTAAAAAAAAAAAAAAAGAGCTTGTAGGACAGGGCACCTGGATGGCTCAGTTGGTTAAGCATCTGACTCAACTGTGGCTCAAGCCATGATCTCAGGGTTGTGAGATGGAGCGGTGCCTCGGGTTCTGTGATAGGTCGAGGAGCCTGTTTGGGATTCTCTCTCACCCTCTCCCTCTGCCCCTCCACCCTCCTCTCTCTCCAAATTAAAAAAAGAACTTGTGCGACACAAGTCCTTAAGTTTATATTGTCTTGTAATGTTCTCTAATTGCTTAATATGTTAAATTTATGTGATTCCCTAAGTTCCTTAAGGTCCACGTCTCATGCAGTTCACGCCGTAAGTGCTTAGTCAATACTGCTGACTTGAATTAGCAGACAAGGAAAGCCTCAAAACTGATATGAAGGGGCCCCTAGGAGGCGAAGTTGGTTAGGTGTTGGATTCTTGGTTCCAGCTCATGCCTTAATCTCAGGGTCTTGAAACATCCGGCTCCGAGCTGGGTTTTCTCCCTCCCTCTCCCTCTGCCCCTCCCTGCACTCACTCTCCCTCCCTCTCTCTAGAATAAATCAATAAATCTTTTTTTTAAAAAAAGTGGTATGATGGGGTGCCTGGGTGGCTCAGTCGGTTAAGCGTCTGCCTTTGGCTCGGGTCATGATCCCAGGGTCCTGGAATTGAGTCCCGCATCGGGCTCCGTGCTCGGCAGGAAGCCTGCTTCTCCCTCTCCCACTCCCCCTGCTTGTGTTCCCTCTCTGTCTCTCTGTCAAATAAATAAATAAACAAACAAACAAACAAACAAACAATCTTAAAAAAAAAAAGTGGTATGAAATTCCCATAAAAGAGGTACTACTCTTCAAATAGTAAATCCCAAAATTCCCTATAAGAACTACAAACTACCAGATGCTTCAAACAACCTGGTAGAAGCTTCAGGAGAGCACCATCATAGAGAAACACTCAATAGGTATTTGAAGACGATGATGAGAAACTCTCGAGGGAACTGGACCTTTGACAGACTGGAGTAGAAGTGTCAGAGGAAAATCAGAGTTGCCCTGCAAAATGTTAAGCACCCAAACATTTAACTTCCAAAGAGTTTATGTCTTAAGAAGTGGGAAAGATAAATAGGGTGTTTCCTTCTATCACTTTCATGTTTCAAAGCATTTCTTTTTTTCTTTTTGACCCTAGAGGTTCATGTCAGCTGAAGCAGATTTAGAAGACAACTAAATTGGGTTGTTTCACTACCACTAAGTAAATTCTGGCATAATTCTTTATCTTCTATCCAGAGGCCTGGATCCAAATGGAAAGGAGGGAGAGCAATGCCTAAACATGTCTCAGCAACCACTCACCCAGCTCTTCCTCTGGTATCACCAAGAAATATCCAGCCAAACAGCCTGAGTTGCTGTCTTGTATCCCTTCCACACTGTATAACAGAACTTCAGGCCCTGAAGAGGTGCCCTGGGGATGGAGCTAATGCCAATAAACCCACAGCCAAAGAGCTATCGGGGGAAAGCAAAACTTTGATAGCTTTGGGTTTCAACCTTAGCCTATGGCTAATGGCCATACCTCTAAAAGAAAACTCCTACCCAACACCTTTTCAAGCAGTCTTCTTAGTAATTTTTAAATACTAATTATTTCCATCACTATGGTCCTTAAGTGCTTCTTAATAATTAGTCCTTTGGAAACAGTGAACAAACCAGCAGTTAAAATCCCCAGCTCCTCATTGCAGTCCTGCTCAGTGATGTGTATGAGTCTCTTTGTGACTTTTATTCAGGGCATGTGGCAGCTGGAGCACAGTCAACCCCATCCTTCAACAGCCTCATTTGCCTGGTTTTCAGGGGTCAGAGACAACACTCCAGCTGCCAGTTCCATGCCCAATGACAGGGTGAAGGATCTTTTCCACAGAAAGGCAATGTTAATAAACAGCCCAAATCACTGACTTATTCTTTTTACTCTCCTTCCCTCCCCTGTGCCAAGGGACCCCCCTCAGCTTTGTAACGCCTTCTGTCACCAACACAATTAAGCCCACTACCACGCACCCCCAACAACCTGATTTGTAGAGAATACTAATGTAACAAGACTTGGGCCAGCAGAGGAAAGAAGGAAATATCTTACTGGGAAAATCTGTTCACTAAACCACTCATCCTTTTAAGAACTTATTTATATACTCCTAAAAAAATTAATAAAGCATTATTACCTCCTCAAGCTTCTAGGCACATTTACATATATCAGCCAAGAATGTATTTTCTTTGGGTTTTAAGGACTTAACTAGACTATCATGTGAAACATCACCAAAATATGAATATATATGTATTTTTATATTAAATATAATGTTGTATATAAATACATAAGCACAAATATTTAGAAATACATAGAGCTATGTATTATTTACATTTTGAATTTTATCTATTATTTATATTTATATATCTATGTATGAATAAATATATATGTATTTTAATGTACAGATATTATATAAAATGTTAACATGAATATACATTAACAAAAATATTTCAAGTAACATATAGAAAATTTATCTTATATGTAAATATGAATATTTCCTAAAATATATATACCCTAAACAAGACCTTGTGAGAGTCATTCAGGTCCACAGTGAAATTTCTTTCACTTCTTATCTTTTTATGTTTATGTTATGAATGGGGAGGGGGTGACAACTACAGAATCACCACTTCTAATGAAACCTGGCTTTGCTATCAGGTCAAGTAAAAACATCAACAGTTCTACAACCCTGAGGTGTCCTCATTATTTAAAAAGAAAATAAATAAATAGGGAGAAAAAAAACAACACCCTCATTTTCAAGAGGAAGATAAAGGGATTATAAATAAAAGTTTTACTCCTAAACATCAACTAAAATAACTATTTTTTATGGACTTCATAGATCAATATAATGATTCCAAAGTCAAGACTAAAAGTGGAGAGAACAGAAACCTTTAAATAAAGCTACGACAATGATAATATGTATTCACAAATACACAGATAACTTAAATAAATATAACATATATGCCATAATAATATAACACAGATAACCATTAAATAATATAGTCTCAATCCTTGGAAAAAGGTTGTTCATCAGTTTCAAAAATGTGTATGTGCATATCTAAGTCATAAAGAATTTGTATCAAGGAAGATATAAATATACAGTTCTTATTCACTTATTTTTTATTTATCTACTTCCCACTCAACAAATTTCTGAAAAGCATCTGAGGCAGAATTCCTTTCTAAACTACCAAAGATTTTACTAGTCAAAGGGTGTGGGCAGCAGTGGAAGTAGTGTTAATACGGCTGCTGCTTTTCCTGTCCTCCCCCAGACCAGGCTCTTTTACACTGGGTCAACACTGTCCTCCCACATTCCCTTGATTCAAAGAAAAATAAATAAATAAACATTTTACTATCTGGCAGTACATCTGACTTTTTAAAAGCCATTCAATCAAACATTAAAAGTAAATAATTGTACAGTTTATGTATACAACTTGCATTGTTTATGGCAATTACGAAGGAAGAAAGGCAAAGAAAGAGGAAATATTTTCTTCTGGCATTTCAAAGCAGCTTCTGACATAACAAGTTATTGCATTTTAAAAATATAAACTGCCTCAATAAATTCTATTCCCCTCAGGAACTGCCAAAATTGCACTCTACAAACACTAAAAAAGAAGAACAATAATACTTCTGCCAAATCCAAAAATGGTATCTAACAGTGAAAGAGTTAAGAAAATGATAAGAGCTTTGTAATAGATTTCCTTTTCATTCTAAATATGTTTAAAATATTTTAGCAGCTCAGATGGATACATTTAGCACCTTATACCTTGAAAGAAATTATTAATTTCACTTAAAAAGTTTACTATCAATGCCATAACCCTTTTCCCAAACATTTTTTACCACAAAATTGTCTCATCACATACATATTAACATCTTGTCAGATACTAATATTCTCAGAGCATAGCTTAGAAATCAGTTGTACAGAACTTAATAATCTGTTATCCAATGGTATGGATATCGGAAGTACATACAAGTGCTAAAGAGGGCAAGATAAGTATTTATAGATAGAGAATGCTCCCTAAATACTACACTCAATAGTTCTGACTCCCACTTTCCCCCTCCATCCACTCTTATTCAGGTTCCATACCTTTTAGATAATTCCTTTCTATTTTCCTAATTTTAGTTCTCAAAATATTCATGACTATTTGAATCAATCTTACTCAGATTTTTATTTACAATTTTTTAAAAAGCCAAATATAACTAACCAAGCCACATTAAGCCTGTGTAATTATATAAAGATAGTACTGAAATGGCAAAAAATATATGAATTAAAAGATATTCCCCTTTTCAAGAACACTGCAGTTTTAACTAAAATCAATATGATAGAGAAAGGCTATAGAGTATATATAAAATAACTCTGAAAGAATACACAAAAACTGATAATTGTTGCCTCTAATAATTTTTTCACTGTATATTCTTTTGTAGTGTTAAAATTTTTCATCATTTATACATCGCTTTTGCAAAAAATAAAAATATAAATTAAAAATTTTAAAACAATAAAATAAATAAATTTTAAAACAATAAAAATTTAAAATCCACATGGCAAACATAACATGGTGGGATTTGCCATCTACCTCACACATGAGAATTTCATATTTAGTGAAAAGTTGAGACTAAATACGAAAATTATTTGTTTAAATCTTATAATTTACAAGAAATATTAGGATCTCCAGAGAAAAAACAAATAGCTATCCAAAACAAAAAATAAAGCTGATGCTGATGGGTTATATCTGACTCTTGATTCAACATTAGTATTCAAATAAATATCTAAATATTTAAAATTATTGAATCCACAGTCAGAGGCTATTAAAATAGCATTTCAGAATATAAAAGACTTGGAAGAAGGAACATTAACCTTTCTAAGCAGTGACACCATGACACAAACAGAAAATCCTTAGGAAAAGAGAAAATGATTCAGATTTAAAAACTTTTTTTTTATTTGAATACTGTTGATACCCAATGTTACATTAGTTTCAGGTGTACAACTCTGTGATTTGACAAGTTTATACATTACTATGTTCACCACAAGTGTAGCTATCATCTGTTCCATTACAATGGTATTACAATATCACTGACTGTATTCTTTATGCTGTGCCTTTTATGCCATTGACTTATTCATTCCATAACTGGAAGGCTGTATTTCCCTCTCCCATTCACCCATTTTGCCCAACCCCCCCCCACCCTAACAACCATCAGTTTGTTCTCTGTATTAATAGGTCTGATTCTGCTTTTTGTTTATTCATTTGGATTTTTTTTAGATTCCACTCATGAATGGAATCATATGGTAGCTGTCTTTCTCAGTCTGACTTATCTCTAGGTGCATCCATGCTGTCTCAAATGGCACAATCTCTTCCTTTTTATGGCTGTATAATACTGCATGGTATATATACCACATTTTCCTTAACCATTTGTCTGTTGATGGACACTTAGTTGCTTCCATATCTTGGCTATTTTAAATAATGCTGCAATAAACATAGGAGTGCATATATCTTTTTGAAGTAGTATTTTTACTTTCTTTGGGTAAATACCCAACTGTAAAATTACTGGATCATACACTATTTCTATTTTTAATTTTTTGAGGAACCCCCACATTGTTTTCCATAGTGGCTGTACCAATTTACATTCCCACCAACAATGCACAAGGGTTCCTTTTCTCCACATCCTCACCAACATGCTGTTTGTCTTTTTGATTTTAGCTATTCTAACTGGTATAAGGTGATATCTCATTGTGGCTTTTACATTTCCCTGATGATTAGCGATCTTGAGCATCTTTCCATGTGTTTGTTGGCCATCCTTATGTCTGGAAAAACATCTTTACAGGTCCTCATCCCATTTTTTAATTGGATTGTTTGGCTTTTGGCGTTCAGTTGTGTAAGTTCTTTATATATTTTGGATATTAACCCCTTATCAGATACATCATTTGCAAATATCTTCTCCATTCAGTATGTTGTCTTTTTGTTTTGTTGGTTTCCTTTACTGTGCAAAAGCTTTTTATTTTGGTGTAGACCCAACAGTTTATATTTGCTTGTTTCCCCTGCCTTAAGACATATCTAGAAAAATGCTATGATGGTCAATGTTAGAGAAATTACTGCCTGTGTTCTCTTCTAGAATTTTTAATGGTTTCAGGTCTGACATTTAGGTCTTTAACCCATTTTGAGTTTATTTTTGTGGGGAGGGGGTTAGAACGTGGTCGTTTCATTCTCTTACATATAGCTCTCCAGCTTTCCAAGCACCATTTATGGGAAAAAAAAATACTGTCTTTTCCCCATTGTAAATTCTTGCCTCCTTTGTCATACCATATAATTATGTCATAACCATATAATTATGGGATTATTTCTGAGTTTTCTATTCTGTTCCATTGATCTATGTGTCTATTTTTGTGCCAGTGCTATACTGCTTTGAGTATTACAGCTTTGTAGTATATTTTGAAATCTAGTATTGTGATACCTCCAGCTTTGTTCCTTCTTAGGATTGCTTTGGCTATTCAGGGTCTTCTGTGGGTCCATACAAATTTTGTATTATTTACTTCTGTGAAAAATGCTGTTGATATTTTGATAGAGATTGCATTGAATCTGTAGACTGCTTTGGATAGTATGGACATTATCAATTCTTCCAATCCATGAACATGGAATATCCTTCCATTTGTTTGTGTCATTTTCCATTTCTTCTATTAGTGTTTTATAACTTTCCAGAGTACAGGTCTTTCACCTCTTTGGTTAAGTTTATTCCTAGGTATTTCATTCTTTTTGGTGCAATTTTTAATGGTGTTGTTTTTAGGGAAATATGGTTATATAAGTACTGAAAAATAATACATAAGAAGAAAAACTTTATATATTAAGACATTCATTATAGTTTTATTTTAAAATAGGAAAAAATGGAAATGACCTATAGGCACACTAATAGAGGAATTATTCAAAGTTTTAGAACATCCTCTCAATTGAATTTTCACTAATTTTCATCATAAAACCTGTGGGAAAAAATGAAAATTATTTTTATCTGATGAAATTATAATATAAAACTGCATATATTCCATCAT
Organism: Halichoerus grypus; assembly: GCF_964656455.1. Taxonomy (NCBI): domain Eukaryota; kingdom Metazoa; phylum Chordata; class Mammalia; order Carnivora; family Phocidae; genus Halichoerus; species Halichoerus grypus. The sequence goes on from NC_135714.1 coordinate 108,689,517, forward strand.
CAAAATACGTTTCTGTGGGATATTTGTGGTCATTCATTACTGCAGCTCCAAACCATAGAGAGAAAAAAAGCTAAAGGCCAAGACTCCTAATGTTCAATCACATACACACACACACACACACACACACCCCTCTGCCACCTCTTTAGGGTTGGCATGAGAATGGACACACATATCTGCCACATAAAAAACACTTCCCAAAATATTGTCCCCTTCCTCAACCTTGAGGAAATCCCCCCTAAATAACCCATATCTGTCCAGGATTAGAACCCTTCTACCTATCTCAACATAAGCCAAGCTTCTACCTCCTCCCTTTTTTGAAGCATATTTCTAAGCTTTATCCTCTTCACTGGACCTAAAACCCTGAGACACAAAACATTTTGACACCCTCTCTGCTAGTTAAGGGATAATGTGAGAAAGAAAAAGGAGAAGTTAGGAAAAGCTGCAAGGTTAGTTGAGGGAAATATAACTTATTTGTTCCATCATCCAACAAAAATTTACTTTATGCACAGTATGTAATGGCATGGAGAACACAGCAGTAAACAAAATAAACACAGTTCCCATTCTCATTTGGGGTAATTAACAATGAGTTCTATTTGGACACACTGAATTTGAGTTATTGCCAGGATAACCTAATGGATAAGCTTGTAGACAGATAGAAACATGGTTTTCAAAAAAGTACAGGCAAGACTCCACAGGGTTAGATGCTAAGCAGAAGAAACCGAATAAAGAGGATTTAAAGGGGTTGAGTAACTGAGTGTTTCACTGAGAATACAACCCACGCTTGGTAGAATGGGCAATAAGCAAGATGTCAATTCCACAAATTTTGGAGACCTCGGAGATGGACGTCTACTTGTAATGAATGATGATGTCTAGAGGATAGTCACACCAGATCGGGATTAAGGTGGAGTGAATACAGGAGTTGGAAACCTCAAGGATAGCCAGGCCCACTAAGTTGAAGAAGTGGAATAGGACTGTTTTCATTAGCCAAAGATTTTTCAACATATGAGCAATTTAAATCAACACAACAGAGCTTGAGATAAATTTCAATATCTCCATAAATGATTCTGAAAGAGAAGGAAAGCTTAAAAGAGGGTGACATGCCTTAAGAGACCTGAGAAGGGAAAATTTCCATGAAAACAAATAATAAAATGGCCTGGAGATGAGCTGAAAGACAAGGTTAAATTTATAACTGTATATGTTTTTATACATACATATATATTTTTTAAGTATATGACTCACAGAAAATACATTTTAGGAAAAAAAACAGTAAGAAAAATGTTTAAAAAAATATATACAGCCTCAAAGATCACTGGGAAACTTGGAAAGAAAAAAATGGAGGTGAGGAAGACAGAAAAGAGCTAATAACCATTTCCAATTTGGCTCAAATGATGTCAAAATGTTTTACTAAACTAATAAATAAATCAAGATATAAATACTTTGTAGCCACTAGTGACCTAATATTCCCTCCTCTCATTCATACTGTAACCATAAACAATAAACTACACATTTGGAGACCATGAAATAATCAAAATAAAAGTAGCCTTTGGGAGTAACATTGGATAATACTGTTTCATCTAGAAAAAATGCAGTAAATGAATGAGAATAAGCCACTCCAAAGAATAAAGAACTCCAAATTTCCTATAGTGATAGAGAAAATGTTTGGTTAATGTCACCATGGTACTTAGAGTAGCATAATTGGGCAGGGGGTGCTTTTCAATAAATCTGATGTTTTTAATAGTATTTCAACATTTCTTCCCTGGCATCAGTTTTAAAAATAGGAAATTCCAAAGTAAGTCAGAGAGAATTTAATCATTATGTAATTTATTAACTTGGGGGGCAGGTAGTTTAGTGTTTCATTTCAAAACTTACCTTCTTTTTGTTTTAAGAGCTGCAATGGACTGAATCTGGTGAAGCTTTCCATATTTTTATGAGGATAAAAATGCTATTAAGACCTATAAACAAAATGTATTTTTATTAAAAATGACTAATGCTTAGTGAAAAGTTCAAAGGCTGGAAAAGAAGCACTAAAAAGAGTTTTTAAAAGCAATAGTTCAGCTCACTCAGTTACTGGAAAAGTCATTTTCATACATAACCTTCAGGGCTATGCAGCAGCTGGAAAAGCTGCTTATTTTATTATATAGTTAATACACGTCATGCACTTTTCTTGAAAGAGTCAAAATATGTTACCTTTAAATAATGCAAACAACTCCATAAGAGCAAAGAAGATATACTATAGATTTAAGACACAATGCATACCATAATAAAAGATACCTCTCATCTGGATGCAGTGTAAAATCACTGATTGGCTCCTGTATCCAAAAATATAAATAAATCAAAGGCTATAAAAAATGTTGTTAAAATTGAATAAATTTGAATATAGAATCTATATTAAACTGATATTACTGAGTTTAAGTTAAATTGTTTTTCAGTTTAACAGTGTTTTAAACTTAGGTAGGAGAACGTCCTTGTTCCTTAAAGACTCATGCTGAAATATTTGGGGTTAAAATGTCTGCAACTTACTTTCACATGCATTTATTAAGTGTGTATGTATGCACAGAGAGATAAAGCACATGTTCCAAAAAATGAAAAATTGGTAAATCTAAATGTGGTGTTATGTACACTTACTGCACTATTATTCCAATTTTTCTGTAGGCTTTTAATTTTTATAAATAAAAAGCTGGGGGGGACAAGAATACAACATTTTTAGAAAATAGAATCTCTACAGAGAGACAGGAAAATATCATTACAAAAGCAAATTTACTTAGCATCTAACTACACATGGTATACTGTACTAGGTATTCTGACAAAAAACTAACATCATGTCTGGCGAATTCTACAAATTTTTTTTTTTAAGATTTTATTTTTTTAAGAAATCTCTACACCTGGGGCTCAAACTAACAACCATGAGATCAAGAGTTGCATGCCCTACCAACTCAGCTAGCCAGGTGCCCCCAAATATTTAAAGAAGAGTTAACACCTATTCTTCTGAAACTATTCGAAAAAATAGAAAAGGAAGGAAAACTTCCAAATTCATTCTATGAGGCCAGCATCACGCTGATACCAAAACAGATAAAGACTCCACTAAAAAAGAGAACTATAGGCCAGTATCTCTGATGAACATGGATGCAAAAATTACCCATTAATACTAGCAAACCAAATCCAATAATACATTTTAAAAAATTATTCACTATGATCAAGTGGGATTTATTCTTGGGTTGCAAGGGTGGTTCAATATTCACAAATCAATGTGATACATCACATTAATAAAAGAAAGGATAAGAACCGTATGATCATTTCAATAGATGCAGGAAAAGCCTCTGACAAAGTACAATATCCATTTATGGTAAAAAAAACCTTCAACAAAGTGGGTTTAGAGGGAACATACCCGAACATAATAAAGTTCATATATGAAAAACCTACAGCTAATACCATCCTTAATGGGGAAAAACTGAGACCTTTCCATTCATCAGTAAGGAACAAGACAGGAATGTCCATTCTCACTACTTTAACCTAGTACTGGTAGTCCTAGCCTCAGCAATCAGACAACAAAAAGAAATAAAAGGCATCCAAATTGACAAGGAAAAAGTCAAACCTTCACTATTTGTCGATGACATGATACTCTGTATAGAAAACCCAAAAGACTCCACCAAAAAGCTGCCAGAACTGATAAACGAATTCAGTAAAGTTGCAGGATACAAAAATCAATACATAGAAATCTGTTGCATTTTTCTACACCAATAATGAAGCAGAAGAAAGAGAAATCAAGGAATAAATCCCATTTACAATTGCACCAAAAACAGTAAGATATCTAGGAATAAACCTAACCAAAGAGGTGAAAGATCTTTACTCTGCAAACTATAAAACACTAATTGAAGAAATTGAAGAAGACACAAAGAAATGGAAAGGCATTCCATGCTCATAAATTCAAAGAACAAATATTGTAAAAATGTCTATACTACCCAATGCAATCTATACACTTAATACAACCCCTATCAAATTACCAACTGCATTTTTCACAGAGCTAGAACAAACAATCCTAAAATTTGTATGAAACCACAAAAAAGGGGCGCCTGGGTGGCTCAGTTGGTTGGGCGACTGCCTTCAGCTCAGGTCATGATCCTGGAGTCCTGGGATCGAGTCACGCATCGGGCTTCCTGCTCAGGAGGGAGTCTGCTTCTCCCTCTGACCCTTCCCCCTCTCATGTGCTCTCTCTCTCTCTCTCTCTCTCATTCTCACTCTCTCAAATAAATAAATAAATAAAATCTTAAAAAAAAAAAAAAAGAAAGAAACCACAAAAAAGCCAGAATAGCCAAAGCAATCTCGAAAAAGAAAAGCAAAGTTGGAGGCATCACAATTCCAGATTTCAAGTTATATTACAAAGCTGTACTAATCAAAACAGTATGGTACCGGCACAAAAATAGACACAGGGAATAGACATAGGGAAACAGACACAGGGAAATGTAAATCAAAATCATAGCTTTTTTGAATAATTTTAAGATACCCCTTCATAGCCACTAGGATGACTAAAATCAAAAAGACACATTAACAGGTATTAATGAAGTTATTTATACTGCCAATCCCATCTGCAGGTCAGCTTACTATTAAAGCTCTGTACTTGATTAAAATTATAAAATAGATATGAATCAGGCATTTTTGGGGAAATATATTTTGAAATTTATTGCTGTGTCATATCTATAGCAAACTCACTGGAGAGAAAAAAGTATCTACAGAGAACTGGCTGAAGAAAATGCCACAAATCCATTATTCTTGCCTATGTCAAGACCTTACCCAAAACCAAAGGAATCAGAAATTTGGAGGTTGGGCTTAGCATTTGTGTTTTTCAAAAGCATACAAAGTGGTTCTAATTTGTTCTCAGGGTTTAGAAATACTGTATTCTAAAATTTACCCTTGAATTAAACAAGACCATCATAAAACTAAGTACCCAAATGCATTATATTAGACTCTACCATAGACATACACACCACAGGATTTATTCTCTTGAATAGTGATTTGAATTAATCTCAGGCTACATTGATGGATTTTATTTAAACCCTCATAAGGTTTCTCACTGTATTTATCATAAATATGATGCTAAAGGGGCACCTGGATAGCTCAGTTGATTGAGCATCTGACTCTTGGTTTCTGCTCAGGTCATAATATCGTGGGTCATGCAACTGAGCCCCACATCAGGCTCCATGCTCAGTGGGGAGTCAACTTGATGATTATTTCTCCCTCTGCCCCTCCCTCTGCTCACACGTAAATTCACTCTCTCTCTCTCCAAAATAATTAATTAATTAATTAATAATAAAATACAATGCTAAAGACATTTGTTTTTACCCTATCTCATAGTGCCCTCTCTATGAAGTCTCATGGGAGATGTTTCACTCTGATCTCACTACCAAAAAATAAATAAACTCTCCTGAACTACTTTTATATCATGAATACTGTGAATTGTGTAACTGATCCTATTCTCTACTTTGGCTAGCTACTGTACAGCTTGAAACGAAAATATGGTTTGGAACCTAGTAAAAGTACAGGACCTCCCAGCATAAGCTCCATGTACTAATCTTACCCTTGACCTTACCTTATTTTTCCATCAAGCATCATGGCAATGACTCTAAATCTGCTCCAGTACCCCCAGGTGCTATAAAATATCAGTTTCTATGTTCACCATGATATAAGAAATGTTGGGAAGACTGCTTTCGGGTGTTAATGATGCATAATGGTGTGTGGTAAATTGTGAGAAAATACTTCTCTCTTAGTTTATAAGAAAATGGGATCTTAGTCCTGCTAATATCTATGTTTCACAGAGTTTTCTACAAAACTACTCTCTTTTGATACGTCATCCCTCTCCACCTACTCTTTATGTTATGCAGATATGAAATATTGGTCCAGAAGAAAAATCAAATTGGAAGAAACCACTCAAAAATTAGGATTTCCATTTATTCAAATAATCAAAGAGATGTTTACCAAGAGGCTTCTTGGTGTCTTTGTGAATAAAGTTCTATTAATTCTTTTGAATCACCTCAAAAGGCATGTCTAGAGCCCAGTAAGACTTGGGTTGGGATCCATGCTACCCTAGCTTCCATGTGTTATATACTCAGGCACAATGGATGGATAGATAGATAGATAGATCAATCTCATTTACTCCTTACAACAACCCCCTATTCAGAAGGCATTATCATCCCATTTCACACATGAGGAAACTACTTCAGAGAAGAAGCCAAGTCTTATTAATTTGAAAATAATTCAAAAAAAATTGAAAATAATTCAGTGGGTATGTTCTGACTTTAAATCACATACTCTCTGAATCTGAGATGCTCTGAGGTTTTTCAGTCATGACTTTAACCCCATTGCACACCACTGCCACCCTAACACGTCCAGCACATAATTCCCAAATTTTATGCACCAACAAGGACTGTCACTTTGATTCATTTCTAAGATTTTTCAGTGCTCTGAAAATATAGAATTTATGGTTTCATTATCTTAAGACTATAAATTCCCAACACCACACCACCAACACAAAATCAAAAAGTCAAATTCTGGACCATCAAGTAAACTCTTTCAAAAAGGACTTTATTCCCTTTGTATGTTCTGTTTCCCTGGAGAATCCCAAAATAGCATCCAACAAGATGAGCAATTAATCTGTGAAAGACTTGATATTTAGTTCTTTTAATAGTGTTCAGGTTCTTGGAGAAGAGTGGATACCATTACTACTGTTCAAACCTTAAGAGTCCTCACATAAATGCATTACCTCTGTAGAAAGTTAGTAAAGACTTCTAGTGCTACAACAACACTAGATTTATATACAATGATCACCCAGTACTAACATGAACAAGAAGACCATATCCTGTAGCAGTGGGGAAGGTGGGTAGATTAAGTATTTAGTTTTTACCTAATAAAGAAGCAGATTCATTCTGGATCATGTTTAAAATATATAAAATTAATGGTATACCACCAAAATAGGATATCTACTTTCTTGTGTTAAGTAGAATACACTTCAGAAAAAACTAGTAGATGAAATTTACTTACTAAAGTAACAGTTGTTCAAGAATCTAATCTGAAAAGGCTACATACTATATGATTAAAACTATATGACGCTCTGAAAAAAGGCAAAACTATGGAGACAGTAAAAAGATCAGTAGCTGCCAAGGGTTCTGGGGAAGGGAGAAAAGGATGAACAGGTAGAGCATGGGATTTTTAGGGCAGTGCAACTACTCTGTATCATACTGTAATGGTGGATCCGTGTCATTAACATTTGTTAAAACCTATACAATGTACTACACAAAGAATGAACCCTAATGTAAACTTAAGTTAAAAATAATGTATCGAGGAGTGCCTGGGTGGCTTAGTCGGTTAAGCGTCTGCCTTCGGCTCGGGTCATGATCCCAGGGTCCTGGGATAAAGCCCCACGTCGGGGTCCCTGCTTGGCAGGAAGCCTTGCTTCTCCCTTTCCCACTGCCCCTGCTTGTGTTCCCTCTCTTGCTGTGTTTCTAACAAATAAATAAAATCTTTAAAAAAATAAATAAATAAAATAATGTATTGATATTGGTCCATCAATTGTTACAAATATACCACACTAATGCAAGCTGCTAATAATAGAGGAAATTGGACAGGGATGGGGATGGTGAGGGGGTATATAGGAACTCTCTGTACTTTCTACTCACCTAAAACTGCTCTAAATAAATAAAGTCTAGTAATTAAAAAAATAAAAATAAATAACAGTTGGATAAGCTTTTGGTAGCACCGGGGTTTTTAGTAAGTGGCAGAACATTTTGATCTTGGTAGCATGTAACAGCATATATTTGGCTACTGACTTGGGTTTCCTTGTTTTTATCAGCTATACAGTTGGCTTTTAACTATTGTGACTATTGTGACAGAAGCAGGTCACTGGAGGCCTCAGGTGCTGCCACATGGATTCCCACTGCAGCCCATGGTGCCTTGTCCATACTGAATGGCTGTTCAGCAAGGCAGTACTATAGGGATGAGAGACTTCAGTCGAAGAGGCCATAGACCAACGGTGGAGACTCAGAGAATGGGATGTTGCAGCTTGATTATGAACTACACAAGTATGGCCTGAATATGTTAGAGTGAGATAAAAACTTCTTAGAAATATCCATATCCCCTTTGGGTGGATATTTGCTGCTTTTAACTGCAAGAGTTCCAATTCAAAACAGTAGTGAGTTCTAGCTTTACACTGTTAGAAACTTGTTATAAAAGCAAGTATCTGGGGGCACCCGGATGGCTCAGTCAACTAAGCATCTGCCTTCAACTCAGGTCATGATCTCAGGGCCCTGGGATTGGCCCTGCGTTGGGTAACCTGCTCAGCAGAGAGTCTGCTTCTCCCTCTCCTCTGCCCCCAGCTCCCCACACGTGCTCACTCTCTATCTCTCTCAAATAAACAATCTTTAAAAAAATAAAAAGTATCTGTCCCAGATATCCAACCAACACCAACATGGGCCTGACCAGTAGACCCTCCCTAAAAAACAGTTCACAGTCCTAAACAATTCCACAAGACTGAAAATACCCCCTTTCAGGCACCTTAGAAGCTCTGTCACTAGACAGAGACTACACAAGATTTCACCACAGGATATCAGGAACATGGGGCTCAAAGGGGATATGGAAATAAAAAGGTTTTGAGAGTATATTAACAGGTTTGCACTGAGGTGGGGAAAAAAATACCTCAGGTAAGACTTGGTAATTAAAATTAGGGCTGCCAACACTGCAATTTTTAAACTTAGCAAGAAAACAAAAAAAGTCTCTACAGCCACTTTCTGAGGGTGAGAAATTATGCATAGGTATTTCCTTCCTCCAGACATAGTTAATTCATGTTGCCAAAATTAATCTCTCGATAAAGGGTTTCTTTCAATCAAGTTTAAACTCATTGGTCACAGATGCTGGATGTCCAGCTCCACTGGCATCCAGATGAAAGTGAAACAAGATTTTCTCTTTCTTCTTTTCACTCTTCCGTTTTTCAGTTACTATGCCAGATATCTTCACTTTGCACCCCAATTAATGGGCTCCTGTGGCCTCTGGCTTCTGGCTAGTTCAGTCATCTGGAAGCAACAGCAGGAGACTGGAGAAAGGAAAGAGAGTGACACTGGACTATATACTCCCCAGGTTCTCTCACTGCCATGGTTTGAAGATCCTCTCACACAACTCTCTCCCTTTCAGGGTTCCAATTAATCTCTCATTTCCCCCTTCAGGTCTAGGGGTGGTAAAAGCCTTCCAATTACCAGCCCCAGGGGTGTACACTATTTCCTGTGTCTTCTCAGTGCCCACAACCTTATTAAATTCCCCTCAAATTATCTGAAGTAGAAGTGTGCCATCTATTTCCTACAGGGCCCCTGGCTAATGAAGATACCACTGAGTTTCTGGCATGGACCTTCAGAAACACTAGTACAAGGTTTTAGGAAAAATAAGTTGGCCTGGGATAGCTGTTTTCAGGACTTAAGATCCACTTGAGTGAGGAATCAGTGGTGTGATAATGTTAGATGGTCTGTAGGCCCTTTAGAATCTTTTTTAAAAATCAGGTTTATCAGAGATTTGATTCAGAATCAATATAAGCTCTGAGACCTTGAAGAAACTTCATCAATGCCAGTTCAAAAACAGTATAGGCTATAACTGGACAGAAAAACAATGCTACTCAAGATATCAAGAACCTTCTAGCTGAGACTGAGAATAAAAATTTGAGGTCAATACAAAACTTCAGTTTCTTTGAATTTTAGTTCAAATCTCCAAAAGAATTTCATATTTAACCTTAATTCCCCTGGACTCTTCACTTGAAAAGAGGTGAATCTTTGAACATCCATTTTTTTCCCCCAAGAAATTTATAATGGGAAAATATGCATCTTCAAATTTAGGGCATTTTTTTTTACATTTCATTTTAGGCACAATCTAATATAGTTTCATTTTTTTAATATAATTTGATTTCATTTTGTAATTTCTAAGCTATGTTGGCAACATGGGCATCATAGTTTTTATGGGAAATGGGTGTCAAGTTTCTGTCTTGTATACAGAGGAATTTTAGAGTCCACTTAAATAATGTGCAGTTTTGACCCATTGCAGAGCCTGCGAGGAACAAAATCTATGTTGCCACCAATAGCTCAAAGAGGATCCAAAAGAAGCAATGAGTGGCACTGAGGGACCCATCTCAGGAAAGTGTAGCAGGAAATGCTCTTGATAGAGTACTCATCACTGCTCCCATGGAGCAGACATAACCCAATAAGGTCAGTTCAAGGCGTCTCTAGGGGACTTTTGGGGGGAAAATTCTTCATTATAAGGGACTGTTCATGCACTGCAGGATATTTAGCATCCTTGCCCCCCACCCCCAACTACCCCACTACACACCATCAGTATTCCATAATCATTGTTACAACAAAAACTTCCCTAGGGGAAGATTACCCTGGTTTAGAACCACTGGGTTAAAAGAATAAGAATTTCTAAAAGTAACTCCTTTCCTGCTCTTGAGGTTTCCTTCCAATATGAAGGGAGCCCCATTAAAGTAACATTCTTGGGCTCTTGCCAAAACTCTACTCCCTCCTCCCCAAGAGAGGCACACAAACTTACTGATTGCAAATTTAAGAAAAATATAATGGCATGTTCAACCCTTTCCCATTCCCTTTCTCTTTGAAACAATCTGACTGCAGCAAGCAAACATTCCGTGTTACCTCCATAGGCTGAAGGTTGTATAGGGCAGGTCTGACCCTGTGGGGCAGTGCCTGCCTAGTTCTGTGCTGTTTGGGACTGAGTAGGGAAGACTGCCTAGCTCTGGAGCCTGTTTTGAGGAAATTCACTGTCCCTACAGCTAAACCACAACCACCAACATCAGCTTTATGAAAAATAAAGGTGGTGCTTTGATCTCCCATCCTTCCTATATCATTTCTCAGTTCATTCAAAACATTAGAAGAAATGAGGAACATTATTTACCTAATCTTCTCAAACCCAAATACCTACCATACTTCTGCCTGTCTACTAAAATTTTCCACTACTCTAAATTTCCTTCCCCATCACACACATCCTTCTTCAACAAAACTTTTCACCATCTAAATCAAGCCCACATTTTTTAAAAATCTAGTCTTCTCCCCCTCTCCTCGTCATATGCAAAATCTATGGTAGCTAAGAAAATGCAGACACTTAGAAACAGTTTGGCATTAAAAGCTTAGGAAAGCATAATAACAGCAAGTGCCATCTAGGAAAACCTTAATTCACAACCATTTTTCCCTAAATATCTAATTTTTTTTCTGTTCCTGAAATTCCTGAATAAGGCTGACCTTCTTCTAAAGAATCTTCAATCGTTTTATCACTAATATTGATCTTTAGAAACCATACAGATTAAAAACTCACTGTTAAAGTTTATTATCTCTCATTCTTTTATTAGCAGTACTTTCATTGCCAAAAATATTTTCCACAAAGATATCCCAATTCAAGTCTTTTGAGCTACTCAATTGTTCAACTATTTGGGGTTTTGAAGAAAAATAACAGACAGCATTTTTTCAGCCACTTTTTCCTCTTAATCGCTAAGCATGTATACTTTAAGGGAAATTTAATCCAGCTTCTTCTGGTTGTTTCCATTTAAATCATTAAAATGTTATTTTTTAAAAGTTATTTGTTGTCCAAAAGACTTTTTAAATTAGTTTCTTTGCTTAAAAATCCAAACTGGCCATAAGAACATTAGCTCTGATGCCAAAAAGATCAGGTTTGGAACAAAAGTGTGAGCCCCAAGTTGGAAATCAGTTTTAAATGCAGGCTATGACATAAAGGGACCATGTAGACTCCTCCCCCAACTCACTGAGACTTCTGTGGAAGCAAACATCACAGCTGAGGTTACCAAAAGGTCTTCAAAATAAATCCTACGATCAGTAATCAGTCAGAGCTTCTGAAAATTCTAATTTATGGCCTTAATTGTCTCACGTTTGTGCTAATCTCATGTGACTTCTCCTTTACATTATTCAAGGGGGAAATGCTTTAGACTAACATTTAACTCAAAAATAATGAAAGGCATTCTTTTTTTTTTTTTAATGTTTAACTCTTTTCATCTTCCTTCGAAATTAAGGAAATCCCTTCAATTAGAGGAGAAAGTAACATCATTATTGGAGCTCATTTTACCTCTTGCTATCCACTAGAAAACTTTTTATACTCCCCAGAAGTACCATTACCACTGGTGGTAGATTTTTGTACACTTCTGTTGCTGCATCATAAACACAGAGAAAGCAAATACTTCCAAATATAAAGTGAGGTACCAAACTGCCATGTTAACAGTGAGGGAGGTAAAAGAAACTGGAAACAGTTGTCTGCTTTGCTTATTGATTAAAAGAAAAATTAAAGTTTAACTTCCTTTCTGCACAAGTTTCTCAGTCTTCCTAATAAGAAGAATGGACTTAAACTTTACTAACTTCATTACTGACTTTGTGCACTAGAAAGATACATCATTCGCACTTGCCTACTTCTCCTTCAAAACAAGCAATCTGAAAATATATTTCTATGAGCTATAAAGATTAACGAAATAAAAGCAACAATTTTCAAAGACATTAAAGGGTATTTTCTTGTTCATGTCTTAACATACAGGCAATTGGAAGAGATGGCTCAAAGAAATAATACACAGAGAAGGAAGTACACAAGTTGAGACTAAAGGTACAGTTTATCTAAGGGACATATTGCCAGTTTTCAGAATGCTGGTTTTGGGGGAAGGCATTCAAGAATAAATCTAATTTTACATTGTGATTAGCATTTAACAAATCTAATTCTGGCTTCACAATTTAAACTCTGATGTCAAAATGTCTTTGAGTATGCTTAAACGACTTTTATGCACACCTATCTACCTACCTCCTGAGGTACTAATATTCCAAATGTCATCAAACAATTCTGTATCACTTTGTAGTACCTTTATCAGTCCATCAAATCAATGCATTAAACTGCCAACCTTATAAACCATTATTTATCAAATGATAATTTATGTATCAATTATTCACTAGAGGTTAATTTGTAATGATATCTTAATGAATTATGGTCAGTGGTGGCACCAAATATGAAAGATGAATAAACTTGCCTAATTAAAAATTGAATAGTAGCTTCACTTTGAAATTTTCATAATTCATTATTCTTAAGTTTTTAAGCAGGACAAAGTTACCCTTATTTATTGCTGTAATTTAAATTATCTTTTGTTACTTCCCTTTAATTCTCTAAGACTCTATAATAATAAAGATAAATGGCACAAGATATAAGAAGAAAATTATTAATAACAAAAAGTAATAATTTTCAGGGTTTCTCAAGTGTTCATTAAGCTGTTTGCATAGCCCAATGCTGACATTGTTCAATAAAAAAACAGTAAGCTTTTTCTTCTTTTACATGAGCCCCTTTTAAAGGTAGGCAGAGTACATTAATGAGCTTACTTTGTAAATCTGCTATAAAGCGAATAATCTGACAACTCCAAACAAGGATCATTGTATATTCTAAAAAATAAGTCACATAAAAAAGAATTAAACTACAAATCACTCATGCAAAGGTTAATAAATTTTCAAAGTTTATATTTTAATATGATGGCCTATAATTTGAAAGTTATCATTTTAACCTGAGAAGTCTTGGAATGTTTTAAACATTGGAATTTTAGAGAGGGTGAATATAATTGTACATTTATAACACATCTTCACAAACTGAGTAAAAGAAAACAAAACCACTAGTAAAGAGCCTGACACATCACAGGAAGTCTCAGCTATTCAATTTACTACAAAGCATGAATAACATTACTTACTTGCCTCACTTAAGTTAATGTTTTCTTGACAGTAAAATCTATTATTTTTTAGGAGTCTCTGTTCCTTTTAGACTTCATCCCTTTGCCTCATGAAAGGACCCAGAAAATAATGATTATTATTTTCCCACTTGCATTTTTGTTCTTTTCTTACCAATACTTGTTTTCTCACAACCAAACTACACAGAAATTTCACATTGTATTTGTAGGGTACTCAATAAATCCCACTCAACATTTGGCATAGTTCACCCCAACCTATCTTTAATAAGGCAGTAATCCCTTTCCTCAGAGGTGCTGCATCATTCTGACAATCATGGCACTGGTGTAATTTCCTTTGCCAACATGACAAAACAGAGAACATTCTACAATGCCTCACGAGCACCAGCCCAGTGAGACCATGAGCTCAGCTCTCTCATGACAGAACACCATTGTGAGAAAATAAAAAGGTCCATGTAATAATCTTTAGGTTTTACAGATGCTCTATAAATTTTAATACTAACAATCTAATTCAGAAGAAAATAAAAATTAATCCAAGAGAACAATTACCTTTTCCTATCAGGCTCTTCATTTCACAACAGGCTACTCTAGAAAATCTTCTTGATTGATTCTCCAAATCAGGATAAAAGTGACATCCACTGACAGGTCCAAGCAAAATCCCTATTTCCAAGAAGCCAAGTAAGAGAAATATAAAGAGAATTCTTTTTTTTTTTTTTTTTTTTTTTGCTGGATGCAACTACGACAAGAAAGGCTGGTTACAGCAACACTAAACTTGGCTCAGTCGTGCAGTGGTCTCAGTTTGGGACAGAACTGAATTTATAATGTATGACAGAAGCATAGTTGTAATGTACAATTATATAATTTACTTGAACAGTTGCTTTCCATATGGGAAGTAACAGATTGCCCAGTTGCATTTTGGCTAAGACTAAACCTACCATTATTCAGGGTAAAACAATTTTGTTGAAATTTGGAAATCCTGCAGAAAGCATCTCTAAGTCTCTCTGATGACTCCTGACATTGTTTCTTTTTTCACAGGAATAGTATACAGCTGTATCCTCCTTTCTAAATGCTCCTGACCCACATTTAGCACACAGTATTTTCTGGAAAACATAACCCAATATGCCCAACAGATTTTACAGATGAGATAACCACTCAAGCCATTCATCCAAATTTCCATGATGAAATCAAAAATAAATTCAGAGATGAAGGATAAAAAAATCTTTCTGTGCATTTTCTTTTCTAAACATTTAATATTATAAGGAAAACATTCTTTGAAAGAAATGGGTCTTTTCCTCTCTCATTTTATATCTCAGTTGAATACCAAAGTAGAACTCCTACATACTTAATAATATTCCCCCTGGTTAAGTTATACTCCAAGAAAAGTATTTTATGGGCTGTGGAACATTCTTATTCCTGACCTTAACATTTTAAAACAGGTTGATGGATAAGCAATGCATTTTCTATACTGGTGCATAAATGATCTGGATCCCAGAATTTATCTTCAAAGTTTGAAAACTTACATTGTCCAGTAAAAATATGTCATTATCACCCTTTGAAAGGGTCTTGAAATTGCAACTATCTATGGCCAAATATTATTTTCTGAAATATGTCCCCCTGTGCACAGATTTATGAGTCCCATGATTGAACAAAGGGAAATTATCCAAGGCAAAGTTGTCCAAATAGGCAATTATCCAACACACTAGAGCCAAAACAATCCCCTGGAGGTAACTGCACAGGTTCAAGTGCAGCTGTGTGGGAAGTATGAACACCAATCAGCTCTCTGAAGAGTTTGGGTGTCTCCAGGAAGAACAAACTGGGAAGACTGTTTCTGTGTCCTAGGCTATTGGCTTTTTTTTTTTTTTTTTAAGTGGAGAGAAGGCTTAAAGCATTTGCATACCTATAGTATATCTACCTCTAAATACCTATGTTACACTGTAGTATTTCTACCTCTAAATAATTACTTTGCATTATATTATATAATGTTACAATTATACTATAACATAATAAACTTTTTTGCAGCTTTGGAGTAGTCAAACAGCAAACCAAATGGTGGAAACCTAAGACTGGAAAACACAATGCAACAGTATCAGACACTTTCAAGTAGTGCTTGCAAAGAATAACAGTCTTTCATGTGCAAACTAGCTGCACATATTCAATCTCATTTGATCCTCTGGATTACCCAAGAGGTTCGCAGGGAAGTTCTTATGATCCTTTTACAGATAAGGAATTTAAAGCTCAGAAAGTCTGGGATATATTCAAAGGCACCCACCTAGTAAGTGAAGAGCACGGATTCAAAACAGATGTTATTTGAGAACCAGCACTCTCTCCACATAGGACTGTTAGGGCAATCTCTGTATTTGAGAGTATAGAGCCCCTGTCCTACCATCTCCACTACCACTACTTCTAACCTACTGATAAGTGAGCTCTGTACTCTACTAAGTCTTCTTTTATGATGAAAGCATCCCTGGGATTAAACATTTTAAGTCAATACTATTTAATATGAATTACCTATTTTTATCAGATTTTTTTTTAATCCTCAGAATAAGACACAGAACTAGCAATGTCTACAAAATAAATAAAGCAAAGAAACTGGGTAGATAAAAAATACAGAAAAGTCAAGGATGTCAAAATTGAAAATATTCACTAAGGTTGACCCATTTTAAAATTATACAATGGCAAGCACCTAACTGTATTCCACTTTCCAGATGTCTTTGAAATCCAAACGTGATTTAGAAGAAAATTTTTATAGAATAAGAGAAATCAGCTATTTATGCCTATGTTGCCATACATTTTGAGTCCATCAGTTAACCAGAGCAATGCATTTAACACCTATTTATCAAATTCTACTGGGTGTCAGATACTGAGATAAAGTCTGGGATTAAAAGTACAAATAAGACAATATCTCTGCATTCAAGAAACCTGTAGTGAAGCAAGGTAGACAAAGAACACCTGACACTACATCCTTTGTAGAAATTCAATTTGTTGAATGACAAAAAACTAATTAATCTGACACTGTCAATTATCTCTCCTTGAAACTCTCTCTTCCCTTTGCTTACATGACACCAAGTGGGGTGCTTTCCCATAACCTGTCAACTTTCCCTCAGATGCCTTTGTGAGTTCCCTGTTGTTCTGCTCACATCATAAATGCCAGTGTTCCTAAGTAATCTGTCAATTTGCTCTCTTCTCCCACTATACAGCCTCTCCCTGGGCTCCCTCATACTCATAGGCTGATGACCTCCAATCAATGTTTCCAGCTCATTTCCCTCTCCTGAAACCAGTCCTATAAATTCAGCTGCCCACCAGACAGCTCCACAAAAATGTTTCAGCTATCTCACTTCAAAAATGGCTCTGCTTTCCAGATTCCTTTCCCCAATGATTGGCAACATCAGCCAATTTGGACTTCAAACTCATATATTAGGTTTTTTGGTCCCAAACATTCATTCACTCTATACATTTAATCAGTTAAAAGTCACCCACTCACGTATTCTTTCAGTCATGTGTTAAGTCTCTATTTATTACCATGTAATGTGCCAGACCCTAGGGTGCCATGCTGACCTAGTCACTGCTCCTACAGAACTCACAGTCTTATCCATGACACAGACAAATACACAAGTAAATACATTATTACAAATGCCATGACGACATACATACAGGGTGCCATAGGACTTACCCAGACTTAAGGTGGGGATGTGGAAACAGAAAGGCTTTCTAGGGGCTCAGTCGGTTAAGCATCTGCCTTTGCTCAGGTCACGATCCCAGGGTCCTGGAACTAAGGCCCACGTGGGGCTCCCTGCTCAGCTTCTCCCTCTCCCTTTGCCCCTCTCCACCTGCCCCCCACCCACCCCACTTGTGCTCTCTCGTGCACTCCCTCACTAATAAATAAAATCTTAAAAAAAAAAAAAAGGCTTTCTAAAGGAAGTGATATCTAAGATGAAATCTAGAAAATGAGTAAGAGTTAAACAAATTGAAGTAGGAAGAAGAGAACATGTACCAAATCATGAAATATGATTTGAGAAATTGAGAGAATATGAGTGAAAAATGAATGGAAAGAACTTTAGTATGTCTAGTGCTGAGAATAAAAAAGGTTAAGTGGTTAGTGGAGAGTTCAGAGAAGTAGAACCTTAGAAGCCATGCTTAAAAGTTTGCCAGAAGAGCAACTAGAAGTTCTTGGGGGATTTTAGCCAGCTGAATAATAATATGTGCATTTGAGTAGATTTACAAAAGGAAAGATTAAGGCATGGAGATGAAATAGGAGGCTCTTGCATTTATCCAGATGACAGCTAAATGTCAACTTGAACTAGGAAAATAAAATAGCAACAGGAATAAAGAAATGTTAGCAGATCAGAGAAATATTTAGAAGGTGGAACAAATAGGATCCAATTATCTTTAGATACGGAACATAAAGGAGAAAGACGAGTCAAGGATCATTTTCAAGTTTCTCCTTTGAATAACCAGATGATGCCATGTAATGAGACTGGAAACAACAAAGGATAAGCAAACTTGTGGGAGGAGATAAGATGTGTTGTTTTGAAATACCAATATGATAGCCAAATGAAAACATCTAATAGGCAATTGTATATATTGGTATGGAGTTCAAAACTGATTGTTGAGAAGGAATCAACCATTTGGAAATCATCAGCATACAGTGGGTATTTTAAGTCATGGGAAGAGATGGTCTAGTAAAAGAACTATAGAATGAAAAGAAAAGGCTGTAGGAGAGACTCCTCAGGGAAAGAATCCTGCAAAAATGAGTAAGAACAGCCAGAAAAGTAAAAGCAAACTTTTACGTAAAATATTGGGAGGTCAAAGGAAGAAAGTGTGTCAGGATCTAAAGTGTCAAATACAAGAAAGAGGTCAAATAACGTAAGGATTGAGCCATGTCTCTTGGCTTTAGCAAGATTACTAGTGACTCTGGAGAGAGGAGTTTCAGCCAAGCCAAGGAACCAGTGGAGTGAAGGAAGAGAACTAGTCCCCTAAAATGATGTCACAGCTGAAAGTAGGACACAATGAGCCAGAAATGTGAGTCTAAAGGAATACTATCCTCAAGCAAGAATTATATCCAATGTTTTAATTTGTTCTAGACTAACACATACTGTATTAGATACCAAGTATGACAGAGTTCATAATTCAAAGTAAAACAATTCTTCCTCTCAAAAATCTATTTAAACAAACTTGTAGTTGCCAGAGGGGATGAAGGTGGGGAGATGGGCACGATGGGTGAAGGGGATTAAGAGGTGCAAACTTACAGTTGTGGAATGAATGAGTCATGGGGATGAAACATAGCAAATATAATCAATAACATTGTCGTAACTTTGTATGGTGACCCATGGTAAATCATAGTGAGCATTTCATAATGTATAGGATTAAAAAATAAATTACAAAGAGATAAAGAGGCCAGTGCTGGTGCTAACATTCAGGCCCTTCTATCTTTCTATTTCACTACTCTTGGCACATTGGCTTGTTGCAAAATGGATTCTACAGCTTTGCTCTAGTCCCTCATTCAGGGCAGGGAGAAAAAAGAGACGAGCATCAGCAGCTATATCTGTCCTTTCAATTATGAAAACGAAAAGCTTTCCCTAAAGATCCTGCAGCTGACTTCCCTTAGGTCTCTAGGACCCTAAGGGGATCACCTGGCTACAATTAGCTAAGAGGGAATCTGGGAGTAGGGGGAAGGAATACCATAATTAACTTAGACCTGTGGCGCTCCCTCAACCCCAAGGGAATGTTTTAGTATGTGTGAAGACATTTTGATCATCGAAATGATGAAGAGAAGCCAATGGCATGACTGGTATCTCATGCCTAGAGGCCAGAGATGCTAAAAACACTGAAATGTGGAAAACAATCCCCTACAGTGGAGATTTGTACTGTTCAAAACACCAAAACACCTCCATCAAGAAACACTGGCTTAGACCAGTTGTGACCAGCCACTGGAGTGGGCACATTGCTACTACACTACCAACAAAATCTGTGTTCTCTTGGCAAAGAACTTGGAGGGGGACAGTAGGAGAGTGAGATGAATATTTGGAGAGAAGTTTGTACCATGTCATGTAGTTAATGAGAAGCCATAGGAGGGTTTTTAATTGACAAGTAACATGATCAGATCTTAGATTTATCTGGTAGCAGTATTGAGGATGAAATGGAGACATATGAACCAATATAAGAGAAATCAGTTAAAGCAACCCAGGCCAAGTTGACAATGGACTGAACTACACTTGGAGCAGTGAGAATGGAGAAGAGGGAGATTTATATCAGTGATGTTAACAAAGGAAAATCAGCTTGGAGTCTTTGTTACTACATATGACCTTAGTTCAGACCTGCTTCTCCCACCCAATAGCTATGTGACTTTAAATAATTTACAGAATTCTCAACTCAAATTTCTCCTTGACTTTAAAATAATAGTTCCTCATTCACAAAATTGTTAGGAGAATTCAATGAGTTAATGAAGTATGTTAAATGCCTATCATAGTATTATACCAGTTCTTTTTATCATCATCATCAAAGGAATGAGGGGAAAATCAGTCCCCAGGTTTCTATGTTTGTTATCTGGAGATAAGTATTTACTTATGCAGAGAAAATAGAAATGAAAAGTTCTGGACATGTTAAGTGCCAGCACATAATAGGCCCTCAATAAAAATGCACTGAGAAACAAATGCACTAAAAAAAACAAAATAAAAAAAGAAACAAACAAAAAATACAGACTCTTAAATACAGAGAACAAGCTGCCAGAGGGGAGGAAGGTGAGGGGATGAGTGAAACGGATAAAGGGGATTGAGAGTACGCTTACGGTTTAAAAAAAAAAAAAATGAATACACTTATCATGACGAGCACGTAGTAATGTGTAGAATTGTTGAATCATGATATTGTACAGCTGAAACTAATACAACCCTGTTATGTTAATGGTAATTCAAGAAATGAAAGAAATAAATTTTTTTAAATGCACTAGACATTAAGGAGGGCATGTGATGTAATGAGCACTGGGTATTATATAAGACTGATGAATCACAGGCCTTTTTTTTACCTCTGAAACCAACAACATATTATATGTTAATTAATTGAATTTAAATAAACAAATGTTAAAAAATAATAAAATAAAATAAAATGCACTAAATAAATGAATGCTTAAAATTAAAATGTCTGTGGGAAAACTGAAAGATTTCTGCCTATATGTATCAGGAACTTAGGATCTGGGAAATATAGATCTGGAAGTCACTAGTGTATAGGTAATTTTTGAAAACATGTATGACTGACTATAATCAAGTGACATGTGTACTATGGAGGATAGAAAGGAGCAAAAGCAGAATAAGAAATAGCAACATTTTTTTAAACCAGGCAGAAAAGTAAACAAAAACATTCTAGGATAGATTATTATTTCCCATTTGCCATACTTTCTGTTCGACAAAGGAAACTTATTTGTAACTTATGATCTTTATATCAACTCACAAGACTTTTGTGGACATTATCATACCCTTCATAAAACAGTATGTACCAAGATTATAAGGGGAAAAAAGAACATAACCTGTATGAGGAAGTTTCTCTTTTCTGTTCCTTTTATTGGAATTTTCATGAAAATATATTAGTGAAGAAGCTCTAAGGGGATATGTCAGATACTTAAATATAATTGACACATATGATGGGTGAGGGAGGAAGGACAGTATTTCTCCTATGATCAAAAATTAGAAAGGGAGAATGTGATTAAAAAACAAACATGTATTTGGTCTTTGCCCACAGTTCCTTCAACAGAGCTCCTAAAACCTCTATAATTTCCTGAATGACAAGGTTCATAGGAGCATCTTTTGTTCTAATATTTGGTCTTCATCCCTGGTTCCTGATACAGAGCTCCTATGTCCCTGGGAACTTGCTGGGTGATAGGAGCATCTTTTCTTCAACTGAGGCCACTCTTGGTGGGCCCCTAGATAGCTTCAGGATGGGTCTGGTCACCAGAAAGACCAAGGCAAGATTAGAGTACTGGAATTTTCAGCCCCACCCCTTCACATCTAGAGAAGGGAGAGGGGCTGGAGATTGAGTTCATTGCCAACACTCAGTGATTTATTTAATCAACCAATAAAACCTCCATAAAAACTCCTAATGATAAGGTTCAGAAAGCTTCTGGGTTAGTGAACACATCAAGGTGCAGGGAGTGACATGCAAGGTCCACATGCCCCTCCCCTATATCTTACCCTGTGCACCTTTCCATTTGGCCGTTCCTGAATTTTATAAGAAATCAGGGGATAGGCAAGATGGCAGGAGTAGGAGACCTGGATTTCGTCTGGTCTCAGGAATTCAGCTGGATAGGGATCAAACCATTCTGAACACCTACAAACTCAACAGGAGATCGAAGAAAAGAATAGCAACAACTCTCTGAACAGAAAAGCGACCACTTTCTGGAAGGTAGGACGTGCGGAGAAGTGAATCCGAGGCGATATTCGGGAGGATAGACGGCGGGGGAAGGGGCCTCCGTCGGCCGCTTCTGGCAAGTGATAGAGCCGCGGAGCACAAAATCGGAACTTTTAGAAGTCGGCTCCACTGAGGGACGTCGCTCCAGTGGCTAAGTGGGGGGTGGAACCCTCGTGGACAGTGTGCTCTCAGGACCCTCGGGGTCACAGAAAGACCAGGGGTGCCTGAGTGCGGCAGAGCTCCCAGGTATCGGAGCGGGGAAGCCGGCTGCAGAGACAGAGCTGAGGCACGGGCTCTCAGCTCGGGGTTGCCATAAACCGTGATCCGCGGCACAGTCGGGCCACTGCTCCTCCAGCAGGGACCCAACAAGCGGCAGATCCGGGGAGACTCCCCTTCCTCCCCTGGGAGGAGCGGCGCAGGAGTGCACCGCAGGGATCTGCTGCGTTTGGAGACTCCACACCGAGTCGGTGCCAGAGATAGAAACGCTCGGTCACAGGCCAGGTGAGCACAGAGTGCAGCTGGAGACCGGGCAGATGGGAGTGACTGACTGCTTTTCTCTGGGGGCACACTGAGGAGCGGGGCCCCGAGTTCTCCACTCCTCCGGGGCAGAGATTGGGAGGCCGCCATTTTCACTCTCGGCCTCCAAAGCTGTACGGAAAGCTTGCAGGGAACAAAAGCTCCCGAGAGCAAACCCGAGCAGATTACTTAGCCCGGACCTGAAAGGGCGGTGCAATTCCGCCTCCGGCAAAGACATTTGGGAACCACGGCAACAGGCCTCTCACCCAGAAGATCAGCGAGAACAGCCAGCCAAGACCAAGTCTACCGATCAATGAGAACGGCAGAACTCCAGCACTAGGGGAATACAGCACACAGAATCCATGGCTTTTTTAGCATGATTCTGTAGTCTTTCAAAGTTAATTTTTTTAACTTTCTTTTTTTCGAATTTTTCTTTTTCCCTTTTTCAACCAACATCTTATCAATCCCTTTTTTAAAAAAACATTTTTATTTTTCATTTTTAGAGTCATATTCTATCCCTTCATAGTAGTTACCCTTATTTTTGGCATATATATATATAAGTTGTTCTCTCTTCAAAATTTTGAGATAGCTTCTTCTAACAGATCAAAATAAACCCTAATCTCTAGTGTATGGTTTTGTTATACTTTCCTGCCTGATCACATTCTCTCCTTTTTTCTTTTTTTTTTTTAATCCTCTTCTTTCTTTTTTCAAACAACTTTTTTTTTTTTTAAGATTTCATTTATTTATTTGACAGAGAGAGACACACAGAGAGCAGGAACACAAGCATGGGGACTGGGAGAGGGAGAAGCAGGCTTCCCACGGAGCAGGGAGCCCGATGTGGGGCTCAATCCCAGGACCCTGGGATCATGACCTGAGCCGAAGGCAGACGCTTAATGACTGAGCCACCCAGGTGCCCCCAAACAACTTCTTATCAATTCCTTTTATAAAATTTTTTATAATTTTCATCTTTACAGTGATATTCCATCCCTTCATCATATCAACCCTTATTTTTGTACATATATAAGTTTTTCTTTCTTTAAAATTTTGGGAGGCACTTTCTTCTAACAGACCAAAATACACCCAAAATCTAGTGTGTGGCACTGATCTATGCACCAGCCTGATCATATTTGATCATTTTCTGTTTTTTTTTTTGCTTTGTTCTGTTTTTCTTTGTTTTTATCTTTTTCTTTTTCTTTTTTCTTTCTTTCCCTTTCTTTTCCCCCAGCTTCAGGTCTTTTCTGATTTGTTTAGAGTATATTTTCTGGG
Organism: Halichoerus grypus; assembly: GCF_964656455.1. Lineage (NCBI taxonomy): Eukaryota > Metazoa > Chordata > Mammalia > Carnivora > Phocidae > Halichoerus > Halichoerus grypus. Next base: position 108,713,437 of record NC_135714.1, read on the forward strand.
GACGTTGTTACCCTGTTAGCATTTTGTTCTCTCATTAATCTATTCTCCTCTGGACAAAATGACAAGATGGAAAAAATCACCTCAACAAAAAGAACAAGAGGTAGTACCGACTGCTGGGACCTACTCAATACGGACATTAGTACGATGCCGGACCTAGAGTTCAGAATCATGACTTTAAAGATACTAGCTGGGCTTGAAAAAAGCATGGAAGTTATTAGAGAAACACTTTCTGGAAAAATAAAAGAACTAAACTCTAACAAGTCGAAATCAAAAAGGCTATTAATGAGGTGCAATAAAAAATGGGGGCGCTAACTGCTAGGATAAATGAGGCAGAAGAGAGAATCAGTGATACAGAAGACCAAATGATGGAGAATAAAGAAGCTGCGAAAAAGAGAGATAAACAACTACTGGATCACGAGGGCAGAATTCAAGAGATAAGCGATACCATAAGACGAAACAACATTAGAATAATTGGGATCCCAGAAGAAGAAGAAAGAGAGAGAGGGGCAGAAGGTATATTGGAGCAAATTATAGCAGAGAACTTCCCTAATTTGGGGAATGAAACAGGCATCAAAATCCAGGAAGCACAGAGAAGCCCTCTCAAAATCCATAAAAATAGGTCAATACCCCGACATCTAATAGTAAAACTTACGAGTCTCAGAGACAAAGAAAAAATCCTGAAAGCAGCTCAGGAGAAGAGATATGTAACCTACAATGGTAGAAACATTAGACTGGCAACAGACCTATCCACAGAGACCTGGCAGGCCAGAAAGGACTGGCATGATATATTCAGAGCACTAAACAAGAAAAATATGCAGCCAAGAATATTATATCCAGCTAGGCTGTCATTGAAAATAGAAGGAGAGATAAAAAGCTTCCAGGACAAATAAAAACTAAAGGAATTTGCAAACACAAAACCAGCCCTACAAGAAATATTGAAAGGGGTCCTCTAAGCAAAGACAGAGCCTAAAAGCAACATAGACCAGAAAGGAACACAGACAATATACAGTAACAGTCACCTTACAGGCAATACAATGGCACTAAATTCCTATCTTTCAATAGTTACCCTGAATGTAAATGGGCTAAATGCCCCAATCAAAAGACACAGGCTATCAGATTGGATTAAAAAACAAGACCCATCGATATGCTGTCTGCAAGAGACTCATTTTAGACGCAAAGACACCCCCAGATTGAAAGTGAGGGGGTGGAAAACCATTTACCATGCTAATGGACACCAAAAGAAAGCTGAGGTGGCAATCCTTACATCAGACAAATTAGATTTTAAACCAAAGACTGTAATAAGAGATGAGGAAGGACACTATATCCTACTTAAAGGGTCGATCTAACAATTGTAAATATCTATGCCCCTAACATGGGAGCAGCCAATTATATAAGGCAATTAATAACAAAAGCAAAGAAACACATAGACAACAATACAATAATAGTGGGGGACTTTAACACCTCCCTCACTGAAATGGACAGACCATCTAAGCAAAAGATCAACAAGGAAATAAAGACTTTAAATGACACACTGGAACAAATGGATTTCACAGACATATTCAGAACATTCCATCCCAAAGCAACGGAATACACATTCTTCTCTAGTGCCCATGGAACATTCTCCAGAATAGATCACATCCTAGGTCACAAATCAGGTCTCAACTGGTACCAAAAGACTGGGATCATTCCCTGCATATTTTCGGACCACAATGCTTTGAAACTAGAACTCAATCACAAGAGGAAAGTCGGAAAGAACTCAAATACATGGAGGCTAAAGAGCATCCTACTAAAGAATGAATGGGTCAACCAGGAAATTAAAGAAGAATTTAAAAAATTCATGGAAACCAATGAAAATGAAAACACAACTGTTCAAAATCTTTGGGATGTAGCAAAGGCAGTCCTAAGAGGAAAAATACAAGCCTTTCTCAAGAAACAAGAAAGGTCTCAAGTATACAACCTAACCCTACACCTAAAGGAGCTGGAGAAAGAACAGCAAATAAAGCCTAAACCCAGCAGGAGAAGAGAAATAATAAAGATCAGAGCAGAAATCAATGAAATAGAAACCAAAAGAACAGTAGAACAGATCAACGAAACTAGGAGCTGGTTCTTTGAAAGAATTAACAAGATTGATAAACCCCTGGCCAGACTTATCAAAAAGAAAAGAGAAATGACCCAAATCAACAAAATCATGAATGAAAGAGGAGAGATCACAACCAACACCAAAGAAATACAAACAATTATAAGAACATATTATGAGCAACTCTATGCCAGCAAATTAGATAACCTGGAAGAAACGGATGCATTCCTAGAGATGTATCAACAACCAAAACTGAACGAGGAAGAAATAGAAAACCTGAACAGAACTATAACCACTAAGGAAATTGAAGCAGTCATCAAAAATCTCCCAACAAACAAAAGCCCAGGGCGAGATGGCTTCCCAGGGGAATTCTACCAAACATTTAAAGAAGAATTAATACTTATTCTCCTGAAACTGTTCCAAAAACTAGAAATGGAAGGAAAACTTCCAAACTCGTTCTGTGAGGCCACCATTACCTTGATCCCAAAACCAGACAAAGACCCCATCAAAAAGGAGAATTACAGACCAATATCCTTGATAAACATGGATGAAAATTTCTCACCAAAATACTAGCCAACAGGATCCAACAGTACATTAAAAAGATTATTCACCACGACCAAGTGGGATTTATCCCTGGGCTGCAAGGTTGGTTCTACATCCGCAAATCAATCAACATGATACAATACATTAACAAAAGAAAGAACAAGAACCATATGATCCTCTCAATAGATGCAGAAAAAACATTTGACAAAGTACAGCATCCTTTCTTGATCAAAACTCTTCACAGTGTAGGGATAGAGGGTACATACCTCAATATCATAAAAGCCATCTATGAAAAACCCACAGCGAATATCATTCTCAATGGGGAAAACCTGAGAGCTTTCCCCCTAAGGTCACGAATGTAGCAGGGATGTCCACTATCACCACTGCTATTCAACATAGTACTAGAAGTCCTAGCCACAGCAATCAGACAACAAAAAGAAATAAAAGGCATCCAAATCGGCAAAGAAGAAGTCAAACTCTCACTCTTTGCAGATGATATGATACTTTATGTGGATAACCCAAAAGACTCCATCCCAAAACTGCTAGAACTCATAGAGGAATTCAGTAAAGTGGCAGGATAGAAAATCGATGCACAGAAATCACTGGCATTCCTATACACCAACAACAAGACAGAAGAAAGAGAAATTAAGGAGTTGATCCCATTTACAATTGCACCCAAAACCATAAGATACCTAGGAATAAATCTAACCAAAGAGGCAAAGGATCTGGACTCAGAAACTATAAAATACTCATGAAAGAAATTGAGGAAGACACAAAGAAATGGAAAAACATTCCATGCTCATGGATTGGAAGAACAAATATTGTGAAAATGTCAATGCTACCTAGAGCAATCTACACATTCAATGCAATCCCCATCAAAATACCATCCACTTGTTTCAAAGAAATGGAACAAATAATCCTAAAATTTGTATGGAACCAGAAAAGACCCTGAAAAGCCAGAGGAATGTTGAAAAAGAAAAGCAAAGCTGGCGGCATCACAATTCCGGACTTCCAGCTCTATTACAAAGCTGTCATCATCAAGACAGTATGGTACTGGCACAAAAACAGACACATAGATCAATGGAACAGAATAGAGAGCCCAGAAATGGACCCTCAACTCTATGGTCAACTAATCTTTGACAAAGCAGGAAAGAATGTCCAATGGAAAAAAGTCTCTTCAACAAATGGTGTTGGGAAAATTGGACAGCCCCATGCAGAAGAATGAAACTGGACCATTTCCTTACACCACACACAAAAATAGACTCAAAATGGTTGAAAGACCTAAATGTGAGACAGGAGTCCATCAACATCCTAAAGGAGAGCACAGACAGGAACCTCTTCAACCTCAGCCGCAGCAACTTCTTCCTAGACACATCGCCAAAGGCAAGGGAAGCAAGGGCAAAAATGAACTATTGGGACTTCATCAAGATAAAAAGCTTTTGCACAGCAAAAGAAACAGTCAACAAAACCAAAAGACAACCGACAGAATGGGAGAAGATATTTGCAAATGACATATCACATAAAGGGCTAGTATCCAAAATCTATAAAGAACTTATCAAACTCAACACCCAAAGAACAAAGAATCCAATCAAGAAATGGGCCGAAGACATGAACAGACATTTTTCCAAAGAAGACATCCAAATGGCCAACAGACACATGACAAAGTGCTCAACATCACTCAGCATCAGGGAAATCCAAATCAAAACCTCAGTGAGATACCACCTCACACCAGTCAGAATGGCTAAAATTAACAAGTCAGGAAACGACAGATGTTGGCAGGGATGCGGAGAAAGGGGAACCCTCCTACACTGTTGGTGGGAATGCAAGCTGGTGCAACCACTCTGGAAAACAGTATGGAGGTTCCTCAAAAAGTTGAAAATAGAGCTACCATATGATCCAGCAACTGCACTACAGGGTATTTACCCCAAAGATACAAATGTAGGGATCCGAAGGGGTATGTGCACCCCGATGTTTATAGCAGCAATGTCCACAATAGCCAAACTGTGGAAAGAGCCAAGATGTCCATCAACAGATGAATGGATAAGGAAGATGTGGTATATATACACAATGGAATATTATGCAGCCATCAAAAGGAATGAGATCTTGCCATTTGCAACGACGTGGATGGAACTGGAGGGTGTTACGGTGAGCAAAATAAGTCAATCAGAGAAAGACATGTATCATATGAACTCACTGACAGGAGGAATTCTTAATCTCAGGAAATAAACTGAGGGTTGCTGGAGTGGGGGGTGGGGTGGGAGGGATGGGGTGGCTGGGTGATAGACACTGGGGAGGGTATGTGCTATGGTGAGTGCTGTGAATTGTGCAAGACTGTTGAATCACAGATCTGTACCTCTGAAACAAATAACACAATATATGTTAAGAAAAAAAAAAAGAAGAAGAAGATAGCAGGAGGGGAAGAATGAAGGGGAGGAAATCAGAGGGGGAGACAAACCATGAGAGACGATGGACTCTGAAAAACAAACTGAGGGTTCTAGAGGGGAGGGGGTGGGGGATGGGTTAGCCCAGTGATGGGTATTAAAGAGGGCACGTTCTGCATGGAGCACTGGGTGTTATGCACAAACAATGAATCATGGACCACCACATCAAAAACTAATGATGTATGGTGATTAACATAACAATAAAAAATTTTTAAAAAAGAATGTTAAACTAAAAAAAAAGCTGTTTTATAATTGTAAAAATAAATAAATAAGAAATCAGTAACATAAGTAAAGTTTACTGAGTTCCATGAGCCATTCTTAAATTATCTAATCTGAGGAGGGAGTCATGGGAAGCCTCAATATATAGCTGGCTGGTCAGAAGTATAGAGGGCACCCTGGGACTGGGACTGGCATTTGAAATGGGGCAGTCTTGTGAAACTGAGCCCTTAAACTATGAGGTCTGTGCTAACTATGGTAGTTAGTGTCATAACTGAACTGACTTGTAGTACAACCAGTTGATGTCAGAGAATGGGAGAAATAGTTGTTACTCAAAACTGTTGTGAGGTAAAAAAAGGTTTAGAAGAGATTGATGAATGCAAATGCCAAGTATTAAATAAAAGTTTCAAGGGCTTTAGGATATTTTCCATTCACATGGCTAACCTATTATTAATCCCCAATATCCAAATGTTCTTCAAATGTTATATTCACAAATAAGCTTCCTTTCACTCATTTTTTTTTTCAATCTTAACAGTATAAATAATAAAGAGAAAATGCTGTCTATTGCCTAGCCCTTGGTCTGCTGAACAGACTTTCAGTATGCTGATGGGGCAAATACCTTCCACAAAGTGACAGAGTAAGAACAAGCCTAAAAAATAATTAAATAATAAAAATTTGTACCAGTTTTCCTCAGGAAAACTTATACAAGACTGAATAAGCCTCATTATTATTTCCTTTTCTTCCCAACTTGCATCAAACTTATGTTTAAAGTAGGCTCTGCTTATCAGTAAGGTTAATAGGGAAAAACTGCACAGCTGAAGCGTGGCTCCAGGCAGCAGAGTTTTTGAGAACAATTCTTTTTGCAGAGAAGCTGACAGGAAATCTCCAAAGATGCAACACAATGTTCTGGAGCAAAGAACAATGGATTATGTAACCTAGATCCAAACATCTCTCTTCAAACACATGTACAGAAACCCAATAGTATATGAATAAATAAAGGGATTGTGCTGGCCTCAGGGTAAAAGTTACTATTAACCTTCACTGCCCCTTTTAATCTTAACTTCCCTTCTCACATTATTATGATATAATTTTTTGTGGAGTTTTCTCTACATATGGTTTATTTATATTTACAATATATTGCAGAATTTCTTCCATTTAATCCTGTATCAATACTCTAGAACAGCCTCTTTTTCTTCCAATTTCTTCTCATAACCCACCTAGCATCATAACGTAAAAATCGTACCTTTGTATGGGAGAGCCCCCAGATGAAGCACACTTTTATTCCATGTTTGACAGATGTGGCATTCATTATATCTACTCTTTAAGCAACCATGTTTAGTACTGAATTCAGATAAAACACATGTACTTTGCCCCTAATGTATAAAACTTAAACTCGCATAGCCAGAGGCTATTTATCCTAAGAGTCTTCTCAGCCTAAACTGAATTAATACTCTTCCATTTCTTTTTAACCAGTGTGAGGCCTGGGTACTATGGTTCTAAATTCCTAATTGCTATAAAATAATTTTCCTTCCTCGAGCTAAGCCTGGTAATATGGCTCTAAGAGATGACCTCTATAATGTAATTTGTAATATATAAGACCCCAGTCTGAGAATAATTTTACATGTTTTAATTGAACCTAATAGAAACCGCAATAGCATCTCTACCTTTGCCAAGGAAGTAAAAAGGCAATAATAATATATACTGTATTATATAATAATATGGCTAACATTATGATTATAATACAACATAATATACATTATACTATATATTATATATATTAGTATGCCTAAGCTTAATGTTTCTAAAATAAACCTTTCCTTCTAGTTATTCTTCTATTTTCATATATGCCCAGCAAGTAATCATTGTTCAAGATTTCAAACTCAAAATTATTTCCCCTTAATTTTAGAGAAATTGACAAATTTGGATTCTGCTGGATTTGTTATCGGGAGGGTGTACTTTGACATGGGGGGGGAAGGGGAACGATAGGTTTTCCTTTTCAATGCTTGCTTCATCAAAAAATAATCTCAAAATCTTCTTAGAAACTCTCAGTTCATTTAAATAATCAAATCAAACCTAAAACCAGGTATCTTTATGTTTTAAAATATAAAAAAAACTTACTGAAGCTGTTCTTAAATAATTGCCACTACAAGTGGCTAGTCATTCATTCATTCTAGACCTGTTTCTTCACATAGATTAAGGTCATGGTAGGAACTAAAGTTACCTCGGTAAAAAAAAATTAATTCCGAGATTAGAAAATACCAACTACAGATATATATGCCAGTCACAGCTAAAGAGAATAAAGTTGCAGATATCTTAAGGAGAGAAAATGAAAATACACCCACATTTTCCAAAAATATAGTAATAATAAACTTCCCACATATAAAGGGAACTGCCTTCTGTATACAGGTGGGAAAAAAGCAATACTCACAGGCGCATGTTCCTACAGTTGTGGGAGCATTTTCCGTGGTCATGATTTTTTAATCCCAACTAAACCACCCTTCCCTATCAAGTATTTATGACTTGGCTGGAAGATTAGAGAATACAGTTTGCGATGGTTATGGACATTTTCTCTGGTAAGACTCCTCACATTAGTTCTCAAATATATTTCAAATATATGGAACTAGGGGGTCAGTCCACCCATAGTTTCCTAATTCCAATTCCATTTATGAATGAGGCACTAATTCACAAATGGAGCATAGTATGCACAATGCAACAAAGTCTCTGAGTACTTAATGGTGGCTGCATTATTTAAAAAAGCTCCCCAAAATACAGGCATAACTGAAAAAAGAGGAAGCCTGATGCACCCAGGAGAGGTATAAAGGAGACAGTTGTGGCAGTAAAAAGGGCCAGGAGAAACATTTGAGAAAACGGAAGAGGAAGGTGAAGAGTGCAGTCAAGTTATAGCCATTAAATACTTGAAGAATTGGGAAAACACTCAAAATAAAGTATTAAGTATAAAAATTGGGGCAGGGAATTGTATATACAATATGGCCCCAATTTTGGGATACAATTGTGTATTTCCTTGAAGAAAACCAAATATTGAGGGGTTTTTTTTCCTTAAGCTTTTTTAAATTTTTTTCATTCTACTTTTCTATCTTTAACACGAACTGTACCTTGTAAGATTGAAAAAGTACACGCTACAGTCGCGTTTCGCGAAAATGTGGCATTCTTCTCCATTTAATTGATATAACATGGCGCTCAAGTTCCCACTCTTCAGTGGAGTTAGGAAGTAAACCTGTCGATCAAAGTTACTCCCTTTCTTCCGACTGTAAAACACAGTTCCTGGATAGAACAGTAACTTCCAGGTAGTCTCAGCCTCTTTGGGGCAATGGATTGTTAAAGGTTTCTCTCCCCTCCTGCTCTCCAAAAAGGAGGCTGAGGAGCTCAGGAAGCTGCGCCTCGCCCGCTCGCTACCTCCAGGCCTCGGTCTCTGTCCTCCGGACCCCACCGAAGATGTGCTGCCTCACCTGGCATCTGGGCCCCACTGGAGGCCCCAACCTGCGACGGGCGACCGCCACGGCGTCGTCCACCCAGTCTGGGCTCGCCTGGCTCTCCCAGGGCACCGCGCATCTCAGCCGCGCAGCACCGCCTCCGCCCCCGGCCTGCGCAGACCCCAGCCTTCCCTGTGTCTCCTGCTCTCTTGAGGAGCTGGCGTGGCTCGCGCCTGCGCAGCGCTGCCCTGGTCCCTGAGCCTAGGCACGCGCAGTCTACGCAGCCGTCACTCCCTTCGAGGCACAGTGAGGTGCTTTCTTGGTTCCCATGGCCACCCTCAGGTTTCCTGGGAGTGAGAGCCAAGCTTCCCCTGCTTTTTATCACGCCCTCCCACCGCGGAGTAAACTCCGACACGCACGTCTGACTATTTGCTTCCTCAGCCCCCGCCTGATTTTGTGTTTACTTGGCCTGACTTAGACTTCCCTTCCATCCATCTTACTCTTCCCAAGGCAGCAATTCTCCCCTACTCAACAACCGTAATGGTGAAATGGCTGCAGGGAAACATTAATTTGGGGGGGGGGGGGGCTTGAAAAAACAAGAGTTTAATATGTACAAGATTCTTCAGCACATAGTTTCTACTTCTATAATCTTTTCCCCAAAATATTATTTTTAAAGTGTAATTATGGGAGTCCTAGGGTCATTCTGAAAGTCACAGACAGCCAGGTAATTCTTAGTAACTGCCAACGAGATAACCTTTTCTGGGAATATGTTCCATTTTGAATTCCAAAAGAGCACATTGCCAATCCCGCTTAGGCCAAGAGAGCGTGATGAGACCTGGATGCACCCTATAATATATATGAAGGGTTTAGCCTGCCAGATATATTGGTATTCAATAATGTTAGCTGTGATTACCATGCTGCAGAAAGGAAGCAGAAACAGATTTGACCAGAGTGCCACAGTAGGGAAAGAACTGATCCTTAAAGTAGTGAGCCCCATATCTATATAGGCCCATAAAAAGCTAAACTGGCCACTAGTTCACTGCCAATTTCATGTGCTCTCTTAATCCAGGAAACAAACAGCGCACAACACACACTCACTGTTGATCTCAATTTTCCATATAGGAAACTCTAATACTGATACTGGGGGGGAAGACTTGCCACCACTATTTAAAATGTTCTGCTTTTCAGTGAAAGGATGAACCATACACAAAAAGATGATTTCAACCCAAGGTATAGTAAGATGCTATATGACAACATTTGGCTATTTTTAGAAAATGTCACTCTAGAAATGAAAGTGTATGTATGTATATATACATACACACACACACATACATACACAATTGGAGATAGAGTCCTGCAGCCTATTAGACTGATTACTGAGAGAAGGAAAGAGAGAAAGAGAGGGAGGGAGGAAGGGAAGGAATTAAAGAATCTTACCAACATAAATTCTGAATTGAGATGAGGGGAATGTGGAGAGGATGGGGCTGGTGAACTGGGTTGGAAGGTGAGGTTGGTTAGGACACATAAGGAAATCAATTTGAACAAATAACTTTTGATATATTATCTTCCAGAAAGGAGCAATAATAGAAACTTTCTTTTTATTTTTTAAATATATTTTAGATATAATATTAATATCTTATATTTTCAATATACTACTAAGAGTCTTTCTTTTTATTGAATTAGTTTATTTATTTTTTGGAAGAAAGAAAGGACCCAGCATCTGGTTGTTGAAGACGATACAAAACCATTCTTTATTTAAACCAAATCTCTTTAATAAGGCCAGAACAAACTCAAACTTAATGATGTGTGGATTTTTTTTTCTAAACAGCCTACTACAAGATGACAAACATACAAAAGAAAAAATTTGGTAAATCATTTGCAACTTTATCAAATTAAAACCAGCAACTACCATTTCAAATGCTCTTGGGTTTTTATGTTGTGAATGGAAATCATAGTTTAAATTGTTAACAAAGATGCTGCTTGATGCACTACTCAGTAGGAAGTCCTTCAGGAAGGTTACTTTGAAGGGCAAAGCAATGCTGCTAACCAGTTTTGTTAACTTAATCCCAGGCTTAGCAATGGAGTGGGAAAAATCAACTGAAAGAAGAGCTTTCTCTTCAGCACAGTATTTAAAAGAAGTAAAAATAAGGATGCCATTGAAGCTATTTTAGGTAAATTCTAAAGTACCTACTAAAGGCCCAGGTCAGTTCGGGAGGGTTAAGGGGGGGAGTGCATTATATAATGGCTAACATGCTTTAAAATAACTACAATATAAATTCATATTTCATAAATATTGGTTTATGCCATGTGGTAACTCAAGTTAACACTCACAACTACGACTGTAACATAAAATATTTCCAGACAGGAAAAACAATGAGAAATCTCAAGACCAGAACACTGTCTTACACTAAAAAGAAGGTAGATCAAAACATACCATTTTCATATTTTACAAGCTCCCAAAACTTGGATTTTCCTGTAACCAAAAAAGGTAACCTCCTGATCAACTCATACACAGTCTTGTATCCATTTCTATGCACCTCTCTCACTCTTCATATTTGATTTCACTTTTGGGGATGCCAGCAAAAATCTTCACTGAAGTCAAAAAACCCTTCACAACAGAATTTCTTTTCCAAACAGTGCAACTTGAAAACTTGAAGAGTCACAGTGCCCTCTAGTGACCCATTGATAAGACCGACTTTTATTTCAATTTCAGAGAACAAAAAGTTTAATGAGTCTTACACATTTCCAGGGAGGTTTTTTTTTTCCCCACACATATTTATAAATGCCAATTTCTATTTCTAATGGGGGAAATTATAAGTTACAATCAATTAGCCACACAGCACACTAGAGAATGACTCCCTTTTTTATCCAGTGCTCCCACAGTTACACTGTTATCTGGAGGGGAGAAAAGGCTTAATTCCAATTAATCCTGCAAAACAAGATACATTATATATACAAATGTAAGATTCTTAATCTAGAATTGTAATGAGGACAGGTTTGTGGGGCTGTACTATAGTCCCGAATCTGTCAATGCCTGACAATGAGAACAGTGTCAAGGAATTTCTCTGGAATTTCTCAATCTCACCGGAACCTCATTTTTCTTCCTCTGTAAATGAAAAAAGGGTGGATGAGGATGCAGGAAAATGGATTCTAAACACTTCTAGTGGGAGCATTGATTCTACAGCCTTTCTACAGCCTTTCTGGAGGGAAAAATGGCATAACTCTCTAACAATTTCCTAAGTACCTTGGCAATAACTTTCAAAAACCAGGAGTTTCCAAATGTACATTGCCTTAGTGCCAGAATAATGGCCAATATTGAACTCCTACTCTGTCCCACACACTGTTTTAAGTGCTCTATTTGCTCATTTAATCCTCACAGAAATTCTACAAAGTTGTACTAATAATTAACCCCATTTTACATATCAGGGAACTGAGACACTAAAATTTGCCTGAGTTTACAAAATCAATAATTGGATACAAACCCAGGCTGTATGGTTCAGAGTCCATGCTGCTACTATACTGTACTTCCAGAACTTCATCTTCTGGGAATTTATCCTAAGAAAATAATCAAGGATATACACAAAGAATTTTCAATCAGGGTGTTAATCTCAGCATCATTCATAATAGGAAAAAAATGGAAAGTAATTAAATATATTAAGTGAAAATAGCAGGTTAGAGATGTACAAACATTCATATATGTATAGTGTGCTCCCATTTTTTTAAAGAAATATATATTTAAGAGGAAGGAAGAAAAATTGCAAATGTATAAATAATAATTATGTTGTGAGCATAGCATAATGTATAGAGAAATTGAATCATTTTGTTGTACACCTGACACTAATATAACATTGTATATCAATGATACTTAAATTTTAAAATTATAATAATAATAATGTGTAGAGAGTAAGTGGTGAGAGGAGGGATAATGATTTTCTTCTCTTTTTATGTCCATTTTCCAAATTTTCTATAAATAATTCTAAAAATATTTTATATTTTTAAGAAATGAAGGAAGGTTCACTTTATTTTATTTTTACAAAATTTTAAAGTGGGAAAGTCTTGACTTTTAAACTTTTGCTTTTGACCACTACTTTTCCATGTTTGCACTTGCTATTTTATTATATTTTAATTCCAGTACAGTTAACATAGAGGGTTATATTAGTTTCAGATGTATAATATAGTGATTCAACAGTTCCATACATCAGCCAGTGCTCATTGCAACAAGTGCACTCCTGAGGTGCGTGGCTGGCTCAGTCAGTAGAGCATGGGACTCTTGGTCTCAGGGCTGTGAGTTCAAGCCCCACGTGGCGTGGAACCTACTTAAAAAAAAAACAAAAAACAAGTGCATTCCTTAATCTCCATCACCTATTTCACCCCTCAGGGAAATGCAAATCAAAACTACAATGAGATACCACCTCACACCTCTCAGAACAGCTAAAATCAACAACATAGGAAACAACAGGTGTTGGCGAAGATGTGGAGGAAAAAGGAACCCTCTTGCAGTGTTGGTGGGAATGCAAACTAGTGCAGCCACTGTGGAAAACAGTAGAGATTCCTCAAAAAGTTAAAAAACGAACTACCCTATAATCCAGTAATCATTCTACTGGGTATTAACCAAAAAAATACAAAAACATTAATTCAAGGGATACATGCACCCATATGTTTATTGCAGCATTGTTTACAATAGCCAAATTATGGATGTAGCCCAAGTGCCCATTGTTAGATGAATGCCTAAAGAAGATGCGATATACATACATACACACACACACACACAGGAATATTATTCAGCCATAAAAAGGAATGAAATCTTGCCATTTGCAATTATGTGGATGGAGCTAGAGAGTATAATGCTAAGCAAAATAAGTCAATCAAACACAAATACCATATGATTTCACTCATATGTGGAATTTAAGAAGCAAAACAAATGATCAAGAGAAAAAAAAAAAGACAAGCCAAGAAACAGACTCTTAACTGTTGAGGACAAACTGATGGTTTACCAGAGGGGAAGTTGGTGGGGGAATGGGTAAAAATATTTTATTTTTAATGGGAAATTCAGGCCAAATGTGCTCTAAGATACTTCCTAGCTCTAAATATTTATGATTTGGAAATAATAAATGAAGAATAGTCATAGAATTTTAGAACTCGGGGAGAGAAAAACACTTACCACCCCTCTAGAGGTTCCCATATCTGCTTGATTCTCAGAATCACCTGGGCTAATCAAAGACAAACTTCTTGCCTCCCTCTATTTCCAATCCAGATCACCTGAGGATGAGGTCCAGGTGATTCTTATGAGCTGACAGTGTGGGAAACCACTAATTTACTCCCATTGCATCATTTCAATCCTCTGACTGGCACATAAAACAGCACTCTTATAAACCAAATGCAGACCAGAACCCTCATAAACTGTTGGTTATTAAAAGCAATCCAACTGATACTGACAAATTTCAATTTCAAGTTAAATTTTTTAATTTTCTTGAGGAAAAATGCATCTTAAACAATAAATTTACTAATAAAAAAAATTTAGGCATAAAATAATGAAAGTCAGACCTACCAACAATGAGCAGAGAGAATGTATTCTTACCTATATTAATTTGCAAATGGCTTGTCCACATTTCTCAACTACATACTTATTTAAAGGAACCAAAATTTCTTAGAGTTCACAGGACACAGAATCAGACCCAAACAGAAAGAACATTTTTGATATTATAGGCAGGGCATTGGGGAGGGTGGAGTTAATGCAACAAGAAAGTTTTGTTTTAAGCAAAAGATTGTCAAAGCCTTCTCAATAGTCCTAACTGCACAGAGTAAGGAAAAGCCACTCTGGACACAGTGCAAACATTTGTAAATAAAGAGAGAAGGAAAGGCTCTTGCAACATCTTCCTTGAAGTTCCAGAATTTAAATGTTTGTCACCTTTTCTGAAGCCATTGGACATATTCTTAGAGCAGCAAGTTTTATTTGCGGTATAGTAACCTAACTGGTCTCAAACTAATGGTACAAAAAGCGATAGAGTTACAGTAACTCACATGAGATGCTCATCACAGACTCTATTTTATCCAAGCCACAGACCTAGTTGCCTGGTATGCCCATGTCATTTTGTGCATGAAGACATCTGCCAGGTGCACACCAGCAGGAAACAGGGGGCTGACTACTGATCTAAAAAATTACAGGTAAATAAATATGGAAGGTAAGATGGTTCATCTCTCACTCCTACAATTCAAAAAGAAAGAACTCCTGATGTACCAGTCTCAACAAAAAACATACATACACACACGCAGAAAACATTTAAAAATAAAAACCGAGACCAACGTTGAATTGAAAAACTGTGAAAATAGTTCGGTAATAGTGAATATCAAGGTGACATAAATTGTTGATAGCATGTGTTGTTGCTTTGATTGCTTGGATGAGTCATCAGATAATACCCTCCCCCAAGCCTTAACTGCAAACTGCTTCAATTCCCTTACCTGAGCTTTTGCTCCTCTCTTAGAGTTCTGGAAAATGTTCTGCTCAAGGCAGCAAGTACACACATAGCCCAGATGAACTATAATTAAGGTGGCAAGAAACCAAGGAAAAGAGAAGGCAGTATTAGTTCAATTGTTTCCTTTGCACAGGGAGCAGATGGACTCCAAGGTCTAATAACCCTTTTGTACCTCAGCTAAGGCTGACAATACATCATTATACTCAGATGGAAGCAAGAAGAAGGTGCCTAGCAACTTGGACTTGGAATGTCTGAGCTTTTGTCAATATACGTCATAATCTTAATATTAAACAGGCTTGCTCTCATTTGCCAGTCATCACCTCATTTTATGTTTTTCAAAAACACAAGAAGATTAAACAGTCTTTCCTGAAAGTACTTTAGCCCCTTAGATATAGAACAGTAGTAGTATTTAAGAGTCTCCCCTTATAAATGTATACATAAAACTGCCATGAGCCTTGATGGAAATTATATAAGTTGGGGGGTCTTCCATGAGTAACATTTTCATTAGCCACAGTATGCACATAACCCAGGCTCTTTTTGGAATTTGGATACCAAGGACTATTCCTTGGACTCCATTATGTTTGTGTGCTTTGTGTATATAAGAAGTTATTAGAACTTCTATTTCTATTTAGTTTTATCTTTTCCTTCTTTAATGTCTATTTGTCTACATTATAAAATATAGACAATTATATATAATATTTTAATGAAAATAAAATGTGAATTTTGGGTTGTGTGCTCAAATATTTTAGATGCCTAGATCATGGTATGTGATCAGTTAATAGCTGATGAAGGATAATAAAGAAAGAATGAAGAAAAGAAGGAGACCTGAAAATGAATCAAAATCACTAGACCATCAGCAGACCAACCACATGCCCTTCTCACAGGGAGAGAATTCTATTAGTAACATATGATCAAGGGGATGGGAATCACCATTTCTCTCCAATATCCTACTGTGGTGTCTAATTATGTAAATATATGAGGGAGATAGAGCTTGTCAATCTTCCATTTTACTCTATGGTAAAGAAGAAGAATATTGGGAAAAATTAATTCCTGTCAGGAAACCTAGAAATATTGGTTGGAGATGTCAATAACATACCCAAGTCCTCAGATCCCAGATAAAGAGCTTCACATATAGTTCATATTCTCCTGGCTTTCTCACTGGAGATGCCAATGAAAAAGAAGGAAGAGATAATTATATGAACAATAAATCTGAGTCATCACTGAACTCTTGCAAATCTTTTTGACAACAACAATAAAAAAAGGAATAAAAAATGCTTCCAGCAGAATTATCCTTAATTATGATGAAAAATATATAACTGAGTATGTTATTCTTAATAACCATCCTCCCTAGCATGGACATTTGGAGTTTGGAATAACTTCAAGGAGGAGAGAATTAAGAGATTCTCTGGACCACATACTAATGCATACTCTCCTACCATATGACAACCTCCAGTGAGAAAAGTTGTGTCTATCTCATCCTTATCTTCTCCCTATCCTTTGGTATGTAACCATATACTTGGAATATTCAAGTTAAGTAAATGTTATAAAGGGTCATAAAATAGTGCGGAGAAGAATAATGTAATAAGAGCAGATGTACTGTAAAACAATTAGTAGAGACAAAGAAGAACCAAAAAAAAAGTCATTTTAGGCAGGCCATACAAGGCTTCTCTCTTGAGTGGATAATGTCATATTCCTGCTTCAAAAACAAAGAGGGGTTTAATTGTTTTATCCTTATATTTCACAGCCATTCTAAATCTGTTCAAATATCATTAGACCTTTTCGAGATTGATGTTGAACTTTTGCAAGATCTAATATTTTAGAATTCTTGATGTAAAGGAATAAAAGTAGCCAAAGATCCTTCTCCAAGCTAGACAACTGACTTCCTGTGGAGGCTTGAGAAAGTATTTTTTTTTTTTTTAAATGATTTTATTTATTTATTTGACAGAGAGAGACACAGCGAGAGAGGGAACACAAGCAAGGGGGAGTGGGAGAGGGAGAAGCGGGCTTCCCGCTGAGCAGGGAGCCCGATGCAGGGGTCGATTCCAGGACCCTGGGATTATGACCTGAGCCGAAGGCAGACGCTTAACCGACTGAGCCACCCAGGCACCCCGAGGCTTGAGAAAGTATTTTAACCTTACCAGGTCAAGGCCATGGCTTTCTCATTGGTAAAATAGAGCTAAGTATCTTCCTATACTTTCCTCATAAATTGTTTTGAAATTCAAAAAACCACTGGGAAGTGTTAAAATTTTGTTACTTTTTTTTCCTCCAAAGATAAAAAGGGATCATCCCTCCAATGAAGGAAAGACATGAAATCTACAAGATTAAGCCATTTTAGATGCTTAAATGTAGAGCATTCTTAAAAAAGAACCTCAAACCTTCAGCCCTGGATAACGTCTCACAATTGAGCCACTGTTTAATACATTCTTATAATGCCAAGGTCTTAGAAAAGAGGGTAAAAATACCTTCTTTGGGCAATTTGTGTGCAAATGAAACAGCTTATTAAAGATTCCCTCAATGAGAATGTGTAAACACTGGTCTTGGCCACAAAGAAACAATTTCCTGGGGCAAACTTCATGGTCTGATTTCCCAGAAATACCCTGGAAAATGAACAGAAGGAAATGCCTTATACTGCTTTGTCTGTAGCCACAAAATATACACATAGGGTCCCACCCAGCTGGAATTTAACCCTGTGCCCCCCAAAAAGAACAAAAATAATAACAAAAGTCCCATAATGAAGCCATTGTGCATGTAAAAATAATATCTACACTACCTACGCATGAAAGCCAATATAATTATGGGCCAAGAAACTGAGTTCCTTCAGAGTGGAAATGTGAACAGGTGCCCTGTGATATTTTTTAGGCAAGAACCATTCAAGGTTATCTCCTCTCCCCTCAGCTCTACTTAGTTTAAATCCATCAGAGGGAGGAGTAGTAGGATAGTACTTGCTAATTTATTCAATTTAGAATGGACTAATGAACATCCACAAGAATATGTCTATCAAATATTACTTTAAAAAAAAACTCATTATTGTAATTGTCGATCTAACAGAAGAAGGTTTAGAACAATTCACTCAAGGAATAGTCTATTCTTGTATGGTTGACTATATCTCTACCACCATCTTATGTCTAAAATCAGGCTATCAATGTCTTTTTATCCTAGTCCCATCCCATCAAACCAGCTTACTGCCAAGACTACCCACTTCTGTTAGCAGATTGGAAACTATAGACTCAACATAGACTTCTCTCTCTCCTTATTCTCAATTGATCAACATTCCTTTTAAATATTAGTTTAGAAATGCCTCTCCCTTTCCTCTGCCTCTACCATGGTTCCAGTCTTTGGCATTTCTCTCCAATTACTTCAACCTTGCCTTTCCACACTAGTTCTCAACACTGGTTACACTTCAGAATTACCTCAAAATATTTGAAAAACAACCCAAATCTTTTACACAAATATCCTTAGACAGTAAGATCTTTTTGCTTGCCTCCTTCACTCGAAAAAAAGAACTTTTAGTATAAAGACATGTGAAATTTATCTTACTACTTTTAAATGAGAGTACTTTATAGTAATATTTATGTTCATATTATCAAAGGACACCTAAGTATTTCTGGTCCCTGAGTAAATGCCTGGGACATTTATCTTGTACAAGAAGTTTTTCTTTGTGCAAAATTACCCACAGGTTACAGATTGTTATAACTGAGTTAGAAATAGTTATTGCCATTAAAAGATGTAATTGAAAGAGCACAGGACTAGGGGATTTGAATTTTAGTTCTGATTCTTAGTTATCTATGCTACTAAGCATAAGTTCCTTTTTTAAAAAAATTCGAATAATAATACTGTCCCTACCTACCTCAAAAAATTATTGTCAGGAGTAAATGGAATAATATATATGAAAAAGTATGAACAACTATAAATCCCAAATGCCCTCCTCTTGCATTTATGCATTTTATTCCTAAATAGGCTATAATCCCTTAGATTAACCTCAGTTTGTTATAAGTAAGTATTGCAAATGAAGCAATATTCTAAAAAGAAGAAAATGTATTTTTCGAGAGAGTTATTGTCTCTGTTATCACTTATGCTTACCGTATACCAGAGGCAGCCTTCTATTTAAAGAAACTATAAGCCAGAGTACGTAGGACTCCTCTCAGGCTGCCAACACTTTCTCCTTCATTGGTAATCACTCCCTCTGTCCTTGGCAAGCCCTCCCTAAATCTGCAAACAATTCCCACTCCCTAATTTCAAAGACAAGAAAAAGCAGGCCAACCAACAGGTAAATTGCCAGTCACGCCTTGCTTCTACATTGATTCATCAGACCTGGTTATCTTCTCAACTCCCCCGCTGGGGAAAACACAGGAGAAACTGCTGCTGAGGGTGAGGGTACTCACATCTGCTAAGAGTGTATCCTCATGTGTTTGCCTGTGAGAAACAAGAGTGTGTCTAAATGTAAATTCAGATGATGGAATTGAGTGAGTGCAAGGGAGGGTAAAGAGCCAAGACTAGTTTCAGTCCAAAGCCACACCATAGACACTCAGACAGATTAAATCTGCCTTGGGTCCTAGGTACCCCGTTGAAGATTAATGTAGACTACCACCGGATTCAGGGGCCATGAGAATAGTTCAAGGGACTTGAAGGGATTTCTAATCCTATCCAAATATACCAGATATATCCTACTTAAGTTCCAATCTTAGCCAAAAAAAAGCAAACAAACAATCATCACAAACCCTTTTTATAAAACAGTATCCACCTGTATCAAACCTCTTTATCCTAGATATGTAGAAACATGGCAAGTTTTAACAATAATCCAATACATTGTTCTGAATACAAATTTAGAGAATTTCTCAATTAAACTGTATTTAAATGTAATATTCATTTATTTCTTACCCAGCTGATTACTGATTATGTTGAAGGTATTGCACGAAATTTTCACTTGGCAAAATTTATCTTTTTTTTTAATCAAAAAGTTTACAATATAGTATTATTTCTCGATCATTTGGAGTTGTTGAATCTTTTGAAATCTGGTTAAAGATACAGCTGCTCTTACCAGAAATACACAAATACATGTAAAATTTGCATCAGTCTTAACCTAAAGTCTATCTAATGCTTATTAGGAACAGTTAATGTTCAAGAAAAAATAAGAATGAAGGTAATACAAAGTAGCAAAATATTAAGGCAATAAGATCCACTATAAGAGCTCAGAACAAGGAGCATTTATTTGGGTGTAAAATTCTCAGGTAAAGCTTCATGACGGAGGACACTGAAGTTTGATCTTGAAGGTTGAGTAGGACTTTGCCAGACAGAGGTGGAGCATTCAAGGCTACAGGAATGGCATAAGCAAAAGTAGTGAATCACATTAATATGTGAATGTCCAAACAAGAAAAATGTTAAAGTCTCACTAGAAAGTTTGGATTTCATCCTGTGAGTAAAACCAAGTCATTGATGTTTTTTAAGCGAGAGAGAGATGATCAGAATGGTGCATTAGAAAAATTATCCTCGTGGGATGCCTGGGTGGCTCAGTCAGTTAAGCATCTGCCTTTGGCTCAGGTCATGATGCCAGGGTCCTGGGATCGAGCCCCACGTCAGGCTCCCTGCTCAGCGGTAAGTCTGCTTCTCCCTCTCCCACTCACCCCTGCTTGTGTTCCCTCTCTCGCTGTCTCTCTCTCTGTCAAGTAAATAAATAAAATCTTAGAAAAAAAAAAGAAAAAGAAGAAAGAAAGAAAGAAAGAAAGAAAGAAAGAAAGAAAGAAAGAAAGAAAGAAAAAGAAAAATTATCCTCGTGACATTAAAGTATGAATTGGTGAGGATAAGTATTAAAGATAGAAGATTATTGCAATGATAGAAGCAAGAAGTAATGAGTCAGGAGCAATAAGGCTCATATAACGACACTTTAGAGGTAGAACCAAGCAAAATTGGCCCTTCATTAAGTGTGGACAGTGTAGGAGGAGAAGGGATTAGATGTGATTACGAAGATATCTCTTTTAAAATGTTAGGAAATACAGCAAATGAAGCACATTTTGAGTGAAAGATCAGTTTATTTAGGGCAGATTGAGTTTAAGCTACTAATTATTCCTGAAAATGGATTTTACTTATGAATCTGTATCCATCAGAATACTAATAGTATTAATAACTGTAATATTAAAAGAAAACAGACTAAACAAAATCTTGAGACTCTATCAGGAGATTGAACAATACTCCAAGAGAACTTTCAACCTTTATTCAAACAAGCAGGAATTCAGTGACCAGTTTGCAACTCATATCACATTTCCAAGTCCCAGCCTCTTCAATTTTATACTTTGCAACTTTTATACTTTGCACAAACTAATCTACAGTTTATAAAAACAGAAGGTGTGCCAATATTCAGCAATAAGCAGAAATAAGCAATGTTGCCAACCTCATCAAAAACACTGATTTCTTCCCAAGAGAAAGAATCTCACCAAATGAGTGGGGCAACAGTTACTTGACAACACCAGGCAGCAGAACTTTGATCAGAAACCAGCTTCCTCCCTCCGAAACAGCCCTCTCAGAATAACAGATTAAGAGCTAAATGGGACCCAAGAATCATCTAATGCAACCTTTCTTGAGTAAGAAAAAAAAAAAAAAGAACAAAACAAAAAACTAATGCTCAGGGATATTAAGGAACTCACTGTGGCAATAAACAACAGAACTGGAACTAGAACTTTTGTCTCCTGACTCCCATTTCGGGTGTGCTTCCCTCAGCCCCATATTTTCAAATGTTTCTTTGAGTCATGAATTAACCCAGTGGACTTGGAGTTAACCTACGTCCCACAGAGCAGACCTCGGGAGAACATTGAGCTGCCATACTGATGGATTATTGGGGTTGCTTCCAGCTGTTTGGACAGAACCATTCAAGCATCTGGCTGAGCTGAGGGAATGAGTGGCTACACACATGTGTGCTTACTGAGGGAAAGGTTAGAAAGGGGAAATAGCTTCTTCATAGGTGCCCACCACTCTCCTTTTCTGCATTTCTTTCACAACAGTGGCTGCTAAGAGACCTGATATCAAAGGACTCCCACGTCCTCTGCCCTCCAGCCTGCCCTTCTCTCTCACTGAGCCTCATGCCCCCAAATTATGTATCCCTATTCTTTCCTTGAGAGATTGCTAGTACTTAAAAATTGCTACTCTAAGGAATAGAGAAGCAATGTAATGAAAATGGTGTTTGAACTTCAGAGTTTGGGAAGCTATAATGAAAAGGCCCCTTCCTGTAAGTGTAGACTCTTACAGGAGCAGAAACCAAATGCATTATCAACAATGGCTGGAAAATCAGACTCTGGGAGCAGGACCCAAGAATCTGTTCAACAAACTGCACAGGGGATTCTAATGTTCAGCAAGGTTAGAAAATCTCCAATATAATCTTTATGCAAATTGTTTTCCCTGAGATTATGTTTTTGGATGTCCATTTCAATAGCTAATCTAAAACTCTTAAATAGGAAAAAGACAACACAAAACTGCTGGAGACTGAATGTGACAAAGCAAGTACTGGAACTAGAAGGTTTCGGAGATTTCATCTAGCATCCTGTTTCTCATGCAGAAGAATGCCTCATGCACTGGAGAAGTTTCCCAATGTTGCACTTTCATGGAAAGAAAGATTAAATATACTTGTTTATTTTTCCCACCTTTTTTCTTTAGATTGCAGACAAAGAGTAAAATTCAAAAACAAAAACAACAACAACAACAAAAAAAGATATCAATTTCAACTTAATTCCTGAAGGAGAAAAAAGAAACTAAATGTAGACAAAATTTGATAACCAATTTACCCTCCATATGCTAAATCCTTAACATGTTCTCTGCTTAGGTGCCAAACAAGGATTTATGTGCCCAAAAATATTCAACTCACTTGACACTTTACATTAAGAAAAAATAGCAGGCTTCTCATTCAGTGAGACTCTGCTCCATGGCTATCTATAAATGGAATAGAATAACAAATCATTAGGACATGTATGAGACGGGGGTAAAGGCATGAATAACTACAGTTAGTATATTTCATGTGTCAGTCTACTATCTCAGCATTTATAGAACCCACAGGAGGAAATTTTTTTGAGATTTCTTTTCAGTTAAAACCAGCTGGTAAAATTTATAGCTTTTCCGGGTCACAGAAAACTATGGCCTTTGTAAAGGAAGGGTGTTGGGCTTCAAGTAAGTAGAGAGTAAATGATATTACCAAGAAATATTATTTTTCAACTTATTTTATACTGGCTCTATATCATAGTCTAACTTCAATGTTTTCCCCAGAACCTTCTAAAACAGAAAAAAAAAATCACATTGGAATATTAGATTAGTATTACAGAATGAATATCTCAAAGGAGGAATAGTTTTCTGCATTAGATGAAGTTTCTTTTGGATAAAGTCAAGTTGTACCTGCACACAAATGTTCCTTAACAAAACACTACACTCACTAAGATAAAACTTAGTCAGCAAGCTCTGTTATATCTTGCTCTATATCAACACTGACTATTGTCTATTATATGGAATGTTTTTTCCATACAGTAGACACCAGGAAAATATAGAGCAAATTGAGCTAATTAGGGATTACTTATCAAGTGACACATTCAGGAAACCATAGAAAATCTGGTTTCAGGATATTCGGGGTGCACTGAAATAATACTTATTGTGATGGGATAAAGATTCTTACAGCAGAGAGGATTCTGTTAGACTGGCAATACTCTGTGTCTTAACCTGACCGGTTGCTTTGTAAAAATCAGTGAACTATATTCTTTGTACACTTTCTATACATTTGTTACATTTCACGGTTAAAAAAAACAGTTAAACAAAAGAGAACATATCTCAACCATTCATTAATCTCTGCTGTCTCCTGAGAATACATTAAAATTACATTAAAAGGATTTTTTAAGTTCCAGGATAATATAGAAAAGAGACATGTCAACTAAATTTTGGAAGGTGGAAAGTATATGGACTTATAATAACTGACTTAGAAGACAAGAGGAAATCTAAATTCCTACACAGAAACAAGACACGAACCTTGAAAAGGCTCAAGAGTTGGGTCTCACAAGTACCACTGAAGCTCAGGTACTTGTGGGACTGAAAACAGAAGGGTTGGTTATCAGTCTGTATAGAAAGCAGTTAAGTACCTAAATGCCCTCCATCACCCCAGTAAAAGACTAAAAAAGCCAAACCTTGGAAACTGGATTAGGAGTCATTGGGCACAGCTGAAGGCAGAGATGCCATACTGAGTGAAATTTATATACTAAATAGGGAGACCCTTGAACTCACCCCCCACTCTTGGAGCTCCGGTAGTGACCCTAATAACCCCTAGGCAAGAAAGTAAAGGATTTCTACCTGGGAAAATGTTTTCATATTCAGTTCATATTCATTTCATATTCATTCATTCAAAGACAAATACTCAACTTGAGTATGAACAATGAAGCAGCACAATCCCCACCCGAATAACCTACATAGAAGCTTGTCAATCAACACACCCTGTAGGCCTGTGTGCACGCACACGCACACACACACACACACACATACACATACACACACACACAGATTTCAGTGAACTCTTACATCTTTCGTTCTTAACTATGAACAGGCAAAATTTTACCAGATATCTAAAGAGTAATCTTTGACATGAATGATAGTGACAAAAATAAATAAAAAAGAAACATGAAGGTCAAAGAAACAGTCAATACAAAGAACAAAATAAAACTTTTAAACATGGAAATTAATACCCTTAAAGAGATAAGGGAAGATATTAAATTCATGATGTGAAAATAGAATGTAATAAAAAAGAAACATTGAAAAAGAAACAAGTTCCTGAAAACTTTAAATGATTATTGCAGAAATTAAATGTAAATTTTAGATTAAAAAGTGCTAAGTAATTGGGATCAATGATAAGTTTTCTGACACTTCGGATAAAAATAGAAGATCCTAAAAGGCTTCAAAGAGATAAACATATTGCAGACAAAAGAATGGGAATTAAAAAGGTTGTCAATCTTCTCAGTAGCAACACTGGACTCTGGGGGAAATGACACAATAAAAATTCTGAGGGAAATTCATCTCCAACTTAGAATTCTGTAACTATACAAATTTAAAGTCAAATGGGAGCATAGAATAAAGATATTTTCAGTCCTGTGAGTTCTCAAGAAAAAATATTTTTCTCATGTATTTATTTTCAGGAAGCTACTGCAAGGTGTGTTCCACCAAAACTGGGGAATAAACCAAGAAAAAGGTGGGTAAGAGGTCCACAAAAACACAGGAGACTAAAGAAGTATATTTATAGACTATTAGTTAACAGAAATCCCAGGACAATAACCAAAACAAAGACAGCAACTAGTCTACATTGAAACAGGAGGAAGGAAAGTTTTAGAAAGGATATCCCTCAGAAAAATATTAAAGTGATAAGATTACCTGATGTGTCTGAACATACAGAGAGAGGAAATTCAAATTTCTGACATGAAGTTTAAGGATAATTAGTGACAGATACAAATAAAACAGAGGAAAGCAAAAAGGAGGAAAAGAAAGGGTCCAAGAGAAAGGGAAAGTATTACACTAGAGAACTTGGGCTTCTAACCAAGATGAATTAACAGGAGCTGAACTTATTCTACTACCTGAAACAAACAAACAAAAGACAATATATGTGAAACACTGGTTTTCAAGAACTGGACAGTAGGCAACAAAAGATGGTGATCTATGGGAGAATGTTCCATCCAATAGCACATTACATATTCTTTTCAAGTGCACACAAAACTCGCCATACTATAAGCCATGAAAGAAAAACACTTGACAAAAAAAGACAAATACTCTATAGTATCACTTAGATGTGGAATCTAAAAACATCACACTTATGGAATCAGAGACTAGCATGGTGGTTACCAGGAGCTTGCAGGGTGGGGTAAAAGGGGAGATCTTGGTCAAAGAGTACAAACTCCAGTTTTAAAATGAACAAATTCTGGGGATCTAATGTACAGCATTGTGATTATAGTTAACAGTACTGTATTATATACTTAAAAGTTGTTAGAGAGCATATCTTAAATGTCTTCACCACACACACCAAAAAAATGGAAATTATGTGACATAATGTAGGTGTTAGCTAACATTAGGGTGGTAATCATTTTGCAATATTTAAGCATATCAACTCAACACACTGTACACCTTAAACTTAGTGTTATATGTCAATTGTATCTCAATAAATTGGGGTGGGGGAATCTCAGTGGCAAATAAGCATTACCAAGTTCATGCAAGATTAGGAAATTGCAAATTAAAACAATGAGATTCCACTACACACCTATTAGAATGGACAAAATCCAAAACACTGACAGCACCACGTGCGGGTAAGGATACGGAGCAACAGGAATGCTCATCCATGCAGGTGGGAATGCAAAACGTGAAAGCCACTTTGGAAGACAGTTTGGCAGTTTCTTAGGAAACTAAACATACTCTTACCATATGATCCAACAATTATGCTCCTTGTTATCTACTCAGATGAGTTGAAAACTCATGTCCGCACAAAAACCTGCACAAGGATGTTTATAGAAACTTTATTCGTAATTGTCAAAACTTGGAAGCCACCAAGATGACCTTCTATTGAATGTGAATATATAAATAAACTGTGGTAAATCCAGACGATGTAATACTACTGTTCAGTACTAAAATGACATGAGCTATCAAACCGCAAGAAGAAATGTAGGAAACTCAAATACGTATTACTAAGTGAAAGAAGGCAAATACGATTAAATAAGAATAAATCTAATCAAAAGTGCAAAAGACCTCTACACTAACAACTATAAAACATTGTTGAGAGAAACTAAAGATTTAAATAAATGGAGGGAGATATTGTGTTGATGGGTCACAAAACTCAATATTGTTAAGGCGTCAGTTATTCCCAAATTGATGTACAGATTTTTAAAATCCAAGGAAAAATCCCAGCAGCGTTTTTCTAGAAATTGATAAGCTGATTCTAAAATTCACTGTAAATGCAAAGGATAGCTGCACAATTTTGAAAAAGAATAAAGTTTAAAGATTAATACTTCCTGACTTCAAGACTCATGATACAACTATTTAGCCTCCCAGAACCTTCAGTAGAACAAGACCAGGCCCTTGGGGACAGCAGGGAGGCCTAGGGGGCTGGAGCAGTGGTTGCCTGCCCCTCCCTCCCGCGCTCATCCTGGGTTGGGCCGTGTCTAATAGGCTTTACATACTACCAAGCATAGCCAACAAAGACCTGAAGCTGGAAGTGTTCAGTAAGCCTCCAGCGGACTCTCAGGCGTAGCTGGAGAATTACCCACCTAAGATCCCAGATACCGTGACTGGCTACTCCCTGAACCAAGCTGGCTCTGGGGCCTCGAATCCAAGCATAATTTGGCTCATCTCTCTAGATGCCCAGAAATTCATCTCAGATATTTCCAATGATGTCCTGTGGCATTGCAAAATGAAGGGCACAGCCTCTGGCAGAGAAAGGACCACAAGTACACTCTAACCATGGAGGACTTGACCTCTGCCCTCAGCAAATATGACATCAATGTAAAGAAACCACAACTGCACCTGAGCCAACCCACCTAAATGTATGTGTCTATCTCCGTGTCTCCATACCAGTGTTTTTCATAAACTTCACTGTGACAAGTAAAAAAGAAAAAAGAAACTACAGTAAAGACAATGTGATACTAGAGTCAAGATACATAAATAGATTAGTGGAATGGAATGGAGAGCTAGAAATAGACCCACAAAGCTGATCTTCCATAAAGATGCAAAAGGAATTCAGTGAAAAAAAGAAAGTCTTTCCAACAAATAGGGCTGGGACAATTGGAAATCCACATGCACACACACATGCAAAAAGAACTTTGATTTAGACCTCACACCACACACAGAGATTAATCCAAAATGGATCATAAGCCTAAATATAAAACCTAAAATTATAAAACTTCTGGAAGAAAACTCAGGAGAAAATCCCTGTGACCTTGAATTAGGCAAAGAGTTCTTAGACGCAATCCCATAAACGCAATCTACAAAGGAAAAAATAACACAAACTTCATCAAAATTTTAAGCTTTTGATTTTTGAAAGATTTTCAAAAGTTAAGAGAATGAAGAAAAGCCACAAACTGGGAGAAAATATTTGTAAATCAAAGATCTGATAAATGACTTGTGTCCAAATATATCAAGAAGAACTTAAAGCTTAACAATAAGAAAATTTTTTAAAACTCAATTTTAAAAATGAGCAAAGGGGCCTGCCTGGGTGTCTCAGTCAGTTAAGTGTCTGACTCTTGATTTCAGCTCAGGTCTTGATCTCAGGGTCATGAGTTCAAGCCTTGCATTGGGCTCCATGCTGGGCATGGAGCCTACTTAAAAATAAATTAATTAAAATTAAAAAAATAAAAATAAGCAAAGGATTTGTACATATACTTCACTCAAGAAGATATACAGATGGCAAATAAGAACATGAAGAGATGCTTAATATCATTAGTTGTTGGGGCAACACTAATTAAAATCACAAGGTGATACAACTACATACCTGTTAGAACGGCTAAAATTAAAAAGACAAAGACTGATAGTATTAAGTGTTGGAGAAGATGTGGCAGAACTGGAACTCTCATACATTGATAATATGAATGTAAAATGATACAACCACTTTGGAAAATGGTTTGGCAGTTTCTTAAAAAGTCAAACATTTGCCTGCCATATGATACAACCATTCCACCCCTAGGTACTTAACCAAGAGAAATGAAACATATGTCCATACAAAGATTTGTACATGAATGTTCATAATATTTTTATTTGTAATAACAAAAAACTAGAAATGATCCAAACATCTAGTAACAGGTGAATAGATAAATAAATGGTAGCACATCCATGTAATGGAATAAGTTCAGCAATAAAAATAAACTAGTGTTATTCGCAACAACATGAATGAATCTCAAAATAATTGTAAAATCTCAAAATAAGTGAAAGAAGCCAAACAAAAAAAGGCTAACGTTCCATGATTTGATTATATAAAATTCTTAAAAATGAAAACTAATCTATACAACAAAAGGCATATCAGTGTTTGCCTATCAGGTGATGGGGAATACAGAAAGATTCCAAAGGGACACAGGAAATTTTGAGGGTGATGGGTATGTCCATTATCTTGATTATGGTGATGGTTTCACAGGTATAAACGTATGTAAAATCTTGTCAAATTTTCCACTTTAAATGTGTACTTGTATTGTGTATCTTACCTTAACGAATATTTTTAAAAGCCATAAATCAAATGATATAAAATCATAGATATGAATAATATTCACATAATCATAATAATCTAAGCACCAAGTATTAGTTTAACCAAAATTGTGGCATACTTTTTTGAGAGGCTGAAGGCTAGGTTATTTAATTTCCATTTTGGGGGGATTTCTAGTAAGGTTTTGCATCTCTTTACATACTCATTGGTCATTTGAGATTTTTCCTTCTGTGAATTGCTTATTTGTGCATTGTGCCCATTTAGATTGGTTTTCCTGTGTTATCCTTGTTGATTTGCAAAAGTTCCTTTTATATTCTAGGTATTAATCTCTTTTTTGGTTCTACATGCTGCAAAAGTCTTCTCTCAGTCTGTCTCTGTCCAGTTGAATTTCTCTAATGCCTTCCCCTTCCTTGCAGTCCACCAACTTTCCTGGCCCAAAACACTGGGCAGGTCACAACTTCAATTGACTTTATGTGTTAGCTATTTTAATCTTATCACTCACCACTCTCCTGGAATTTAATATTCTGAATGTAATATCTTAACACAAAATACACATACAAATATCTTAATACAAAATATCTTAAAGGGCCATGAGATTCTATAATATTGAGGGTTTATCAGTGAGTTTGCCTAGAGAATAAGTTTGTCCCAGCCAGAGGAGTTTATATATAACTTCAGAAAATAGCAGGCTATGCAAAGTGGTGACAAGAGAAATACTCTGTTTTCTTAAACTTAGTGTACTCCCCAAAACGTCCCCATATCCATTTATTTATTTATGAGGCAGTCAAGTGCAATGGTAAACCTTTAAAATGACAGACATGATTTCAATCCCAGAGCCTCTATTATCTATGTATGATGGTGTTGGTAAGATCTACTCATGGGACCTTTCAAGGATGAATTATGATAGTGTATGTAAGGGCTTACTTAGCAAGTACCTGGCCCATAGCTAGTACCCAGTAAATAGTAGCCATGATTATCACCTAGTGCCCTTCCCTAGCCCGTTCTCCCTTGCAACCTGGCAAAAACCCTTCTACTTATCTTTTAAAGCTCAGTTCAAAAGACATCTCTTCCATAAAACTATCCCTAAATCAGTACAAGCCAACTCTAGCACATCACTGCTTAAAACACTTTCACCCCAAAATATTAATCACTCTCTTTTCTGTGGTCTCAAGTGCATCATGCGACTTACATGTAAGTATCTGAGGATACTGTGATGAGCTCAGTACGTGACTTTTTACTATAATAAAATGTGAACTCCCTGAAGTCAGGACTAATTACGTAGGTCGCCTATTTTTAACACAATGAAGGGTTTTTTCTTAAACACAGCAAGTAAATAGGCTAAACACATTATATAGATACAAATGAGAAAGGGACCAAAGAAAAAAGAAACAATTTTGACCTATCATTAAAAAAATTATCTTTTAAAATCAGAGAAGGTTGGGGACACCTGGGTGGCTCAGTCAGTTAAGCTTCTGCCTTCTGCTCAGGTCATGATCCTGGGGCTGGGATAGAGTCCGCCATCGGGCTCCTTGCTTAGCAGGGAATTTGCTTCTCCCTCTCCCTCTGCCCCTTCCCCAGCTCATGCTTGCTCGCTCTCTCTCTCTCTCTGACAAATAAATAAATAAAATCTTAAAAAAAAAAATCACAAAAGGAGGAAGGAGAAAAAAGAGGGGAAGGAGGAAAGAAGGAAGGTGGGGTGGGGGAGGAGTGAGGGAGAAAAAAGAAGCCTATAGAAAATTTGGAATACTATGATATCCTACAATATTATCCCTTTGCAAAGTTCAACTATACACCCTATATGAATTTCATCAATAGAGTTTATTTATATTGCTTTATTTATTTATTTATTTAGAGAGAGAAAGAGTAAGCAAGAGAGCACAAGCCAGGAGTAGAGGCAGGCAGAGGGAGAAGCAGACTCCCTGCTGAGCAGGGAGCCCAATGTGGGGCTCAATCCCAGGGCCCTGAGATCATGACCTGAGCTGAAGGCAGTCGCTTAACCAACTGAGCCACCCAAGCGCCCCTAAATTGCTATATTTAAATCAATATATATCTATCATGAATTAAAGGCAAAATGCTAGTCACCTTTCATTTTTAATTTTATGTAAAATTACAATTTTAATTTTATGTAAAAGTTAGAATCAGTTTTCTCAACAAGTCATTGTGAAAGCCCACATGATGAGAAACTTTACTTACATGTGGAAACTTTCACTTCTGGGTGAAAATTAAGTGCTTAATTAAAATAAACTTTCGGGGTGCCTGGGTGGCTCAGTCGAAGGCATCTGCCTTCGGCTCAGGTCATGATCCCAGGGTCCTGGGATCGAGCCCCGCATCAGGCGCCCTGCTCAGCGGGAAGCCTGCTTCTCCCTCTCTCCCACTCCCCCTGCTTGTGTTCCCTCTCTCGCTGTCTCTCTCTCTGTCAAATAAATAAATAAAATCTTTTAAAAAATAAAATAAAATAAAATAAAATAAAATAAAATAAAATAAACTTTCATGGGCCCCCTGTCTGTAACACTTGTCTTTCTGAAAAGGGTGTCATATATTGTAACACCCATAGTGTGAAAGCCAATTCCCTGGCCTAAAAATATTTCTATTCTGTTTTAATGATGAAGGAATAAAGAAAAGAACATATGTATGATTCAACATTTAAATAAAATATGGTTTAATCTTTAAATAGGAGGGTTTTTTGCTTTAAATTTTCACTTCTGAAGTAAATCAGACATGTTACATTTATTTAATATCCACATGTTACATTTATTTAATATCCACATACCTGAATAATGTTTACCTTACTTCCCGGTGGTAAATTCATTTTTAAAAGTTAAAATTTAAGGGGCACCTGGGTGGCTCAGTTGTTAAACGTCTGCCTTCGGCTCAGGTCATGGGCCCAGGGTCCTGGGCTCGAGTCCCGCATTGGGCTCCCTGCTCAGCGGGAAGCCTGCTTCTCCTTCTCCCACTCCCCCTGCTTGTGTTCTCTCTCTCACTCTCTGTCAAAATAAATAAATAAAAACTCTGAAAAAAATAAAAAAAATAAAAGTTAAAATTTAAAATTTAAATTAAAAGTGAGTACCTATTACTTTATACATAATTCTTGTCTTTTGAATATGTCCTGGTTATCTATTTTGACCAAAAAAAAAATCACTCCAAATTGAAGTGGCTTAAAATAGCAATCATTTTATTATTTCCCATGGTTTCTATGGGCCAAGAATTTAGGGAAGGCTCATCTGGGTGGTTCTGGCTTGGGGCCTCTCATGTACTGCATGTGTTATATGATGCCTTAGAAACTTTTGAGGTCTTACAAAGAATAGCCCTATCTTCTATCCCTTAGAACTTTGTCCTAAAGCCCCCTCCCACCCAGTTTTTTTAGAGAGAGAGAGAGAGAGAAAGCAGGGGATAGGGGCAGGAGGGGCAGAAGGAGAGGGAGAGAGAGAACCTTAAACATGCTCCACACCCAGCATGGAGCCCAACGCAGGGCTCAATCTCACCACCCTGAGATCATGACCTGAGCCAAAATCAAGAGTTGGACACTTAACCGACTGAGCCACCCAGTCGCCCCCTAAAGCCCTTTTTAAATTTGATAACAATTTGCTCTCTGAAAAGACTGCTCTGAATCCTTTGTATTTTCTATGAATTCCGTTCAAAACTAAATAATGTCATTAGTTCATCAGTCCGTTTTCATTTTAATATAGGCAGCAAGAAGAAGCCAGATCATTGAGTTCATTAGGCACACAGTCTATGTTCCACATTCACATAGGCAAGAGTTTCACTAAACTTGCTGCCAGTACATAACAAAGGGTCCCTTTTCTCCAACTTCCAATTATGTTTTCCTCACTTTGCTTTAAGCCCTCACAGACACACTTCTTGAAGCCCTTTAGGCTTCTGCTAACACTCTCCTCGAGTTCCTTCCAGTTTTCAGTAACATCCTCCCTAGGTGCTTCAGGATTTCACTTAACAGTCTCTTCCTAAAGGATTCTGTCCACATTAGGTTTTTGTCATGTCAGCACTCCATGTCGCATCAAATTCTGCTCCAATTATCTATTGCCGCATGATAAATCACCCCAAAATGTAGTTGCTTAAGACAACAACAATCTTTTTTTTTTTTTTTTCATGATAATAGGTCAGGAATTCAGAATGGGCTCGGCTCATGGTTCTGGTACAATCACTCACTGGCACACAGTACACAGTAGCTGGACTGGAACAAGGAGGAACTGGAGCAACTGAGAGAGCTGGACATAGATTGCTATCCATGCAGATTCAATGTTTCTCTCTGCTCTCTCCATGTATTTGGGCTTCTTCACAGCACACCTGTATTGGAGTGGGGAGGGGCGGTGGTCAGCTACATGATCTGATTTCCTTCAGAACAATCATCCCAGGAGAACCAAATAGAAGGTTAGAGTGTGTTCTTAGCTAATTATCATGCAAAGTGAAGTTTGCATGATACCACATTCTGTTAGTGAAGCAAGTGCAATCCCACCCAAATTCAAGGCAAGGGAGAGAATTAGACTCTTTATGGGTGAGTGGCAAGGTTCTAAGAGTGCATGAGGCTTGGAAGTTATTTTGCAACCATTTTTCAAAACTACAATCTGCTACATAATAATACTTTTAGGCTTTGTTCCATATGGTTTCTTTGTCTAGCTATTTTCAAGCAAGAAGGAAAACAAACCATCAGCCATTGAAACAGGATCCCAGTTAGGGCTAGAGGGAGGGGAAGTCATTTAACCCTTGGTAACCAGTGTTTTGGCGGGGGGGGGGGGGGGGGGGGGCGGGGGGGAGCGGGGGGGGGCAGTGTTTATTTTTAACCATGACATCAAAATTGTGGATCCATAATCCTGATTGCTATATGAAATTAAGTCTTCAGTGTATACTTTAAAAGGAAAGCTTCTTTTTTCTTGAAAATGTCTATATATAAATAAAATTGTTTTGTTATTCTTCGCCTGTGAAATGCTAGAATATATTGCTTTTGCATACCTTAATTCCTCTACAATGAATAGTATAAAATATCAAACGTTTATTTCTTCATTCATTTTTTATACATGCAACACCATTCATAAGGTTTTCTTTTAAATAACTTTATCAATTCACCAAATAACAGCAAAAGCCATATCTGGTTGGTGGTGTTAAAACTCATTTTTACTTTTTTTCAAAACATTTTTTACAGTGACCAAATTGTCCAAGTGAAAATTATTTTTTTATTGGAAAGGAATCAAAATTTTTTTCAATTTAACTTTATCCCCTCACATGGTAGATTAACATGCTGGAAACTTGAGAAAGATTGTATTTTCAGTGATTCCAACACCTCCAAATGTCAGTACATACTGCAATAAACACATAATTAGGAGAAAGACAAATACATGAAAATAAAGTGTAATAAGTAATTTAATATATCTAATGCCATATATACACATGTACATAACTCACTCCTGCTTTAAAGAGTTAATAAAATGATATCATATCCCCCTAGAAAGAATGACCCGTCCATCACACAAATGATTTCTGATTCTGTGGCAACTTGGGAAAGCAGGCCTTCTTGACCCATTCCTACTATTCGTACAATGCCCCATGTGCCTTTACAACTGAGGAAAAGACATAATGAGACAGTGTGAATTCCCTTCTCTCTATATCTGAGTAAAGTGACTTTTGCTTAAATTGAATGAACATTCTCTGGATTTTTTTGGAGGGCAGCCCAATTCCAAAGGTTGTGTCCCATAAGTGTGTTTATATGTCTTAATTTTCAATGGAGAAAATCTAGGTCTTCCATGCTAACATCTCTAGCAAGTCTATGCCAATACATAAATACTAGTCCAGGTGAAAATATAACTTGGCAGCAGTGGATTGGAGAGTGCATGGATTTTGAAGTCAGAAAGACCAGGTTTCAAATCTGTGCTGGCTTGCATATTATCTCTGGAATCTTTAGCAAATTCCTTCTCTCCAAGCCTTTGTGACCTTGATTGTAGTGATGGTTTCACAGGTGTTTGGGTATGTTCAAACCCACCAAATTACATGCATTAAATATGTGCAGTTATTTGATTATTGATCACACCCCAATAAAGCTGTTTGAAAAATAGTATATGGTATAATATCCCTACCTCATAAAGTAGATTTGGGGGATATATGCAAGAATATAAAGTGCATGCCACATGAGTAGTTCTGAAAGCTATTTTTTGGTAGTAAAAGTTTAGCTTTATTTACTTGGATTCTTGCAAGGTTCTAAGAAATGTCAAGAGAAAAGAGAAGGAAATGGAAGTATAACTGGACTACAGAGAGTCTTTCCTTAAAATAATTTTACTTTCCTTCAAAAGCAATCGATATTTCCCTGAGAAACAGAGGCTAAGGGTACATTTTCACCTTAGCTCTATGAGAACAAGACCTGGATTCCAATTCCAATCTTCCTATGTTGACTACTCGGGGTTCATACCCACGGTAGTGCAAACACATGAAAACAATTAAACAGCTAAATTCCAGCCTGGCTTCTCAATACTATGGCTTATTTAGCTCTTAGCAGGGGATACTGCTGTGGCCAAAAAAACCTGGTTTACCACAGAGTGATTTCTGCAGAGAATGCAAAATCATATCAGCAGGTTTGTTACAAATCGTATCTTGGCAGTAGAATAAAGCTTGAATAT
The DNA here is from genome assembly GCF_964656455.1 of Halichoerus grypus. Classification (NCBI taxonomy): domain Eukaryota; kingdom Metazoa; phylum Chordata; class Mammalia; order Carnivora; family Phocidae; genus Halichoerus; species Halichoerus grypus. The sequence continues at coordinate 108,749,414 of NC_135714.1, forward strand.
TCAGTTGGCAGTGTGTATGTATACCTCCTGTATGACCATGTCTACCCTAGAAGATTAAAGTGGAAGATTAAAAATAGCCTAGATAATTTGGGTAAGAAGAACAATAATAAAACCTGCTGTTTATTCATGGAGAAAAATGGTGATGGTTCTAATATCTGAAGTACACGAACACAAATAGTTTGAACACTCAGTTCTCACTTATATTTACAGATAATTTTATCATTATATTTACAGGGAATTATCCATCTTTCCACTTTCTTTTATCTGTTTTGACACAACTCAATACTATACAGAATTGGCAGAATCAAGATCTTCTAAAGACATTCGTCTCCACCACCAGTCTCAGACTTTCACATTTAAATCCAGCTAAAAATATAAGTGGAATTATTTTAATTTCTGTAAACTGAGATAGAATGCTTTTTAAAAGATGTAACAGTTGAGGGGTGCCTGCGTGGCTCAGCTGATTAAGCGACCGACTCTTGATCTCAGCTCAGGTCATGATCTCAGTGTCCTGGAATCAAGCCCTGCTTTGGGCTCCAAGCTCAGTGGGAAGTCTGCTTGAGATTCTCTCCCTCTGCGCCTCCACCTATCTCTCTCCCCTTGAGTATAAATAAATAAATCTTTTTTTAAAAAGATGCAACAGTTCGAAGATCTCTAGATAATCAAGATGGCAACTCATTTTTAATCATATAAAAATTATGCATTTCACATCTAGCTATCATGGAGCAATTGAGACATTACTTTGAAGTTAAAATTTAAGTCTGCAGAAATTATATGATAATATATCCTAAAGTTTTACAACATATGTGTGATTTTTCATGCATTATAAAAGTATCTATGTGATGTAAGCAAAACTGTTTGTCTCCAGGTTATGAAAATAATTACTTAATAAAAATAGAAATAGAAGGAATAAAATATTATGAATGTTTAGAAATCAATAGGGACATATCCCAAAACTTTCATATTAAAAAATATTGGAAGAGTCTTTCCACTGGAACTCTCAGATTATGAGAGTTCAGCATATTAAAAACCATAATTTTATAATTCTATATTTTTCATGTCATGATACTTTTAAGTAAGTTACTTTTCAGATGATTTTATCCTTCCCTAAAATAAAACACATAATTTCCTATATTAGAGGTGGCATTTGCTAAGGAGAAGAGAATGAATAAATAAGTGAATGAATTCCACAATATCTATAAACACCAGAATCTTAAAAATGGAAATGAAGAAAAATTAATTTAGTCTCTCTCTCCAAGTTAGTAACCTAAAAATCAGTCTTTGCTTATGAAACAGTAACACAGAATCCTTTTCTAGGAACTTTATATAAATCATTTTTTTTCTTGTGAGTAGAGTCTTGCTTCCTTCCTCTATTATATAAATCACCAATCCATTAACCTTCTTAAGCTTACCCAAGACTTTTGTATGAAAAGATGGGCTCTCTTTTTGGTATTCCTTTGTGGTAAAATATATATAACATACAATTTGCCATTTATTAAGGGACATTAATTACATGTGCAATATTATGCAAACATCACCACTGTTTGATAGGCCCTCTTTGCCCAGAGGAATGTAAGGGGAGCCCAGATTTTTTCAGAAAATAGTTTTGCAGAAATCAGCACTGAATGTTATTTTTCCTTCATTTTCAAGACTCTCAAAGCTCTGCTATCTGGGTTAATGACTTACCTAACCACATGTGCATAGAGTATGAGACATTATACCTTCCAAACATACAAAATGTCACTCCCAATTTCAATTAAAAAGTGATTTCAAGAGTCTGGGGTATTGGGAGATCTAAAGTCTATATGAGTCAGAAATCAGAATAATCATTTCTAACAATCCCTCTTTCTCTATAGAAAGAAAATTATGATGAAGATATAGAAAATAGATTATTCCTTTTTCTCAAAAAAAAAAAAAAACAACAGCAACAACACTTTTTTTGTTAGAAGACAAGGATTATGGTGTTCATCTATTCAGGCAAGAAAGGTGGTTAGATCATCTCATTTTTGCAAGAGAATTGCAAACTTAGCTTCTGCTCTTTTTTTTTCCCCCCAGTTGATTTCTAAGTATATAGATCTGTTCTTAAGAACACAGAACACTGGGTGCCTGGCTCAGTTGGTTAAATGCCTGCCTTCGGCTCAGGTTATGATCCTGGAGTCCCAGGATCGAGTCCCACATTGGGCTCCTTGCTCAGTGGGGAGTCTGCTTCTCCCTCTGACCCTACCCCCTCTCGTGCACTCTCTCTCTCTCAAATAAATAAATAAAATCTTTAAAAAAAGAACACAGAACACATGAACTTAGATTCCTTGCCAGAAAATGCAGCTTCATGTTGGCTACTAAACAGTTTTTATCAAAAGTCTAGTTGCAAAAAAATAGCATTCCTGAAAGGACACACAATCCATTCATTCCATGAAAAGTTTAAATTTTATTCCTGTGTATCAAGATAATATCTGAGATGCCAAACCAAGGTTCCCATCATCGTACAGCCAGTTTTCCAGCACTCTGCCTTCAACACTGAGGCAATAGCAATAGCTATCCATATAAACTGTCCCTGGGCTAGAGGAGATACACAAAGAAAACAGTCAAATTCTTGACTTTCAAGTTCATAAGTGGACTTCTGTATATCTATGGCACAGTCCTGCCTCTCAAGTGCACTGGTAAGGTACATGAAAGTAAAAGAGTGTTTTGAATTCTTTTAAAAGATTAGTTTCCTTTGAAATATCAAAATTAAGAACCTAGTATCTATACCATGAATTCGTTAATTAAGGAAGCATGTTTGAAAACAGAAAATCAGATTTTTGGCCCCCAAAGTGATAAGAATTCAGTGAGAATGAGGAAGAAAAAGATCAGAGAGTATATGGCCACGTGTGAGAGGCTAGTGGGCACGTGAGAAAGGATTCCAGTCCTCTGTTCCCAAATCACAGGTGAATCTCGGGCTGAGGCGTGATCAGCTGGAGCAGTACTGTGAAGGAGGCGGCTGTCTCTGCTGTGGAGGATCGTTGGCTCTTTGGGGCTACTGCCTCTAGGAGCTTACAGCCAAGCATCTGGTGTTGGGCCTGGGGCTGCTATTGGTCAGTAGGCAGGTTAGGAAGGAGAGCTAAAAGTAGGGTGAAGAAGAGCACGTATGACCTGGAAACTGCTGCCATCTTGGCATCTGTCTACACTGCCTCTGACCAATGGCAACCTTCCAAGTATAATGACTGCTGCTTTAATCTCTGCCTCCCAAATCTCCTACAGCTTCACTTATGGTCCCCTCTAATCTAGAAGCTTACAGGGAAACATAGTTCACAGCATGAGCAAATTTACAATAGAATGATCCAGTACAAAAGATTAGACTACTGAGAGACAAAGTGAGAGTTAGAGGATGGTTTAAGCGAGGATGCATAGAAAGGAAGGAAGAAGGCATTGCAGACCAAGCCACAGAATGACCAAAGACACAAAGGTGGAATAAACATGGCATGGAGAGGAGTCCAGAACGTAGAGGAGAGCAGGAGGACACAGGTGCTAGGTTAGTTAAGGAAGCCATGTGATGGAGGGCACAAATGCCAATTCAAGCTTACAGATATGGGCACCTGGGCGGTGCAGTCGGTTAAGTGTCTGACTCTTGGTTTCTGCTTAGGTTGTGATCTCAGTGTCGTGAGATCGAGCCCTGCGTTGGGCTCCACATGTGGCCCAGAGTCTGCTTGAGTTTCTCTCTCTCTCTCTCTCTCCCTTTGCCCCTCCCCACTAAAATAAATAAATAAATCCTTCAAAACAAAGTTTACAGATAGAGTAAGTTCTTGAGATAATTACTAATGATGGAAGTTAGGGGAATAAGCTCAGCATGTGTAATTATTTAAAGTGGAAAGAGGCTCAGAGGGATCACTTAGATGATTGCTCATTATGAGATCATGAAAACATGGACAAGGGTAAGTGACAATGTGACAGAGAAGAAAGAAAAAATCTAAAGGCATATTAATTGACAAATCAACAGAACTTAACACCAACCAAAAGGCGGAACTTCCAGGGGAAGAAACATTGGATAACAGGTTAATACAAGAATGCTTTCACTGATTTATTTTACTGACATGATCTGGAACTATGATTTGGAACTATGACAACTGAGTTAAGATTTATGCTCTAGAACCCTTTACCACCAACTCTACTGAAATATATAAAGCAACTGAGATCAAGTAGCTTCTCCAGTTGTCTAGACTGGCCCGTTGCTCAGGATGGTGTTTGTTATAGTCAACCATAACTACCTTAGTTCAGCTTCCCATGGACCATTTTATTTTCTGGTGTGGAAAAAAATGAAGATCACCCATATAAGAACAGAGGCTATTTATTCAGAGTTTGCTGTGCCAAGGGGGTCAGTCATCATCTCTTGTGTTTGGCAAAGATGCAGAAGCAGGCAGGGAGTGGGAAAGCTTATAGTAAGAAAAAAAAAGGAAAGGCATCAGGCGTGCTCTGATTGGAAGTTGTTGGCATAGGGAAGATGGAGGTGAACTACCTAGAAGAAGAGCATATTATGTGATTGGTTCAGAGAACATACTTGGCTTTCTCTGATTGGTCCTGATTTGGAAGTAGTGGCAAAAATAGGGAAGTTGGTGGTCATTGACCAGCCCTGACAATTATGGGCCAGTAGCTGCAGAGGTATGGTTTGGCTTCCTGGGCTTCTGAGTCAGAGTTCTATTGTCACATATGATCTGATCATTGTTCATTTACACAATTAGCACTCTCACTGAGTATAAAACTGGATGATAGTTCACTGCTTTTCATTAATTCAGTACCATCACAGATTTATGTATCTATGGGTTTCATTGCCCAAACTATATAATTGTGTTTAAGTATATGAAAAACACTGATTATCTTGGAAGTCTTTCAAGAGGAAGAAGAAAGGTAGTTATTGTGCTGAAAGAGAAGTGTATTTCTCACTACATCTATAATAATGGTATACTCTTCCTAAAACACAACTCTCATCATGTCATAACTCAATTCAGAAGTTTTTAATGCCTTCCTGTTTTTAGCCTCCTTTGCATAGTATCAAATTTCAACATCCATTCATTTCTCAAATAGTTATTATGTGCCTACAACATATTAGGCATTGTGTTGAATGTTGGGGACATAGTATCTGCCTGAATAAAAAAGCTAATGATTAATAAGTAATGTTATAAATACCAATACAGGACATTGTGAGAACACAGAGGAGGAACGTTAAAAGCAAACTGAGGGTTGCTGGGGGGTGGAGGGGATGGGCTAAATGGGTGATGGGCATTAAGGAGGTCACTTGTGATAAGCACTGGGTGTTGTATGTAAGTGATGAGTCACTGAATTCTACTCCAAAAACCAATACTACACTATATGTTAATTGAATTCAATTTAAATAAAAATTTGGAAGAGCACCTACAAAAAAAAAAAAAAAAAATGCATATAGGATACCTCCTAGCCCTCCACCCAGTGACAGAAGGCAACCCAAGCCCAGGCTGTCCTAGCCTTCCACACAGCAGCAGGAGACTGCTGGTGTCTTCTGGCCCTCTCCACCCTGGGGCAGAGTAACCCAGATGTGATGTCTCCTGACCTTCCACCAGGGGCAGAAGGCAGCCTCGGGAGGCACTCTCTTCCTGCAAAAGCAGAGACTAAGCAGGAAGCACAGTGGCACTGTTTGACCAAAGAACAGGCCAGGTGAAATGCTCTCCATCCCGCAGGTCCGGTATCCCCCATTCACCACCTAGTGACACTGGAAGGCCCAGGGAAACACTTTCTGTCCCCATAAGTGCCACAAGCAGGGACCAAATGGGAGCCCAAGCAGTAGGAAGAACAAAGCAGACCAGAAGGCATTGAAAGCATTCTGAAAACTAAAATGTCATTGGATTTGTACAGCAATGTCCACAATAGCCAAACTGTGGAAGGAGCTGAGATGTCCTTCAGCAGTTGAATGGTTAAGGAAGATGTGGTTCATATATACAATGGACTATTACTCAGCTATCAGAAAAGATGAATACTTACCATTTACATTGATGTGGATGGAACTGGAGGGTATTATGCTGAGCTAAATAAGTCAATCAGAGAAAGACAATTATATGGTTTCACTCATATGTGGTGAAATATAAGAAACAGTGCAGAGAATCATAGAGGAAGGGAGGGAAAAGTGAATGGGAAGTCATCAGAGAGGGAAAAAAACTGTGAGACTCTTAACTATAGGAAACAAACTGAGGGTTGTAGAAAGGGAAGCGGGTGGGGGGATGGGGTAATTAGGTGATGGGCATTAAGGAGGGCATGCGATGTGATGAGCACTGGGTGTTTTACACAACTGATGAATTATTGAACACTACATCTGAAACTAATCGTGTACTATACATTGTCTAATTGAATTTAAATTAAAAATTAATAAATAAAATAAAATGTCATTGAAGCTACATTAAACATAAGTAAGCCAGAATTGGGGCGCCTGGGTGGTTCAGTCAGTTAAGCATCTGACTCTTGATTTTGACTCAGATCATGATCTCAGAGTTGTGACAGTGAGCCCCACGTCTGGCTCCACACACAGCAGGGGAGTCTGCTTGAGATTCTCTCTCCCACTTCCACTGCCCCTCCCCCTGTGCTCTCTCTGTCTCTGTCTCTCAAATAAATAAATAAATAAATAAATAAATAAATAAATAAATAAATAAAATTTTTTAAAAAATTAAGTAAGCCAGAACCTACACCCTAAAACTGAAATAGGGTGACTGCAGCTAAAAGAGAAGATTTAAATAGAATCAAAAATCTTCTAACATAATATCCAAAACATCCAGGATACAATAAAAAAGCATTCATCATTGCAGAAAACAGGAAAATCACAACTTGAATAAGAAAGGATAATTGTCTGCCACCAAAACTGAGATGAATGAGAAGCTGGAATTATCTAAGAAGGACTTAAAAGCAGCCATATAAGAAAAACGCTTGAATGGGCAATTACAAAATCTCTAAAAACAAATGAAAACTAGAAAAATCTCAACAAGGGGCGCCTGGGTGGCTCAGTCATTACGCTTCTGCCTTCGGCTCAGGTCATGATCCCAGGGTCCTGGGATCGAGTCCCACATTGGGCTCCCTGCTCAGCAGAAAGGCTGCTTCTCCCTCTCCCACTCCCCCTGCTTGTGTTCCTTCTCTCGCTGTGTCTCTCTCTGTCAAATAAATAAATAAAATCTTTAAAAGAAAAAAAAGAAAAATCTCAACAGCAAGATAGAATTTATTTTTTTAAAAAAAGAACCAAACGGAAATTCTAGAGGTGAAAAATTCAATAACCAAAAAAAAAAACAAAAAACAAAAAAACCCACCTTACTGGATGGGCTCAATAGTATGAAGATGATAGAACAGAGTCAGTGAACTTGAGGACAGATCAGAATTTACTTAATCTGAACAACAGAAAAAAATAGTTTAAAAGAAAATGAACAGAGCCTCAGAGATCTTTGAGACATTAACAGAAGGTCTAACATTTGTATCATTGTAGTCCCAGAAGGAGAGGAGAAAGAATGTGGGGCTAAAGACAGTGTTCAAAGAAAAAAATAGCTGAAAACTTCTCAAATTTGGCAAAAAGACAGAAACATACAGATTAAAAAAGCTGAACAAACCCCAAATAATGTAAGTGCAAGTAAATCCATGCCAAGACACATCATAATTAAACTTCTGCAAACTAAAGACAAAGAAAAGAAATCTTAAAAGCAACAAGAGAGAAACAACATATTACCATATGCCTATAGGGGAACACCAGTGCTAATGACAGCAGGTTTTTCATCTGAAACCATGGGGGGCAGAAGGAAGTGCACAACATTTCCAAGTGTTGAAATAAAGAACTGTTGACAGCAAATTCTATATCTGGGAAACTATTCTTCAGAAATGAAGAGGAAATAAAGACATTCATAGGGGGGAAAAAAGTAAGAGAATTTGTTACTAGCAGACCTGCCATTAAAGAATGGCTTAAAAAAACTCTCCAAAAAGGATATAACAGAAGAAGGTTTGGAATTTCAGAAGGGAAATAAAATCAGAATGGATGTAATCTGGGTAAATATAATAGACTATCCTATTCATGGATTTTTGTAATCATTTGATGGTGAAAGCAAAAACTATGATACCATCTGATGTGGTACTCAATATATGGAGAGGAAATACTTAAGACAATTGTATTTAAAAAGTGGGGAAGTAAAGAGACCTACATGGAAATAAGGCTTCAGTACTACTTTTAAAGTGGTAATACAGTGACATATAGTAGGTTGTGGTTAGTTACGTATTTTACTGTAATAGCTAAAGCAATCACTACAAAAACTATCCAAAGTAAAATACTCAAAGACACATTTAATATAAAAATGGAATTCTAAAATATGTTCAAGTAACCCAAAGAAGGCATACTGGTCAGGCCCCATCTAGTCCTCTGACTTACTGGAAAAAACGTGAGCAAGTTGGTCAAAATCATCTTAGCTGGGTCCAGCCAACCTGTACTCATGTGACAAATAATTTTTTAAATGCTGTTTATTTAAAAAAAAAAGACTTTGTTTTTTTAGAGCAGTTTTAGATTTATAACGAAATTGAAGGGAAGGTACAGAGATTTCCCATATACCCCCCACCCTCACACATGTACAACCTCCCCCATTATCAACATCCCCCACCAGAGTGGTAGATTCTTTTTAACAAGTATGACTTTACATTGACACATTATAATTTCCCAAAGTCCACAGTTTACCTTAGAGTTCACTCTTGGGATTGTACATTCTATGAGTTTGGACAAATATATAATAACACGTATCCATTATTATAATATCATACAGAGTATTCTCAGTGCCCTAAAAACCCTTTGTGCTCTGCCTATTCATCTCTCCCCCAACACACATACACCCCTGGCAGCAAATAACCTTTTCATTGTCTCCCTGGTTTTGCCTTCTCTAGAATGACATAGAATTGGAATCATACAATATGTAACCTTTTCATATTGGCTTCTTTCACTTAATAATATGCATTTAAGGGCGCCTGGGTGGCTCAGTGGTTAAGCGTCTGCCTTCGGCTTAGGTCATGATCTCAGGGTCCTGGGATCGAACCCCACATCGGGCTCCCTGCTCGGCGGGAAGCCTGCTTCTCTCTCTCCCACTCCCCTTGCTTGTGTTCCCTCTCTCGCTGTGTCTCTGTCAAATAAATAAATAAATAATAATAATAATAATAATAATATGCATTTAAGTTTCCTCCATGTCTTTTTGTAACTTGATAGCTCATTTCTTTTTAGCTCTGAATAATATTCCATTGTCTGGATATACTAGAGTTTATCCATTTACCAACTGGAAGACATCTTGATTGCTCCCAAGTTTTGACAATTATGAATAAAGCTGCCAGAAACATCCCTGTTCAGGTTTTGTATAGACATAAGTTTTCAACTCCTTTGAGTTGAAATACCAAGGGAAGATGGTTGCTGGGTCTTATGGTAAGAGTTATGTTTAGTTTTGTAAGAAACTGCCAAACTGTTCCAAAGTGATTGCAGCATTTTGCATTCCCATCTGCGATGAATCAGAGTTCCTGTTGCTCCACATCCTTGTCAGCATCTGGCATTGTCATTGTTCTGGATTTTGGCCATTCTAATAGGTGTGCAGTGATATTTCATTGTTGTTCCAATTTTCATTTTCCTGATGACACAGGATGGGGGAGCATCTTTTCATATGCTTATTTGCCATCTGTATATCCTCTTTGGTGAGGAATCTGCTTAGGTCTTTGACCCATTTTTAATGGGTTGCTTATTTTCTTATTGTTGAGCTTTAAGAGTTCTTTGTATATTTTAGATAGTGGTCCCTTATCAGATGTGACTTTTGCAACTATTTTTTCCTGGTCTGTGGCTTATCTTCTAATTCTTTTGTTATTGTCTCTCACAGAGCAGAAGTTTTTTATTTTAATGAGGTCCAGCTTATCGATTCTTTCTTTCATAGATAACATCTTTGGTGTTGTGTAACAAATGCTGTTTTAAGCTACTACAGCTTTTGAGTTATTTGTTATGCACAGTAGTTAACTGGTATTCACCTCAAAAGCCATGACTAAAAAAAAAAACCTAAAATGATCAACTTCATTGCTTTGAAAAACATGCTTTTTCTATTTTGTTTATCTAATTACCTAAGCCTAAAATCTAGGAGTCATCCTACTGTCTTCCCAATCCTTCATTTACTTTATTCTTTAGGCAAAAGAGAGCCTCTGAAAGATTTTAAGCAGGGGGAAATATGACCAGATTTCTACTTTAAGAAGATCTGTACCAGCAGTTCTCAAAAGCTGGCACAAGAAGCTCTAGGGTCCCCAAGACCATTTTAGAAGGTTTGCAAGGTCAAAAATATTTTCATAATATTACTATTCACTCTCATTCTTTTATGAGTATACAGTGGAGATTTACATAGACTACATGACATCGGCATCCCAGCAGATTGAAAGTAGAAATAGATATATGACTCCATCTGTCTTCTCTTAAATCAAACATTACAGAGACTTGCAAAAAAAAATTTAAATGCTACTCTTCTCACTAAATTTTATTCAGTTTTGTAAAATATATTTTTAATAAAAATATCGTGTTAACATGAAATGAGATATTTTTCATCTTTAAATTTTTAACTTAATTTTTAAATTTCTCAGTGTTAATTTCTAATATGGTAAATATTACTATCACCCACATAAACAAAAGCTTTTTCAGGTCCTTAATAATTTTTGAGAGTGTAAAGGAGTCTTAGAGACAAAAAAATTGCAAACTACTTATCTAGACCAAGGAAATATGGTAGATAATTTCAAAAAAATACCAGATTATAGACAAGAAGATAAATAAGAAGCTAGGTTGAATACTTTCAAAGTGAAAGGTATGTTAACATAAATAATAGTAATGTGGATGGGTGGGAAGAGATGAATAAAAGAGATATTAAGGAGATAAAATCAAATGGGCCATTTCTAGCTTAGAAAATTATCCACTTGAAAAACTACAACTTACTCTTAAAGCCAAGATCTTCTCCTCTGTGAAGCTTTTACTGATGCACCCAAGTTTGGTGTCACCCATGACCTGAAATGTAACCCCATTCATATGCCTGTCCTACCAATTACAATCATTTGTCTAATATGCCTGTACCCTCATGCAGCAAAGGCAGTCCTAAGAGGGAAGTATATTTCAATACAGGCCTACCTCCACCTCAAGAGGTAAGAAAAGTCTCAAATACACAACCTAACCTTACACCTTAAGGAGCTAGAAAAGGAACAACAAATAAAGCCTAAAGTCAGCAGAAGAAGGGAAACAATAAAAATTAGAGCAGAAATAAACGATATAAAAAAAAAAGAAACCAGTAGAACAGATCAACGAAACTAAGAACTGGTTATTTGAAAGAATTAATAAAATTGATAAACCCCTAGCCAGACTTATCAAAAAGAAAAGAGAAAGGATCCAAATAAATAAAATCATGAATGAAAGAGGAAAGATCACAACCAACACCACAGAAATACAAATGATTATAAGGGAATATTATGAAAAATTATATGCCAACAAACTGGGCAATCTGGAAGAAATGGACAAATTCCTAGAAACATACAAACTACCAAAACCGAAACAGGAAGGAATAGAAAATTTGAATAGACCCATAACCAGCAACAAAATTGAATCAGTAATCAAAAATCTCCCAACGAACAAAAGTCCAGGGCCAGATGGCTTCCCAGAAGAATTCCACAGTCAAAGAAGAGTTAATACCTATTCTTCTCAAACTGTTCAAAAAAAAAGAAATGGAAGGAAAACTTCCAAATTCCTTCTACGAGGCCAGAATTACCTTGATTCCAAAACCAGATAAAGACCCCATTAAAAATGAGAATTATATCCCTGATGGACATGGATGCAAAAATTCTCAAGAGAACTAGCAAATTGAATCCAACAGTACATTAAAAGAATTATTCACCACAAACAAGTGGGATTTAGTCCTGGACTGCAGGGGTGATTCAATATTTGCAAATCAATCAACGTGATACACCACATTAATAAAAGAAAGGATAAGAACCATATGATCCGGGGCACCTGGGTGGCTCAGTCGTTAAGCGTCTGCCTTCGGCTCAGGTCATGATCCCAGGGTCCTGGGATCAAGCCCCTCATCCGGCTTCCTGCTCGGCAGGAAGCCTGCGTCTCCCTCTCCCACTCCCCCTGCTTGTGTTCCCTCTCTTGCTGTCTCTCTCTGTCAAATAAATAAATAAAATCTTAAAAAAAAAAAAAAGAACCATATGATCCACTCAAACTCTCAACAAAGTAGATATAGATGGACTATATCTCAACATCATAAGGATCAATATTTGACAAATCCACAGCTAGTATCATCCTCAATGGAGAAAAACTGAGAGATTTTCCTTCATGGTCAGGAACAAGACCACTTGGGATGGGATGTCCACTCTCACCATTACTATCTAACATAGTACTGGAAGTCTTAGCCTCAGCAATCACACAACCAAAAGAAATAAAAGGCATCCAAATTAGCAAGGAAGAAGTTAAACTTTAACTATTTGCAGACGATATGATACTCTGCATAGAAAACCTGAAATACTCCATCAAAATATTGCTAGAATACATGAATTCAGTAAAGTTGCAGTATATAAAATCAATGTACAGAAATCTGTTGCATTTCTCTACACCAATAATGAAGCAGCAGAAAAATAAATCAAGGAATTGATCCCATTTACAACTGCACCACAAACAATAAGATACCTAGAAATAAACCTAACCAAAGAGGTAAAAGATCTCTGCTCTGAAAACTATAGAACACTTATGAAAGAAATTGAAGAGAACACAAAGAAATGGGAAGACATTCCACACTCATGTATTGAAAAAAACAAACATTGTTAAAATGTCTATACTACACAAAGCAATCTATACATTTAATGCAATCCCTATCAAATTACCATCAGCATTTTTCACAGAATTAAAACAACTCTAAAATTTGTATGGAGCCCCAAAAGACCCCAAATAGCCAAAGCAATCCTGAAAAAGAAAAGCAAAGTGGAAGGCATCACAATCCCAGACTTCAAACTGTATTACACAGTTTGTAATCATCAAGACAGTATGATACTGGCACAAAAAACAGACACATAGATCAATGGAACAGAATAGACAACCCAGAAATGGACCCACAACTATATGGTCAACTAATCTTCGACAAAGCAGGAAAGAATATCCAATAGAAAAAGACAGTCTCTTCAACAAATGGTGCTGGGAAAACCGGACAGCCACATGCAGAAGAATGAAACTGGACCATTTTCTTACACCATACACAAAAATAAACTCAAAAGAATGAAAGACCTAAATGTAAGACAGGAAACCATCAAAATCCTAGAGAAGAAAATAGGCAGCAACCTCTTCGACCTCGGCCGTAGCAACGTCTTACTACACACATCTCCAGAGGCAAGGGAAACAAAAGCAAAACTTCACTATTGGGACCTCATCAAGATAAAAAGTTTCTGTGATCAAAAACTAATGATGTAATGTATGGTGATTAACATAACATAATTTTTAAAAAAAAGCTTCTGCACTGCGAAGGAAACAACCAACAAAACTAAAAGGCAACCTACAAAATGGGAGAAGATATTTGCAAATGTTTTATCAGATAAAGGGCTAGTATCCAAAATCTATAAAGGATTCATCAAAATCAACACCCAAAAAATAAATAATCCAGTTAAGAAATGGGCAGAAGATATGAACAGACATTTCTCCAAAGAAGATATACGAATGGCTAACAGACACATGAAAAAAATACTCAGTATCACTCATCATCAGGGAAATACAAATCAAAACCACAATGAGATACCACCTCACACCAATCAGAATGGCTAAAATTAGCAACTCAGGAAACAACAGATGTTGGTGAGGATTCAGAGAAAGGGGAACCCCCTTACATTGTTGGTGGGAAAGCAAACTGGTGCAGCCACTCTGGAAAACAGTAAGGAGGTTCCTCAAAAAGTTGAAAATAGAACTACCCTATGACCCAGCAATTGTACTACTAGGTATTTACTCAAAGGATACAAAAATACAGATTCAAAGAGTACATGCACCCCAATGTTTATAGCAACATTATCAACAATAGCCAAACTATGGAAAGAGCTCAAGTGTCCATTGACTTATGAATGGGGAAAGAAGATTATATATATAAGAAGATATATATAATGGAATATTACTCAGCCATCAAAAAGAATGATATCTTGGGGCGCCTGTGTGGCTCATTCGTTAAGCGTCTGCCTTAGGCTCAGGTCATGATCCCAGGGCCCTGGGATCGAGCCCCGCATCAGGCTCCCTGCTCCATGGGAAGCCTGCTTCTCCCTTTCCCACTCCCCCTGCTTGTGTTCCCTCTCTCACTGTGTCTCTCTCTGTCAAATAAATAAATAAAATCTTTAAAAAATAAAAATAAATAAAAATAAAAAAAGAATGATATCTTGCCATTTACAATGACGTGGCTGAAACTAGAGGGTATTACGCTAAGTGAAATAAGTCAGAAAAAGACAAATACCGTATGATTTCACTTATACATGGAGTTTAGGAAACAAAATAGATGAACGTGTGGGTAGGGGGAAAAAAGAAAGAAGGTAAGAGGGGAAGGCAAAGCATGAGAGACTCTTAACGATAGAGAACAAACTGAGGGTTGCTGGAGGGGAGGTGGGCTGGGGAGGGGGAGGATGGGCTAGATGGGTGATGGGTTAAGGAGGGCACTTATTGTGATGAGCACTGGGTATGGAAGTGATGAATCACTAATTCTAACTCCTGAAACCAATATTACACTATATGTTAACTAACTAGAATTTAAATAAAAATTTGGAAGAAAAAAATTTGAATATGCTATTTGAATATATTTGAAAATATAGCTTTCACACTGTCAGAAGGTAAAAAGGAATTAAAGTTGTAGATTTTATTACTTTTAAAAATATAATAATAATAATAATAATAATAATAATAATAATAATATGCCCATACTCTCTACTGGACTTCAGTTTCCTGAAGTTGGGGACAATATCTTATTCACTTATGTCTTTTCTGCCTACATAGTGCCTGCCATATATAATAGGCTTTCAATAGATGTTAGATGAACGTGTAATAGGTAGAAAAATTACTGATTTACCCCCACCCTTTCTGCTCACGAAAAGGATCTTGGTGTGCTAACTTTCCTGCTACTTTGGTCCACCAAGATGAGTTCAATTTTTCCAGAAATTCCTAGATTTGGGGCACCTGGGTGGCTCAGTTGGTTAAGCAACTGCCTTTGGCTGTCCCTGGAGTCCCGGGATCGAGTCCCGCATTGGGCTCCCTGCTCAGCAGGGAGTCTGCTTCTCCCTCTGACCCTACCCCCTCTTGTGCTCTCTCTCCCTCTCATTCTCTCTCTCTGTCTCTCAAATAAATAAAATAAAATCTTTTTAAAAAAGAAATTCCTAGATTTTGAGAAAGGAAGGGACAAAAAAAAAAGACCAAAAACTTAAAGTAAGAGACAGAGCCAGGTTTGAGAGAGAGAGAGAGAGACATGAGAGAAGAGGGAGGGAGACAAGAGCTTCTAGAAGTGTTACTAAGGGTTACAAACTCGTCTTTCATTTCATATTCTTAAGGAGGCAGAATTACTTTTTAATTACTTTCGGTTGCTAGACTGTTTCGTTAGTGTGGTGCTGTGCCAAGACTGGGCCATATGGGGCCTAAAAATTTATTTGGATTGTAAATGAAGCATGCATGCATGAACTCAGTTAATGTGAGGCATTTTTCGCTAACAGACTTTATGTTTCATAATATTTTGTGTGCATTTTGGTTAAGCATGTCCAGGGGCTTTGGTTTCAGCCTAAGTTGTTGCCTCTGCTGGGATTCAGACACGTCTGGGCACGTCTGATGAGGTAGTAGGCAGCCCACAGGTGTCCATACAAATCGATCTGCCTAGGAGCGCGGAGTGGCTGTAGGGAGTAGGGCTTGTCGAGGCACACTATGGGAGACACCTGGGACTTGAAGGGAACAACATGGTGGCTATCCCATTCAAGACTCGTAGACTCACATTTCAGCTCTTAGGAGAGAGAAGTACTGCAGGCAAAAAAGGGAAAAAAACTGTTTTCCCAAAGGAACTTAGGAGACGCTGTCTAAAACCCTCTTTGTGTGCCTGCTGACAAAATATATTGTGTGTGGAACACAGCTTGTATCTGGGCCAGAGTCAGTTGCAGGCCATGCAACTCTACTTGGTCTCTCTAGTTCGCGGCTGGGGGAGTGACAGCGGACAACAACCGCTCTGAGGTAGTTTCTCATACAGGGAACATCACTGAGCAGAATGGCTTTACAGGTGCAGAGGAGATACCCGCTAAAGATACCTAAAAATATGGTTGGCGGGGAGTTTTCAGGAGGCTAAGGCTCTCACAAGTCAGTAAAGTTTGAGTTGTTACAGTTAATGTGACTTCATTTGTGCCCCCTGATTTCTAACACAAATGATGACACAAGCCTAGCTGGCACCAGGCTTTGTGGAAGCCATGTTAAAATACAAATCATGACTGCACCCATGAGTGGGTCTCTTAGTTTACTCAGGGAATAAACCTTACTTCATTTCAAAAAGGATTTGAGGCAGCTGGCTACTAATTTAACAACTTGCTGCCTGAAGCGATTCAGTTGAAAGAAACAATGTTTCCCTAAAAGCTAAGACACGTCATGATCAAAAGCCTATTTGTTAAGCATTTACTCACAGGTAGCGTGGGGCTAAGTCTTGTCAAGAAAGCTTCACAAACATGACCCGTGCTCTTCGGAATTCTGCAGTCTGAAGTAGGTTGAGGACTCATTTTAGGAATGGAATGATGAGATTAGAAGTTTCTATTTATAACGAATGAGAAAAAAAACTAGCAGTCTGGAAGAGAAGCAGGTGTGCCCTGTCCTGAGTGCTGTATAAGACACATGTTTTTTGTTTTCTCTTACAACAAGACCCTACAGAAACCTTCTTTTCCCTTTACATCATCTATTACCACCATTTTGCATTTTCATAGCATATGCACCTAAAGGACTCACAAATCTCCTCTCCAAAGATGTTATAAGGTAGAGGATAAGTGCTATTTTGTTGATAGTGTATCTGTGATAATACTTCAAAGAATAGTTTACTCCCACACATGGCTTTAGGTTTCACTGATAACTGAGTGAGAATGTCCCAGAGGTGAGATGACCCTCAAAGAACTGTATTATAATCTTTAAATAAAGAACAGAAGAGCCTCCAGGAGTCTAAAAATATGAAATATCATGGTTCTTTTTCTGTTTTTCCTTCCCTATGAGTCATTTTTAACTTTCTCCCAAGAAACAATTCTTTTTCATTTCTAAAAAAACGAACATAAGAAAAATCTAAAAAGCTATTGGTTTTACCTTTTCTTTAGAATTCCTGCATACCCTTATAAAAGATTTATCTTGATTCTAATGTCAGCAAAGGGAATCTGAAATTTAATCTGCTTCTGGTAGTAAATTAAATAAAGAAAGATTTTTAGACACCGATCAAATCTCATACTACTGCACAGATGTTGCCGTGAAAAAGTCAAAACCTGTTAGTTTCCAATGAGTAAACTGCTCCTTTCCATCGCTGGGCTTGCAGATAAACACAGGTACTGTGATAAATGTGGAGGTACAGAGGTTTAGGCCATGGTCAGACATTACACAGGTGTCCTTCATAAATGTCAGAGCCAGAATCAACCATTCCTTGGAGACTGGAGTTTTCAGGGCTAAAGCTCTAGACACATTCATCACAGAAGCCGGCAAGATGCCGTTGCCCCAAAGCAGAGCTAAGCCAAGCGTGCTTAGTTACATTAAAATCTTGCAGCACATCTAGTAATCAGGGGCCCTAAAAGGGAAACCCAAGCATTAGTGTAGAAAAGTCATCATGGGAAGTAAAATCACAGACATTCAGTTTCTACTTGTGAAGCTTATGATAGAATTGCAGTCATTTTCTGTGGACTTTCTACAGCAAAAGGAAATCAAATTATTCCAGGAGGAAAATATGCTGTGGTTTTCTTTTCCGAGGAAAACGCAATTTGCTCTCTCCTACTATGTTTGACTGAGGTCAGAATCGACATTGTTGCCAGTATGTCTGCTATTAAAAGTCTTGAATAAGCCTCGAAATAATGACATGTTAAAATACTGAGCAGAAACAGAAAAACCCAAAGGTTTTCTTTTTGAGGGTAATATGAATCATTCATTTATTTCAGTAGCTTGAGACATTTATATATAAACACACTTAGAAAAATTAGTGATACTATACATGAGTCATTTAAAATCTCATCTTCTTTCATTAGAAAGTCCAGCCTTTAACCTTGCTCAGTCTGAGCAAATGTTTCATGATTTGAGTGTTCATTCTGTATTTTAATGCTAAGTCTACAACTTAGCTTCATTCTAAGTGTTATTGGACCTAAATTTTTAGTTTCCTCTAAAGCAGTTAGGAATTTCTCATTAAAAAACATTTATCAAGAACAGCCAATAGAATTTAGGAAGTATATACTAACCCAAGCATAAAATTCTTAAGAGAATTCTAAGACAGTGATTAGTGACAGTTTAAACAGCTATAACAAAGACATTCGAAACAGAGTGGTTCACACAAATGGAATTTTATTTCTCTTCCATGATACAATTCAGATACAGATGGCTAGTCCATAAAACCATCCGGGACCCAGATTCCTTGTATCTTTTTATTCTGCATCCCCTAAAGTGTTGTCCTGCGCCATACGGTCAGAATTGAGTTATCAGCAACTGGGTGTTCCAGCTAGCAAGAATGGGGAAATATACAAAGTAAAGAGCAAACAACTTCTTTCTAAAGAAAGTAACACACAAGTTGCCCACATCACTGTTGCTCACATTCTCTCTCTCTCTTTTTTTTTTTTTAAGATTTATTTGAGAGAGAGAGCGAGCAGGGGGAGGGGTAGAAGGTGAGACTCCCAAGCAGACGCCCCACCCATCATGGATCCCAACTCAGGGCTCAATCCCAGAACCACAAGATCACAACCCCACCCGAAACCAAGAGTCGGATGCCCAACCAAATGAGTCGCCTGGGTGCCCTACTTTTGCTCACATTCTCTTGGCAAAAACTTATCTGCAGGGCAACAATTGGCTATAAAGAAGCTGAAAAATATAGTATTCAGCTGGAAGATTTTGTGCCTAGCTAAAATTCAGAGGTTCTCTTACTAAAAGAAAAAGAGGGGCGCCTGGGTGGCTCAGTCATTAAGCGTCTGCCTTCGGCTCAGGTCATGATCCCAGGGTCCTGGGATGGGGCCTCGCATAGGGCTCCCTGCTCAGAGGGGAGCTTGCTTCTCCCTCTCCCGCTGCCTGCCATTCCCACGGCTTGTGCTCTTTGTCAAAATAAATAAATAAAATCTTTAAAAATAAATAAATAAAAATAAATAAAAGGAAAAAGAGAATGGATACTGGGGGACAATTGCAGTCTCTGCCACAGACAGTATGTCCTGAGGTGTGTTAAAGAAACACTAGTTCCATAAGATGTCAACATCTTGCCAAAAAGTAAGTTCTTTATATCTGGACTTATCAGAGCCTTTAATACACTAACACTTAAACTCTATGAGGGAAGAATAGCTTTGCTACATTTCTCAAATGGATTTGACCATGGATCTCATTTTTCAAAGGTCAACTCTTAGATCCAATACACTGTGGAACACATTTTGGGAACCACTACTCTAGAATGCTACATTTAAATTTATTAACTCTGGTTACATATCAAAATTTATCTAAGTGAAAAATGAAAACATTTCATATATTCACATGCTATATACTTTAAAGGGACTGAATATACCTAAAGACTGCATATTTTAATTCTCACAGTGAACTCATTAAGATTAGTTTGTGAAACCATCTTGCTTTTTCCTTAAAAAGTGGGAAAAGGGAATTTTTTTATGTAAGGCAAAAAAAAAAAAAAAGGCATATAATAGGCATCCTACATAATGGAGTCTCCCAAGCGTTAATGGTTTAGCCCAGGTTAAATTAGTAAGCCTCTAAGATCAGGCTCACAGGGCCCCAAGTCAAACAGTTTAACAAATGGAATATCAGTTACACAGTGTGTTAAGGTGCCCACATCACTGTCCTTTAACATGCAAAGCTACAGGGTAGGGTCCAGTTAACTAGAGCCCTTGGAACACCTTGCATACACATTGCTGGGGTATAGGATGAGGCAGTGGAAACTAAAGAGCATTACCTTTGGTACATAGGCCAAGAAAACAGCCTGACACTAATTCACAGTTCAGATTACCAGCAGAGTCATCACTGGTGCTTATTTTTCTGATCTTCAAGGAAAGCCAAGAGTCTAAGACACTCTAATATCATCATATAAAAAATTACTACCTAATCTTGCTATCTGGGAAATGGATTTTTATATTATTTGTGCGATTCACATTGCCTGTCTCAATGGGTGGTTTCCCTTAGCCTGAATGGGCGTTGTTGAAATTGTGTGAAAAGAACTTTGGAACCCACCAGACCTGTGTTCCAATTCTGGCTCCAGCACTTCCCAGCTATGTGGCTGCAAACAAGCTAACATGAGCCTGTTTCCTCATCTATAATATGAAAACTACACTATCTACTTCATAAAGTTTTTGTGAGCATGAAATGGGAAGTAGTATATAACGTACCTAGCACAGTGACTGCCACATAATAGAGGTCCTAAAATGTTCATTTTCTTCCATTCTTACCACTCTTCCCCAGCGCAGTGGTTAAAATCATGGGTGATGAAGACATACATAGCTCAATTTCAGCCCTTGCTCTGCCACTTCGTAGCTATGTGACCTTGAGCCAGTTTTTTAATCCTTCTAAGTCTCTGTTTCCTCATCTATAAACTGAGTATGTAATAGTACTTACTTCATGGGCTTATTAAGGATGAAATGTAATATTAAGAAATTAGTACAGTGACTGGTATACATTGTACTTCATCGAAACTAAGACTTCATCAATTTTAAGATGCATCCTGATTTTGTAGATGTTTAAATATGGAAGAAAAATATGTGCATCTTAGAATTGATAAAATATGGTAGTAAGCACTTAATAAACATTAGTTGTTGCTATCACATATAATTTATTATTAAGGAGATTTATGTGGAGTCCTGGGGTAGAGCCTACAGAGATTGGAAAGATCAACAACTCTGTGTCCTAGAATGCTCAATGAAATCAAGAGAGTTAGCATTAGGACCACAATATAGTGTGATTAATGTAATAATAAAGCTATATCTGTAGTGGGGAGATACTACAGAAAAAGCTACGATAAACTTGAGGATTTAGGTTTAGGATTATGGGGACGGGAAGATGGAAAGGAAAAGCTTCACAAAGAATTGATTCATAAACAGGGTTTTGAAGAATAAAGTGTTTTACAGCTAGAAAGGACATCCCAGACAGAGGAGAAAGCAACTGAAAAATCACTAGTGTTGGAGGAACACAAGATAGCTCAGCATTACTGGAATGTAAATTGCTTTCATCTTGGATGAGAGAATTCACAGGAATCCACATGGCCAGCAAAGATAAGCCCCCTTCAGTCCCTGAAGGGGCGGCTTCTAAGTAGAAGAATTTAAATCCATTCAGAGAAGAAACAAAATAAATGTACCTAATCGCCTAACCCTGTAGGATAATACAAAAGAGATGAATGAAATCTCTTGGGCAATAAGAAAAATAGACTTGCAGATACGATTTCCTAAAGAAAAGTATGTCCTAATCAAAGAACAAAAGATGACAAATTTGAGTGTCCTTCATGTTTCTAAGAGACTAGTCCCAAACAAATCTATTAGCAAATAGATCATTCTTTAAAAAAACAAAAACACTATGTTAAGCACATTTTACTTTCATTCTAAATTTTAGAATTTTCTGTGCTACCAGTACAACAATCCCATCATTTTGGTCTTAAAGCCCATTGAGTTTCATTTCAGTTCTTGTGCTAAATCAGTTTCTAAATAACTGGGTTTTGTACATTTTCTGAGTATTACATCTTTTACAAATGTGTAGAGAATACACTCTGACCACCAAATCATTTGGAATCAGTAGATAGTCCATCTTTGATCCAAAAATTCCCCTCAGAAAGGTCAAGGTAAGAAGAGCATACTACGTGGGCGCCTGGGTGGCTCAGTTGTTAAGGGTCTGCCTTCAGCTCAGGTCATGATCCCAGGTTCCTGGGATCGCGCCCCGCATCGGGCTCCCTGCTCCGCGGGAAGCCTGCTTTTCCCTCTCCCACTCCCCTTGCTTGTGTTCCTGTTCTTGCTATCTCTCTCTCTGTCAAATAAATAAAATCTTTAAAAAAAAAAAAAAGAGGAAGAAGAGCATACTACTCATATATTAAGAAAACTAATAATACTCATTCAGGGTATTTCATGGGTAAGACATGGAACCAGTCTCCTCAAGTTTCTGCTTCACTCTCGAAGTATTATACCTTCAGTCTTTCATATATACCCATTTCTGACCACTTTGCGTATATAATGGGAGTTCTAAATGACTAAGCAGAAAATGGAAAATACAAACCTTACACATCTTGAACAAATGTGTTTAGCTTTTGAACACCTTGTTTGGCACTGTATGAAAGAGGGTAGGGGCGCCTGGGTGGCTCAGTCAGTTAAGCATCTGCCTTGGCCTCAGGTCATGATCCCAGGTTCCCGGGATCGAGCCCCGCATCGGGCTCCCTGCTCAGTAGGAAGCCTGCTTCTCCCTCTGCCTCTGCCCCTCCCCTTGCTCGTGCTCACTCTCGTTCTCTCTCTCTGTCTCTCTCAAATAAATGAATACCATTTAAAAAAAAAGAAAAGAAAAATGGTATACTGAGATTCTCCCTGAGATAATACCCACGGCCACATCTGGGTATACGGGGTATGGGCTACAATACGGCTGGGCTCCAGCAATGAGCGCAGCAAACATAAAACCCTGCTGTCAGGAAGCATATGCAGACTAAGTCCAACAATAAAAATGAAAAGCAGGAAGCCATGGGAATAAACCCCAAACTCAAGGATTTATTCTCCACCCAAAGGTAGATTCTGCCTGTGGAGACGGCACTTGAGATTGGAGTCCCCCAACCCCAAGGTACTGAACCCAGTGGTTTCACACAACGAGTGTCAGGGTTTGCTTGTATCAGTCTGTTCCTCTCACCCTCCTTCCCAGCCTCCAAATATACACACCCAAAGGGACCAACCGTATTTTAAACGGCTCTTGACTGTCAAAATCTTAGCTGGGATTGTGTGACCAGGTACTGTGAAAAACAGTGAGACTCAGGTGGATCAGAAAGGAAGAACAGGATGCTCATAATAAGGAGGAACATGTGCTCAAGGCCTGCTAATAATGCTCAAGTGCTTTCCACTCTAGACGCCCCTTTGCTAGGGTTCAAGGGCTTTCTCAAAATAGTCCTTCTCCATTTAAAAAGCAGCATTTCCCCTTTGGTTCCCTAATCCCCAGTCACTGGTTGAGGTTTCTCTGCTTTAGTTCTATTTCTTTTTTGGCTATGAAAGAATTTCTTCAAATTCCCAACCCCCTCCTCTGTTATGCTTAGGTTCCACAGCAATCAGTTGGGGGCAACATTTAATGATTTACAGCTTTGAGGCTTTTTTTACAGACTATTTTCAGATAGACAGGGAGATTTTCATGTCACAGAATTGAGCTGTTACAGAAATAGAACAAGGGAAAGAATTTCACACCTTTCATTATACCCTTGCAGCTTTTGCTCCCTGTGCTTGGGGGCAGGGGCTGGTCTCCTTAGGGCCCCTCTCCTCAGGGTCATGAAAGCTCTGAATCCGAGGCCAGGGCAGACTAATGAGGCAAAAAGTAGGGAGGACGGGGCAGTAGAAAATGTGCACAAAGGAAGTAAACAGTTAATAAGCAGAGAAGAGCAGCAACAGAGCAGGGTGGGTGAAGTGCAGTGAAGAGGACTTTGCTAGAGTAGCTCTTGGAATTTGTGATCTATAGGCTGATCTCCTGATAGGCATTCCATTTAAAAAAAAAAATTCCTGGGAAAAAATTATCTTCCTTATCATAAATGTCCTTTTTTTCCTTCCTGATGCCCTTACAATAAAATCCCTCTCACAATCTGAGCTTGCATCTCAATCTTGCTCTCAGTGCCTGGTAAAATACTTTCAGCTAAGTTTTGTTTTTTTTTTTTTTAAAGATTTTATTTATTTATTTGAGAGAGAGAGAGAATGAGAGACAGAGAGCATGAGAGGGAGGAGGGTCAGAGGGAGAAGCAGACTCCCTGCCGAGCAGGTAGCCTGATGCGGGGCTCGATCCTGGGACTCCAGGATCATGACCTGAGCCGAAGGCAGTCGCTTAACCAACTGAGCCGCCCAGGCGCCCTCCAGCTAAGTTTTTAACCTGATAGTCAAGAGCAGTTTAAGTTGGGGAAATACTGAATTAAGCAAACTTAAACTGTATTTGTACTTCCAAAATTCCTCTAATTTGTAGTGAAAGGGATAGAGTAGACGTGAATATATTGCAGTGTCTCCTAGAGTCATTTTTCCATAGGGACTCTTTTTCTTAGCACTTTTATCTCCTCACGAAGGATATAAATTTATAAGGAAATACTGGGTTCTCTGCTAAAGTACAATATTTTGGTCTCAGGACCCCCTTGCACTCTTAAAAATTATCAAAGACCCCAAAGAGCTTTTGTTTACTGATATTTGCCATCTTGGAAATTAAAACTTAGAAAATTTAAAATTTGATTAATTCATTTAAAAATACAATAATAGGGCACCTGGGTGGCTCAGATGGTTAAGCGTCTGCCTTCGGCTCAGGTCATGATCCCAGATTCCTGGGATCGAGTCCCGCATCGGGCTCCCTGCTCAGCGGGGAGCCTGCTTCTCCCTCTGCCTCTCTCTCTCTCTCTCTCTCTGTCTCTTATGAATAAATAAATAAAATCTTTTAAAAAAATACAATAATAAACTTGTTACATGTTAATATAAATAACATTTTTTATTTTTAAAAAATCTATATTTTCTCAAAACAAAAATATTTTGTGAGGAGATTGGCATTTACATTTTTACAAATCCCTTTAATGTCCAGATTAATAGGAGGCAAGATTCTCACATTTGCTTCTGCACTCCATCTATAGTGATAAGTCTGGAAAACTCCCCTGTACACTCATGAAAGAATAAGAGAGAAAAAGGCCAATGTCATCTTAATGTCATTATAAAAATAGTTTAGACCTGGAGGACTCCCTGAAAGGGTCTGAAAGATCCCCAGAGGATCCCATACTTTGAAAACTGTGACCTAGGGCATGAATGGCCTGTGGAAAGAGGAACAGGAGGAAGGAAAAATAAACCATTTATGAGTGTCTACCACATGCCAAGAAACCTGCTAGGAATTTTCATTAACGTTAATTCACTTCACCTAGTAACTATTTAAGGAGGGAGTCATTATTTCCTTTGTCTATGCAGGTGAAGAAACAGACTCAGAAGGATTGTGTAATTTAACAAGGTCAAACAACTCGTAAGAGGCAATACTAGTTTGAGGCTGATTTATGGACACCAAGATATCTTAAAGAAGCAGTTTTCAATGTTGTGTCACTGTACTAATTTTCTATTGCTGCATAACAAATTACCACAAATTTAGCAGCTTAAAACAACATCCATTTATTCTCACAGTTAGGCAAGTCAGAAGTCCTAGAGGTGCCCAAATGGGTTCTCTGCTCTGGGTCTCACCTTCAAGCTATTAGCATGGCTGACTTCTCATCTAGAGATTCTGAGGAAGAATGTGCTTCCAAGCTCATTGAGGCCCTTGGCCAAATTCAATTCCTCACAGGTGTAGGACCAAGATTCCCATTTTCTTGCTGGCTGCTGGCCAGCGATCGCTCTCAGCTCCTAGAAGTTATTCTCAGGTCCAAGGCACTTGTCTCCCTCCATCTTCAAACCAGCAATGGGGAATCTTCCTTGCATGTTTAAAAACTTTGGCATCCATGGGACACCTGGGTGGCTCACTCAGTTAAGCGTCTGACTCTTGATTTCGGCTCGGGTCATGACCTCAGGGTTGTGAGATCAAGCCCCGAGTCAGGCTCCTCACTGGGCGTGGAGTCTGCCTAAGATTTTCTCTCTCTCTCTCCCTCTACCCCTGCCCCTCTCCTCCAACTTCGGCATCTACTTGATTCTTTTTCCATTTCTCAACTTTCCCAGAGCCAAAATATATGTGCTAACCTCAGTTTGCTCTCTGTTCCAAGATGCATGCCTCCATATTGGGTCGGTAGCCCATTCCTGGCCCGGAGTCAGACTCAGTGTATGTCACAGAGCCCAGCAGATGAAACCTCTCTGTTTCACAGCAACTGAGCTGTTATCTCCCTACACCTTCTGGATTCAAATAGTTAGCCAGGCTTGACTTCTCCCCCCAGACCCTGTGGTTCCATGGCCCCAACTTTAAATGAGGAGAGAGATTAACTTCTACAGGTCACACTGGCAGCCCTCTTTCATCTGCTGTCAAAATGTCTTTTCTCCTTTCTCCTTTCATCCTCATAAAGATAAATTCAGACCTTCTTATAGCACTCTTCTCAGTACTAAATCTAGAGATCATCTCTATAGAACATTGCTACAAAACAGCTTCATTAAGTGCATAATACATGATTTTAGGATTAAAGGCTTTGGAGTTCTACAAATTCTAGTCAAAACATTGTTAAATACTAAACGGAATTCATATTCATTTTGTTGAGAGAAATTTAAGAGAATATTATAAAACCCCCTTAAAGGAGTTGGAAATCAACTCCCTTTCTTCCTTTCCTGCTGGGTTGTTGTCAAATTAATGCCATCCCAAAAGCATGGCATGCTTTATAAGCAAACTTTTTTCTTTTGCTTTATTTTTATTCATGTACATTTTCACTTCTAAATTTCAAAAAGAAAGCATTCAGAGAATAAGGTCACTAATCGTTTCCCACATGTACTCATTGTGACTCAAGTGGAATACTAATTTAATAGCCACTGGGAGTGGAATTAGCTGAAGGATTTGTGAATTGGATTACAGCAATGACAGAGTATGTAAAGGACAGGGACGAGGAAAAAGAGAAGCGATGAAGGAGAAAGAGGAAAGGAGAGGGAATAGGAGACAGGAAGAGCCATGAAGAAGAGACACAAACAGAGCATTCACATACCAAGAATCAACGGATACCAATCAATTAACTGACCAACTAACATTTGTTGGATTAGGTATTTTTAGGGTCTTCTGTTTGTGCGTCTGGGGATACACCCAGAGAAATGCAATCATAAACCCACCAGTCAGAGCTTTAAGAAATTCACATATAAAAAAAAAAAAAATTCACATATTAAGCCATGAGTCCTTGGTCTAAGTCCTAAGGTTTTGGCCTGGGGATCCTAGAGTAAATGCAACAAGAGGAAATTTCAGAATCTCTAGTCAATGGGGAATTGCCTTTTTGGATCTATATTCATGCATAGGTAACAGTAGGTAACAGTATTATTCTAAAGAGTAGAAAATCATACTTTTTTAGGCAAAAAGAATCTGTGGTTTGCCCACATAACAATGTGATTATAGTTCCTGAGGAATGAAAACCACGCAAATCAGTACCATCCTTTTTTTTTAATTAACTTTGTTTTTATTTTTTTTAAGATTTTATTTATTTATTCGACTGAGAGAGACACAGCGAGAGAGGGAACACGAGCAGGGGGAGTGGGAGAGGGAGAAGCAGGCTTCCCGCAGAGCAGGGAGCCCAATGCGGGGCTCGATCCCAGGACCCTGGGATCATGACATGAGACGAAGGCAGACGCTTAACGACTGAGCCACCCAGGCGCCCCAGTACCATCCTTTTGACAGCACTTGCGTCCAGATCATTTGCAGGTATAGACATCTTCTTTAATATTTTCCTTTCTTTTTCCAATCATTCACAGATCTCTCATTCTTCACAAGCCTCCTGTGTCATTTTGGTATAGTTTGTTTGTCTTAATGTAGGTTTGCTCGGGCTACTGTAAGTGGCACCAAAGTGCCACCACCTGGGTGGTTTAAACAACAGAAATTATTTCCTCATAGTTCTGGAGGCTGGAAGTCCAAGATCAAAGTATAGGTAGGGTTGGCAGGGTTGGCTTCTTCTGAGGGCCTTTCTCTTTGGCCTGTAGTTGGCCGTCTTCTCCCTGTATCTTTATATAGTCTGTGTGTCTGTCTGTCTCCTAACCTTCTCTTCTTCTTTTTTTTTTTTAAGATTTATTTATTTATTTGGCAGAGAGAGACAGTGAGAGAGGGAACACAAGCAGGGGGAGTGGGAGAAGGAGAAGCAGGCTTCCCGCTGAGCAGGGAGCCCGATGTGGGGCTCAATTCCAAGACCCTGGGATCATGATCTGAGCTGAAGGCAGACGCTTAACCAACTGAGCCACCCAGGCTCCCCCTAACCTCCTCTTCTTGTAAGGACACCAGTCATAGTAGATTGCGGCCCTCCCTAATGACTTCCTTTTACCTTAGTAACCTCTTTGAAGACCTGATGAAATACAGTCACATTTTAAGCTACTGGGAACTAGGACTCCAACATATGAATTTGAGGGGAGACACAATTCTGCCCACCACAGTGGTCTTTTGAGAAACTTTGCTCTGATAAGATAAATTCTTATCTGTGGATGTAAGTCATCTTAATCAACTGTTGCTGCCATCTTTAATGCAAATTCTTGCATTAAAAAGACAAAACCCACCAAGGTTTTCACAAATATAAACTCTGAAAGAAGAGTTTCAAAATAGGCAAAAGAACAAGCAAAACCTAATTTATCCCCTTGACTTTTATATTCTCTTTGTGACTTTCTCACATTAATTCTGACCTTACCACCATGCCATCCATGAAGTAAACATGCTTTCTTTCTGTTTGGTTGTTTCAAATTTGCTTAGTTTATTGCCTTTAATAAAAGAGGGTTGTAAAACGTTGAAAAAAAAAAAAAAACGTGGAAATAATAGCTATAAGCTCAGGTGAGCTCTCAAAGAGCCTAACCAATGAATGACTGAAAATACTATTTAAATCCTACCTCTGGGTGCACCTGTGTGGCTCAGTTGGTTAAGCAACTACCTTCGGCTCAGGTCATGATCCTGGAGTCCCGGGATCGAGTCCCGCATCGGGCTCCCTCCTCAGCAGGGAGTCTGCTTCTCCCTTTGACTCTCCCCCCTCTCACGCTCTCTCTCTCTCTCTTTTCCCTCTCTCTCAAATAAAAAAAAATCTTTTTAAAAAATTAATAAATAAATAAATCAATCAATCCTACCTCTGCCACTCGCATAAGGCTAGGTTGCCTACTATTCACTTTGAGCCTTAGTTTCTTGATCTGTAGAATAGGAACAGTAATTCCCCTGTGGGGACGTTGAAAGAAAACGGGGGGGGGGGGGTGTTCAGACAGCTAACATTGGCACATCACTGCCCCCTGGTGGCAATTTTTAGAAATAGGTGGGCAGTGGCCGGGGCAAAACTGAAATGTGGAAGCTGTGAAACAAAAACCATGAGATGACTTCCTTGTAATGCACACTAACTTTTCAAGTTTTTTTTTTTAAAGATTTTATTTATCTGACAGAGAGACAGCGAGAGAGGGAACACAAGCAGGAACAGTGGAAGAGGGAGAAGCAGGCTTCCCGCTGAGCAGGGAGCCCGATGCGGGGCTCGATCCCAGGACTCTGGGATCATGACCTGAGCCGAAGGCAGACGCTTAACAACTGAGCCACCCAGGCGCCCCGGCACGCTAACTTTTAATTGTTAATTTTCTTGCCTCCTCAGTACTTTTTCTCTCCCACTACTATCAGTAGTCCAAAACAAACAGTGCGGGAAATTTCAAGAGCCATTCAATTACCCCAGAGGAATTGTAATATATATTCTTTATCTTTATTTTTCCCTCTCCCCTAAATCACAAGGATTTGTGATGAATATCCATGTCTTTGTGTCATTAATGATGACTTCTTCTAGAATTGTGATAAAATACACATAACATAAAATTTACCAGGGCACCTGGGTGGCTCGGTCAGTTAAGAGTCTGCCTTTGGCTCAGGTCATGATCCTGGGGTTCTGGGATCGAGCCCCAAATTCTACCATCAGAAAAAAAAATCATTTTTTAATGTTGATGAACAGCTTCCATGAATATCTAACCCAAACATTAGCTACAGTCCTAGTGGCTGGTGAGACTCACGTATATTTCCGCACTGACCCTAAGTGCACTGCTTCCCCACTCCATTCTCTGTTTTTACGCATAGTGACCCAGCTGGCCACTGCCCTACTCCTTCACTGTGCAAAATACTGCCTTCCTAATGAAGGCTATATGTGTAGCAGACATGACTGATTCTGAAGACAGCAGTGGGGGAAGCCAAGAAAAGTAATCAGTGTAAAATTTCATTTCATACATTCTGTTCTTTTGAAGAAGTCCCTAGCCATTTCTTCTCCAAGGAAATTTTTACATATCACATCTTCCATCTTTCCTGCTGCTATATAACCTCCTTCTATCTTCCCTTTCCACCCTCTCTGACTTGCATCTAATCCCAAAATTCCTTTCAATTTCTTATGTGAAAGAGTTCAGCTTTCTCTTTATCCCTTTCCTGCCCGTCACAGCCATGCCAAAGGAGCCTCATCTTTCCAAGGGAGCACACCCATCCAAAACAATCACTGTTTTCTCCCAGAGAATTCTGAGTGCATCCTTTAAATACTAGTTTTTCCTCTCTACATATATATAAATTTTTAAACCATAAAAAAAATAGTATCACACTATCAGGCCTGCTACGTTGCTCAATTCTGGGGGCACCATTCACATCCTAGTCTATGTGGATGGGCCCCCCTGAGGTTGGTGTCTCTGTGTCTCTATACAAAGAGTCCCTCAATACTATATTTTTTATTTTGTAACTCCACAGTGCCATGGACATATTTCTCTGTCACTAATTATGGCTATATATCATTATTTTAATAGCTGTGTAGTGTTCCATACTATATACTGTTCCATTGTCTCTGATTGACACACATAACTGACCTCTTATTTCTCATTATTATGAAAAATGCTATGGGATGCCTGGGTGGCTCAGTCGGTTAAGCGTCTGACTCTTGACTTCAGCTCAGGTCATGATCTCAGGCTTGTGAGGTCAAGCCCCATGTCAGGCTCCACACTGGGCGTGGAGCCTGCTTAAGATTCTCTCTCCCTCTCCCTCTGCCCCACCCCCCTCTAAAAAAAAAAGAAAGAAAAATGCTGTAATTAACTCCTCAAACATGTACCTTTCTGAAGATACCAAATTATATCCTTAGAATAAATTCCTAGATACAGAATAAAAGGTATATACATTTTGCTACATGTTCCAAACTGCCCTCTTAAGAAGTCTTAGTTTTTACTACATGGGAGTTCTTTTTCGTACACACAATTTCCAGTCATGAGCATTATTACATTCGTTTTCCTTTTTTAACATGACACATGAAAAAGGACATCTTAATAAGCTTTTGTTTTCTTTTCTCTGATTACAAGCAAAGTTGAACATCTGTTATATATATTTATTGTCCATTTGCACTTTTCCATTTGTGAATAGCATCTTTATCTTTTGGTCCATTTTCCATACGTGATTTATTTTTTCCTATCAAGTTATAAGAGCCATTTAAAAATTAGCAACATAGGGGCGCCTGGGTGGCTCAGTCGTTAAGCGTCTGCCTTCGGCTCAGGTCATGATCCCAGGGTCCTGGAATCGAGCCCCACATCGGGCTCTCTGCTCAGCGGGGAGCCTGCTTCTCCCTCTCCCACTCCCCCTGCTTGTGTTCCCTCTCTCGCTGTGTTTCTCTCTGTCAAATAAATAAATAAAATCTTTAAAAAAAAAATTAATAAATAAATAAATAAAAATAAAAATAAAAATTAGCAACATAACTATCTAATTTCTATTCGGAAATTCCCTTTTACCTCAAGGCCCTTCTGCAATTACAACTAGACCATGACAATAAGACATTGCTTCAATAGAGTGATAAACAGGGAGAAGACAAAAAACTCAAATTCTTGACTTTGAGTTCCAAAATAAGCACTTGATATCTGTAATATAGATAAGTTCAAAAGTCAAAACCTTTGACAGAAAAAAAAAATTAAGTCCTAGTCCATATCTGTCATATATGTTACCAATATTTTTCCTAGGTTGTAATTTACCTTTCAACCTTTTGGGGTTTTCTTTTGGCTTAGTGTTTGTTTCTTTGTTGTCTTATAGGTCTTTGAATTTATTCCTTTGTTTTCTTGATTAGCCTTGAAAAGTTTCCTCAGGCCCCACATCATAAAAATATCCAACAATATTTTCTCCATTTTTCTTTCTTTCTCTCTCTCTCTCTCTTTTTTTGTTTTTTTAAGAGAGGGAGAGAGGGGAGCGGGGGGAGGGGCAGAGGGAGAGGGAGAGAGAAAATCTCAAGCAGGCCAGATGCAGAGGCTGAAGCTGGGTTTGATCTCACAACCCTGAGATTATGACCTGAGCAGAAATCAAGAGTCGACCCTTAACCGACTGAGCCACTCAGGTGCCCCAATTTTCCCCATTATTCTTATGGCTTCATTTCTTATAATTAAAACTTTGCTGCATCTACATTCATTTAAGGGCAGAGACTAAAAGAAGAAACCCAGCTATTTTTTTCCAAATGATCATCAGTTTTCCCAAAATGACTCATTAGTTTCTATTTTCCTTAATAAGTTTAATGACAACTTTATCATGAATTAAATTTCTATATATACAAGAGTCTGTATCTGAATTCTACTTTGTTAATCCATATGGCTACTAATACACCAGGCTATTTTAATTGCTAAAGCTTCAAAATATAATTTAATATGTGATTGATCAAGTATCCCCTCATTAAAATTTATTTTAAGACATTTTCTGGATATTCTAACATTTCTTCTTTCAGATAAAATTTAATTATGTCAGGGTTTACCCAAAATGTGTTTTCAACTTTTTATTTATATTTAATGGAATTATACATTATTTTCACACTATTACGTCTTCCTATCCAAAATAATTTATTAACATATGTAAATTAATAGCCCTCCTCCATATAACCAATAACCAGCTAGAAGATGTAAATGAAGAAAAAGCCCATTAACAAGAGCACCAAAGAAGTTAAAATTCTTGAGAAAATTTACCAAGAAATATGCAAAGCCTGTATTAGAAAATCTTTAAAACACTCCTGAAATACGTAGAGTAGAGCTGGATAAATAGAAAGCCATCCCTTGTTCTTGGATAGGAATACTCAACATCTTAAAAATGTCAGTTGTAGGGGCGCCTGGCTGGCTCAGTCATTAAGCGTCTGCCTTTGGCTCAGGTCATGATCCCAGGGTCCTGGGATCAAGCCCCGCATCGGGCTCCCTGCTCAGCGGGAAGCCTGCTTCTCCCTCTCTCACTCCCCCTGCTTATGTTCCCTCTCTCACTGTGTCTCTCTCTGTCAAATAAATAAATAAAATCTTTAATAAAAAAAAAGATGTCAGTTGTATCTAAGTTGATTTATAAGTCTAATACAATCTCTTAATAAAAATACCAACAAGCTTTTTAATGGAAATAGACTAGACAATTGATACTAAACTTCATGTGGAAAAATAAACATGTAAAAACAGAAAAACCCTAAAAAAGAAAAGCTATGATGGAGGGAGTGGTGACTAACTCCACCAGATATTAAAATACTGTAGAATCTCTATAAGTAAAATAATGTAGTATTGGTGTATAAACAGACCTGTCAAGTTGAGTAGAAATTCAAACAATAAATTTGAGAACATATTAAACTTTAGTATACGATAAAAGTGGCCTCTTAAGTCTCAACAGCAAGAATGGACTTTTTCCTCAATGGGACTGGAACAACTGTTTAACCATCTGAAAAAAAAAGTTGAAACTAGATCCATACCTCACAGTACACATAGACACACACATACGCCCACAACCCTCCAAAGAGAATAGAGAACTCAATGTAAAAAATAAAGCTATCCAAGTACTAGAAGAAAACATGGTTAAATTCTTCAGTAACCTGGAGTAGGAATTTTCTAAGCATAACTAAAAACCCAGAAGCAATTTTTAAAAGATTGATAAATTTGACTCCATAAAAAAATAGCAACTTCATTGGAAAAAAAAAGGGGGGGGGGGCAAAGTAAAACAACTAACAAACAGAAAAAAATATTTGCAACATATATCACAGATAAAAAAGCAAATATCCCTAATATATAAAGAACTCTTAAAAATTGAGGAAATGTTCTGTGTTCAGTGTTCTGTGCTAAGTGCCTGAGAGCCATGAGAGCAAAGAAGAGGGCACTCAATTGACTAGGAGGAGAGGGTTTTTTTGGAGCAAGTGATGCCTAAACCAGTATGAGTGAGCCAGAAGAAGGAGAGGAAAGGGAGGGTCAAGTGATAAGAGCTTGCACTTCATATCAGCAAGATAGAGTCATTGTGGTATCTTCAGAAAAGCAGTGGGCTTCATTCCACAGCAGATACAATGAAGACTAGGGTACCTGAAGGCCAACAGGCCATCACTACTTTATGGCACAAGTTGGCCTCTTTCACTCTCCTTCTCTGGCTTCCATGACTGACTAGCATTCTGCATAAGTGAGTGGATACATTCAATCAGGTTACAGTGATGTCTGGCTCACCTGGGGGCCATTTGGAATTTTACAGTCCGATCATTCTGTGTTAATAATAAAGTTTCCCTCTCAAACTGTAATCTGATTCCCAAACTCTTGGGAAATACCTCAACACAGAGGCCATCTCAGGGTATAAATGGTCAGGTGCACATTTCAAATACATATATCATTCTTTCTATAATGTACATAACAGATTGCAGACATCAAAGACTGCCCAATATGAAAACCAGGTAGTAGAATATAGAAATGGTCTAGTAGGGAAATGATGAGGGCCCGACTAGGACAATCAGGATGGGGATGGAGAAGAGGAGCCACAGGTACCTGAAGTCACAATCCTTCTCCCACATACAGAGAAATTACTTTTCTTATTATAAAGCTGAAGCCTGAAAATATCTTAACCTAGTATTAATATAATCAAGACTATCACATACACAATAAGACGGTTTTATAACTTCATTTTTATTTGTCAACTCAGAATCTGAGCACTGGATTAGTATTTTTCTACAAAAAAAAAAAAAGTGGCATTAGTGATAATGTTCATTGAGGTAGAAGTTACCTGGTACCATAATTGTACAGACCTCGTATCAATCTTGTAATTGCAACATGAAGACATGATCACAAAAATGACAGAATTACAATAATGACCAGACTTCTCATTATGAATGAGCTGCAAGAAATGAAATTAGTGGGGCGCCTAAGTGGCACAGCTGGTTAAGAGCCTGACTCTTGATTTCAGCTCAGGTCGTGATCTCAGGGTCGTGCAATCAAGCCCCGCATCAGGCTCCGCACTCAGCATGGAGTCTGCTTGAGATTCTCTCTCCCTCTCCCTCTGCCCGACCCCCAGGCGCTCTCTCTCTCTCTCTCTGAAATAAATAAATAAATCTTAAAAAAAAAAAGAAATTAGCCACATCTCCAAAAATGGCACTTAGTACTTGTGCAGAGAACTAGAAGAGCACCGAGCATTACAGAGAAAATAGAGCTTCTTTATGTTTGGTTTCTGTTAACTGAGCTGTTTTCCAAAAGGAATTTTCTTTCTTTTTTTTCTTACTCATTTCTTTTGTCTCTCAACATTACATATCCCAATAAACTTTAATTGCTTTATATTTAGACTACTTAAATTAGTTCCTTTAGTTCTTCTTAGGTGAGATTCTTTTTTCCCTTACACCTATGCCATTCTCAACCTGCCTCACAACTATGTGTGTGTGTCTGTGTGTCTGTGTGTGTATGGAGGTAAAGGTACTTAACATATACATAAGTATTATATACAATATGTTTTGCAATGCAACTTCAGTTATTACATAAGGTAGGCACATCACAAAAAAACAAGACCTTTTTTTCTATGAATGTTTGTCAAGCAGCTTAGGAAAGTGATATTTGTAAACTTTATCACTTGCCATTGAGTTATAGAATCAACAGTAAGGTTGAGATTGTAGTAGCATTACCCAGCTTCAACAGCGAAAAACTGTCTCACACATAGGAGATGAGAGTCTGATTAAATCTGCAGAAATTTTCCTTTTAAAAGTGATGTACATTTTTTAAAATTTAGATATCTGGTATTTTATGACTTGCTTGAGAATTGCTTAAACTCCTACACCACACAGGCCTTTAACTTTAAGAGTATTTGCCTCTTACCTAATGCCATCTGGTGTAGATCAGCTTATTATATATAGCATCATCTCCAAAGAATTCTCTGCATTATTTATAAATATTATAATATGGGTTGTAATAAGTTATGAAAAAATGCAAACACATCTGGAGATCATTTAACAAAAATCAATAAACCCTTTATGAATTGAATTATTATTCATATGTTAATCTGATTGGCTCACTAAACATTTCCATTGTTTCACTAAACATTGCCAGTTTGCCCAAACATGCCTCAGAAGTCTATCAAAAGACTCAGTGACTACATAAAACACTAATTAAGGTTTTCATAACACTATTCCTTAGAAAGCTATAATCTTCCTGCATTGGTGAATCTTTATTTGGTCAACAGAAATGTGAACATAGAAATTTTGGCAATGGAAATGCGAATACTTGAAACTACAGAGGCAAAAGGAAATACAGTCGTAGAGGGCTCTAACCGTGTGTCATGTAGGCAGTCCATATAAGAGAAACTGCTCATTAAACATTACTGTGCCCAGTTTTCTAAATCATCACTTCAAACTTTAACGCCCCTTTGTCTATGCCAACGTAAGCATCAGAGGGTCCTATAAAAGGAGTCCCTTGTACATTTTCAAACCACCAAAATCATAGTTACACATACTTATAATCCCAATGGACTTTCCCTTGCAAAATTCCCATTGATTTCAGCAGGACACACCTATTCCCCAGAATACAGTCAACTTTTCTCATCTACTCTAATGAGAGAAAACATTCTATTAATAAAGCAGATGGCAACCATTACAAATGTCTTATTAGATATTAAGTAGTGGGTGCTTTCTCTGAGCCAAGGAACAGTAATAGGCAATATCCATTATGTACACTGTACTGGCAAAGTTGCTGTTTTATAGACTCTCACCAGAATTGAGCGGTTTGACATCTCATCCTAAAAGACGGGAAGGTCACAGTTTCTGACAGCCTACCTTGCACTAAGCACAGCATTAGATACAATATATGCATTAGTATTTTACAGACAAATAACTGAGGTTCTCATAGGTCACAATAAATTATCTACTGAAGGACATTATTTTAAAAGGTCAACCCTAGCTCTTCCCACTTTACCACACTCTATACAATCTAACCTGAGGTATAAAACAGAATAATGTGAAGTCATTCTAAATTAACTCACTTATCAGCTCAAGTGTACAGAGAGAACATGGCTCTTTCATTTTGAAGTTAATATGGTTTTTCTTCATCAGCCCCCACCCTCTGGGTAGTAAGCAGAAAAATTACTAATGTCAAATCCGGTTTAAACCTTAGTACAATCTAGTAATTTTAACTGTCTCCAAAGGTGGCATCTAGCGGTCCCTCTAGAGCTACTCTTCCTCTACCACAGAGCAGCAAGACTCATGTTCTAGATGGCCAGGCGAGTGGCACCCCCTCCACCCTGCAATGGAGTGCTCCAAATTTGTTCCTTGATATGATAAAGGGGGAAAACATGATTTTGGAAAACGCTTTCTCATTGATAGCCTGGCTTGCAAGACTATGGTCTTGGAGCAAATCTGAATTCAGGAGCTACATTTCTTCCATACCGTCTCTTCATCCCCTCCCCATGTAAATGGATTCCTAGACCAGCCAGAACTAAGCTTATGTAATCAAAAAAGCAAAAGAGAAAAACATACTAATAAATTTCAAACTAGGTTAGTTTTACCAATTATACAAGCATGGGTGCATGCAGCTAGTCCAATAGAACCCCAGTTTTGTGAAATTATTTTTTAATTGAAAATATAAACTTTTAATTATGAATACATTGTATAGGCTATGGAAATAGACAATGGATGACAAATTATTGCAGAATCTTTTTTTAAAAAGATTTTATTTATTTATTTATTTGAGAGAGAG
Organism: Halichoerus grypus; assembly: GCF_964656455.1. Taxonomy (NCBI): domain Eukaryota; kingdom Metazoa; phylum Chordata; class Mammalia; order Carnivora; family Phocidae; genus Halichoerus; species Halichoerus grypus. The sequence continues at coordinate 108,787,376 of NC_135714.1, forward strand.
AGTAAGAACACGAGTAGGGGGAGGGGCAAAGAGAGAGGGAAAGAGAATCTCAAGCAGACTCTGTGCTGAGCATAGAGCCTGACGTGGGACTCAATCCCAGGACGCTGATGAGATCATGACCTGAGCTGAAATCAAGAGTTGGCTGCTTAACAGACTGAGCCATGCAGGCACCTTGCAGAGTCTTTTAAAAGGGTTTTCCCCCTTAATGTTCTTTATTAAAATGTTTAAGTATTAAATTAAGAATCACTTCACAAAATAAAGGAAACAGATATAGATATATACTCATTATAATTTTCCTTGCACTTCAAGGATTAATGTTAATATCCTAGTCTGTATTTTTCCACACCTACACCCACACTCATACAAGCATATACAGACAGTCAGACATACGAATAGGTATTTTTGTATCAATATATACATAATCTATATACATTACTCTGCAACTTGCTTTTCTCATTTAACAGTCATTAAAACCTAATTCTCAAATTGGTTAAAATAAAGTCCCATACAAATAGTAATGGGAACACATTAAAATTTCATTTGACTCATTTGAGGGAATCAGCAGAATGACAACATTGATTCAATTTGAATACAAGAAACTTGGACTTAAATGAACAGTGAAAAAAAGAATGCTATAAATAAGACTGCTAGATTAAATATAAAATTGGTCATTGTCCTACAGGGAGATAAAATCATAACCTTTGGGGTTATCTCCTTTACTATACAGAAAAAAAAAATCATCACACGTTATTAGATTTCTACAAGTTAACCTTTAATTTTACCGAGTTGTAAAGTGCCTAGGGCCCTAATCAACTGTAAACATTAAATCAAGCCCAGTCTCTCTTCCTCAAGAGAGTCAGATGACCCTCAGACTGGCTTGTTAGAAAATGCTATAGCAGGATATTAATATCATGCAATCATCTTTTTTTACCCTATTTCCAAGTTTTGGAAATTCTTCCTAAACATAACAGATCATGGATATCCCTTTGGATTAATAGATATATACCTCCAATTCATTTTTTAATAACTGTGTAGTCAATCTATAGTACAAATGCTCTGCAAATAATCCAACAATCTCCCTAATGATGGACATACAGGTTTTTTCCCAACATTTTCACCACTAGAAATAATGCTACTTTAATATCTTTGTATATATGTTCTTTGATACTGATACTTCTATTGCTAAAATAGAGTCCCCAGAGCAGAGGCATCAAGATCAAAGAAAATACGTATTTTAATTTAATACCTATCGCCACACTCTTTTATGAGTTTTGGCAGTTTTGGATGTAGTCCTATGTATATTTTTATCCTAGTTGAGTCAAAATAATCCTAACAAGATTGAAAATGCTAATACCTACAAGCTGTGTCATCCCACAAAAAGATAACAAGTTTCATGCCAAAAACATAATAACAATGACTACTCAAACTGTGAATCAAAAATAATAACAATAATAATAATATAAATATAAAAGTAATATAAACATCTTTATTGGTTCAAAATAAAATGTTAACTTTTTTGCTTCCCTTGATGATCCTAAATCATTATATTTGGTACTATTGATCAAGTTTGCCTTTTATTAGTATATAATAACTACTTTGTGTGGGGCGCCTGGGTGGCTCAGTTGGTTAAGCGTCTGACTCTTGATTTCAGCTCAGGTCATGATCTCAGGGTTGTGAGGTCGAGCCCCGCATCGGGCTCTGTGCTGAGTGTGGAGTCTGCTTGAGATTCTCTCTCTCCCTCTGCCACTGCCCCCCACCCCCACCCCCGCTCACGTGCTCTCTTTCTCTCTCTCTCTAAAAAAATACCATATGCAAAGGTGAAGGAGGGAGAAGCGACATGGTCCTTCCTGATTGCTTCCTACTGGCTTCCCATCTTCTTGCTGTTCCCAACACCACCTCTTCATCCCAGCAGCAGCACCCCCTTCCCATAGCAGGAATTGAATCCAGCTGTCGCTTTTCCAGTATTTTCAGAACCAGCCTCAAGCATCCCTCAAAGGCTCCAGGACCAACCAAGCAGTAGCCCCTCCACAGAGGTCTGAGTTTCAGTTCTGCAGAGCTCCTGCAAGTTTCTAAGTTTTAGTAATTCTAATCTTTAATAATTCCAATGCCTTTGTTCTATATTGTACTAAATGCCACTGAATTGTTCACTTTAAAATGACTACTTTGGGGGCACCTGGGTGGCTCAGTCGGTTAAGCATCCAACTCTTGGTCTCAGCTGAGGTCTTGATCTCAGGGTTGTGAGTTCAAGCCCAGCATTGGGCTCCATGCTGGGCATGGAGCCTACCTAAAATAGATAGATAGATAAACAGATAGATAGATAGATAGATAGATAGATGATAGATAGAAAATAAATAAATAAAAATTTTAAATTTTTTAAATGGCTACTTTTATGTTATGACAATTTCACTTTAATAAAAACAAACAAATAGCTGGTGTGGCTTCTGTCTCCACACTGGGCCCTCACTGAAAAGTGGGCCTTCATTCCACAAACAGCGGCCTTGGAGTTTGCTTTCGTGGCCCTAGCCACATAGTCTCTCATCAGCCCTTGTTCTTGTCTAGTTCCCTAGTTCCCGCTATTCAGGAGATGGTTGACTGTCAGAGAAAAGCATTGTCTCGACCTGTGCTGTCCAGTACTGTAGCCAGCAGCCACGCATGGCTATTTAAATTTAAATTTAATTAAATAATTGAGTTCCACTGACACTTTTCAAGTGCTCATTACCCACAATGGCTAGTGGCTACAGTAGTGCACAGAACGTTTCCATCATCGCGGAAAGTTCTACTGAGCAGTGTTGGTCCGCACCTCTTCAAGGCTCTTTCCAAAGTATTTTGTGGCTATTCATCAGCTGGTAGTAACAGCCTCCCTTGGAGTGGAAACGAGAAAAATCAGGGAAGAGGAGGTTGGGTCAGCGCCGTTTATCTTTGCAGCTTTCACCACTTCACTCTGCCCTTCCCTCCATCCGTCAGTTCGGCTCTCACCCACCGCTCTCCCTAAACACACTTCAGCAGTTCCTGCATGTGTAAGTCTACATCTAATTTGATTACATATTAATTTGACCTGCAAAAGTATAAACTCCTCCAGGCTAGGGTTTTGGGGTTTTTTTTCACACACCCTCCCCATATTCAGTGGTATATTCTTTGAGCGTTCTCACTGAACATGTGAAGAGGCTCGCTCTGGTTTCAGGGGATTCATTCCAAAAAGACAAAGTGAAGACTCTGCCCACACAGTGGTATCACCCTGCCTAAATAAACGAAGTGATTTGCAATGCTCTACTCCGATGATTTCTTCTGGTTTCGATTTTTTTTAATGAGCCTACCAATGTCAAAAACATTCCCAGTGTGGCTCAGCCCAAATAACTCCAGGAGGAGATGGTGGTTCTCCTCTGTGAAAATCAGACCAGCTCTAAATCCTTTTTGTTCTCGGATCACAGACCAGATCCAAGATCAACCCAGAGTGATACAAGGCAGAGATACGAGTCAAACACAAAGCCCTTCCCTCAAGACTTTTTCCTGAGTGTGCTTCCTACTTTTAAAGGATAAACTGAGGCATATTAAAAATTTTAAGAGTTGAACAAAAATCGATTGGAAGAGGGCAGTACCAAAGCTGAAGTGGTCAGGAGCCCTCCGCGGACAGGAGTTCAGGGAAATAATTTTATGGAGAAATGGCAGAAGCAAAGTAAAGAAATGATTCACTGGCTATAGCTTAAAGCCTAGTTCGCTGTTTGTGATTGGTTTTCCTTATGTTTCAATTTCATAACCTTGGGTATTTACAGTCTTAGGTTTTGGTTTGCTTACATGGGCCAACCTGGCATTAGAACCACCTCCGTCCAATGGTTTCATTGTTTAATTAATTTACAATGTTTTTGTTGTGTGGCTTTCAGGGAAGACCCCTGAATATCTGAATGGAAGGTTCCAATCATAAGGTAAATGATCAGTAGTAGTCTTCAATGACTTTTTGTTAACTCTCATCAGATTTTGAAATAATAGTCTGTGGGTTACAACAACTTTCTCAATATTTATGAAAACTGAATATGAGTTTGAGGAAAAGTTGTGCTTTGTGTAGTTTGCAAGCTACGTTTGCAGGCATAAATCTGTATCGAGCTGATAAGTAGTATTTTCTTCCTACTTTACTACACATAATGATATTATCATTCCACTTTGAAAGTGGGAATGATCAAGATTCATGAGACTTTGGCAAAGAGCTCAGCCTTGCTAACTGCAGGAATAATAAAAGAAAATATTAAGAAAGAAAGTGGATAGGGGCGCCTGGGCAGCTCAGTCGGTTCAGCACCCAACTCTTGATTTCGGCTCAGGTCATGATCTCAGGGTCATGAGATCGAGCCCCTTGTAGGTTCTGTGCTCAGCACAGAGTCTGCTTCAGATTCTCTCTCTCCATCTTTCCCTCTCCCTGCTCACACACACTCTAAATAAATAAATAGATAGATAGATAGATAGATAGATAGATAGATAGATAGATAGATAGATAAATAAATAGCTTTAAAAGAAAAGAAAGAAAGTGGATAAACCCAGAGAGCCCAATTGATATAAGGCCTTGACTATCCAATAAAGATATCCGTGTGGGCATGTGAGCTAATTATCATTGGCTCTGTCACACTCCTATCTCTTCCTTCCACTTCCTCTGCTACTTTCTCTCTCCAAGCTTGCGGAAATTATTTCCCTCTCTCTCCAAGTTCTAGCTGGCCAATTTTCAGGGTGGTTGACACATAGAGGAACCCACTTTAAAATCCTGAGCAGACATATAATATAAAGTGGTGGAAGCCATCAGTGCCTCTCCCGTTTCCCCTGGCGCAGGGCTTTTTCAGTTTTGTGCCCCGCGTCAGACTTCCAGCTCATGGCATCTGCATCTCTTTTCCTGAGGGCTTTCTCATAAAGCAGAAAGGAAGTGTCAGGGAATTAACACCCCCTGGAAGAAGTCTTTCTCCAATGATGGATGACAGTTGGTATATAAATACCCAGTTCTCTTGTCCCTTGGGTGAGATCACTGTGAAATGAATGTTCCACATTGGCTCCCAGCGTTTTCCAGTGGGATGACGCCCTCGTTTTCCGGGGTGGTAATTTGCCTTTATTGGCTGCCTTCTCTTCTATTTCACAACCTCATATCCTTACTGATGTTTACTGGGATCATCTCCCAAATAAACCACTTGCACTCAGATCTTTGTTTCAAGAGCTGCCACTTTAAAGACATAGGATCATAATAATAGTTATTTGTCTAGCATATGCCATGTGAGAGGCACCATTCTAAGAGCTTTATATGTATTCATTGGATAAGGTAGATACTATCATCATTATGCCCAGTGTCCAGTGGGGGAACTGGAGCACAGAGAGGTTAAATACTTCTCATTTGAACCTAGTCAGCATTGCTCCAGAGCCTGTGCACTTATACTATGCTGCTCACTGCCTCAAATAGGCCTGAAAGAAATAAACAAAAATGAGAAAGGAATAAAATCAAAGGAATTAATTCATAAATTCTAAGTGCCTGACAGGGGAAGAACTAGCAGACTTGGGTACTTATTAAATAAGAAGTCAAGAGAAAGAAGCAAAAATGAATGCAATGATGAGAGGAGGTATGCCCCCTAAATAAAAATTACATTGACTCTGGAAGATTAAAGATGGCAGTATATGTTTTACTAGTCCTCCTATTGAGATGTGGAGGTTAATTTCCCTCTCTCTTGAATCTGGACTGGCATTAATGATTTCCTTGACCCATGGAATGCACCAGAAGTAATATTCTGACCTCCAAGGTTAGAGGTAAGAAGACTTGCAGCTCTGCCTGGGTCTTTTAGGGACTCTTTTCTGGGAACCCTGCACTACCATGTGAGAAGTCTGACCAGCCTGAGGTGCCACACTGGAGAGGCCACAAGTAGGTGCTCCAGTGGATCCTGTCAAATGATCACTACTTTTCAGCTATCCCTGAGAAGGCTCCAAACATCTGGGACACTCCAAACCTATGGTGTACCAATCTGTCTGAGGTGTAGGCAATAAAAGGGTTCATATATGTACAGAATTTTATTTTTTTTTTAAGATTTTATTTATTTATTTGACAGAGAGACACAGCCAGAGAGGGAACACAAGCAGGGGGAGTGGGAGAGGGAGAAGCAGGCTTCCCACGGAGCAGGGAGCCCGATGCGGGGCTCGATCCCAGGACCCTGGGATCATGACCTGAGCCGAAGGCAGACGCTTAATGACTGAGCCACCCAGGCGCCCTATATGTACAGAATTTTAAAAGAATAATAAGAAACAAAAAGCTGGTCTGCTTTTGATTATCTTGAACTAGCAATTATCGTGAACTAGCAATTCTAAACAATGTCAGTGATAAAATATTACTACCTGGAGACATCTTTTGTTGCCCTAATTTCTAAACACTTGCTATGGTTACTGTTTAGTTTTAATAATATGCATATAAACTTTAAATTAGCATATTTCTGTTATTTATCCTTTAACAAACACTATATTCTATGTGGAACTTAACACTTCATTTCTGACACTTCTGGTCACCAAATGTGTGGAGGGTTTTCCCCACAACAAGCAATTCTCTGTGACACCAGCTGAGTGTCCTACAATTTAACTCATGTCTGACTCTATCTACCGGGAAAGCATCAGATCCCACAGGTTAAGGGCTCAATCCTACAAGATTGCTCCCCACATACACATACTTCAGACACTAATCATAAGCCCAAGTTATCACTTGTGCTTCTAACCAATCAGTTAAAGATTGGAGGTTCCAATTACTCTTTCCTTGAGTTCAATTTATTTGCTAGAGCAGCTTATAGAACTCAGGGAAACACTTACTTATGTTTACCAGTTTATTAAAGGATATGATAAAGAAAATAGATAAACAGCCACATGAAGAGATACATAGGGCAAGATCTGAGAGGGTCCCAAGTGCAGGAGCTCCTGTCCCCATGGACTTGGGGTACATCACCCTCCTGGTAGAGATGTGTTCACCAGCCTGGAAGCTCTCCAAACCACCTACTACTGGGATTTTATGAAGGTTTCCTCACGTAGGCACAATCAATGATTAAGTTCATTTGTAGCTCCTCTCCCCTCTCTGGAGGATGGGGAACAAGGTTGAAAACTCCAAGCTTCTATTCATGGCTTGATCTTTCTAGTCACCAGCCCCCATCCAGGAGCCATCCAGGAGCCCACCCAGAGTCAGCTCAATAGAACAAATCATGCTCTTTGTGGTCTTACCACTTAGAAATTTACAAGAGTTTTAGGAGCCCTGTGCCAGGAAGTGGGGGCAGAGTTTTATATACATATCTTATAATTTCACACTCTCTTTGTGGACATTATGGAGTTGTGTGTTCTCCAATCCCTGGAGGGCTACATATTCTTGCATTTAGATGACAGACTCATAAACTATGATAGCACAGTAGTTGCAAAGACAAAGCAACAGAACTTCAATTTTTCTACCTGACCACTTGGAGTTTTATTTGTATTTTAAAAATCTAAAGAAATGAAACAAGGTGCAAATTGCAAAGGTAATATTAATGTTTGGAAAGAGAACATTCATACATGAAAACTTTGGCTGAATTTAAATAATATCTCTATAATTAAAACTTGTTCTTCTATTTTAATTGTTAATTGTTTTAAACCTAAAGAACAGGTAAAGAAAATAAAATGTTATATCAATGGTACAATTTAGTAATTGCCCAAATTGTATCATTTGCAGACTTTTCAGCTATTATAAAATTCATTTATTAGTTATTGAACGATTATTTACTTAAAAAATTACTACATCACGCTGTAACCAAAAGTTCAAACTATGTAGATTAGACAGAAACTTCCGAATGAATAGTTGTGCATTTTTCCTTTTTTTAATTGGACTGTAGTATCTTTTTTCCTTTTTTTAAAAACTGGTATGATTATTTATACAAAGTTCAACAAAAAAATTTGGGGGATGCCTGGGTGGCTCAGTCGGTTAGCATCTGACTTGATTTTGACTCAGGTCATGATCTCAGGGTTGTGACACTGAGCCCCGCATCGAGATCAGCGCTCAGTGTGGAGTTGAGATTCTCTCTCCCTCTCCCTGTGCCCCTCCCCCCAGCCACACGCTCTAAATAAATAAATAAATAAATAAATAAATAAATAAATAAAAATTTTTTCGCTGTCTCTATCTCTTTTGTGGGCATTGTTATTATTAGTTTCATTTCATGTTGTTATTGAAAATAAAAATGTGCTAAAAATGATCTGTTCTGTACACTTATATATGCAAATACACCAGGCCAGTTCTTCAGGCAGCTGAATACCACCAAAGGACCAACATGAACACCACGTGGAACAGAAGAATCACCTAGCCAAGCAATCCCTGCCTGAATCTCAGAGTCATGAAATATAATCAAATAGTCATTGTTTCAAGCCACTAAGCTTTGGGATGGCTTGAGATAATGGAAAAAGACACCTGGAACATTTCCAAAGCTGAAAAACTAGAATGTTTGTGAGTATTCACTTTCTAAAATGGTGTAACATGAATTTGAGTTTTTTCATGCAAAGTTTGATTTATTTTTTAAAATGTTATTTATAGGGGCACCTGGGTGGCTCAGTCGTTAAGCATCTGCCTTCGGCTCAGGTCATGATCCCAAGGTCCTGGAATCAAGCCCCGCATCAGGCTCCCTGCTCCACGGGAGGCCTACTTCTCCCTCTCCCACTCCCCTCTGCTTGTGTTTCCTCTCTCGCTGTGTCTCTCTCTGTCAAATAAATAAATAAAATCTTTAAAAAATAAACAAATGAATAAGTTAAATAAATAAATAAATAAAATGTTATTTATAATTCTAATATCAGTAGTTCTCAACTGACAAAGTTCCCTGGTTCTGATAAACTCACTTCCCAAACCACCACATTTCAACATCCTTGAGAACTGCCACAGTGAAGAAAAGCATTCATTAAGGGTAACTGGAAATACATCATAATCTGAAGGTTTTGAGGAGTCTGGACTTAATTACTTTAACAACATTTTTTGACCTATTATGTCCAGGCACTCTCCTAGGCACTGGGATATAACAGTGAGCAAGACAAGGTGCCTGCCCTCACAGCACTTGTATCCTGATAAATTATGATAAAGAGTTTACTTTCAGATATGTTTTACTATAGAGATCATTGGAATATTCTATTGGCAGTATACAGCGGACATCCAGAAACAAAAGTAAATGCTAGCAGACAGAACTAAAGATTCAGATTTTAAAATGATTAGAATTTGGCATGTGTTTTACTCAGTGATAAAGACTGCATGAAAATTTTAATTTTATGGCTCCTCATTAACTGGAAGTCCAACATTAGCATCAGGCTCACCTAGATCCAGACACTCAAGTGGCAGCGTCTGATAAGACTGGCTGCCTTACAAGTGGTCCATAAGCAAAGTCGAAAATTAAGTCAGAATAGGTCATTGTCTGCAGATGGACAATAGCCGATTCACAGAAGAAACCAACACAGAAGAAAAGAATCACGTTGGGTGTATTGTTCACCATAATGAAAAGCCAGCACTAGCGTGAACAGCCCAGGCAAAGAAACCGGGCACCCCCACCCCTGCTGCCCGAGCAGCCCACGTGGACTCAGAGAATGAAGGAGAGCCCCACTGTCTCTGAACAAAATACTGCAATTGCCTCTCTAGAATAATGCCAATAAAACTACTTTGCAGGTAAAGAAACCTAAGGGCAGACGTGGGAAGTGAACTGCCAACATCTCAGAGTTAGGAAATGACAAAGCCAGGGTTCAAAACCAAGTTTTCTAATTCCGAGGCCAGTATCCCCTCCAAGGCTAGCTCCATGGCTGCTACAGTTTAAACAGACTTTGGCTAATAACTGTGCAGAACATTTCAACTGGCAGAAGAAGAGCTGCATGATTAAATTGAACATTCTCACCTTTCAGCATGTGGATTTTGAATATTACTTGGAGAGATAAACCTTTGAGTTCGTATGTAGAAAAACTGTATTGCATATGAATATTTCATTTCATTAGTAACATATTAAATGCTTTCAAGTACACTTGATCCTCACACAATCCTATAAAATAGGTAGGACTGGATTTCTTACAACCATTTATTAAAATGAGAAAAATGAGACTCAGTGAGACTAAGGGACTTGCCAAAGATGACATAGTTTTATATTAGAGGTGGAACTGGAACAAGAACATATTCTCTCTGCACAAGAATTTTTACACTTCTTTTTCTATTTTATTAATTCTCTTTTACGTACAAGAGGATATACGTTACGATCCACTACCCAGCTTAAGAACCTGATCTTAGCTGAGATGATGAAGTGCCGGGACTCTCCTCCCCAAGGGCCACTGTTCACAACTCCAGTGATCGTCATTCGCATGAAATATAGTGGGAAGGGTGCCCCCTGGAGTTGTGCCCCGATAGCCTGACCCCAATTCATCTCTCCCCTCAATTCTGAACTGTGTTTATCATTATCTTACTTTTCTTGATATTTCACCACATATCTTTATTACTCTAAAAAATATTGTTTAATTTTGCCTGTTTTTTATACTTTGTAGGCAGAGTCATACTGTTCATAGTCTTCTACAACTTGTTCCTTCACTCCATGTTCTGTGTGGGAGCCGTCTTCGTGTTGATGTGAGTAGCTGTACTTCATTCATTTTCCACTGCAGTATAGTGTTCCACAATATGAGTTTGCCACAGTTTGTTTGTCTAGTCTTCTGACATTGAACCTTTGGGTTGCTTCCAGATTGGGGCTATCATAAACAGTGCAGCTATAAATATTCTTGTACAAGTCTCCAGATCCAAAGGTATAAGAGTTCCTCCCAGGTATAAAAATAAGAGTGTAATTACTGTCTTGTAAGATTTACACATCTTCAACATTACTGGATAATTTCAAATTATTTCCCAAGATTTTGTATAAATTTATATTTTTTAATCATTGGCATATAAGAATTTCTTATTCTTAAGAACCATTGGAATTATACACTTTATTTTTTTTGCCACTGTAATGGAATATAAAACAGTACTATATTGTATCTCTTTGTGGTTCTAATTTGCATCTCCCTGGTTACTAATGGATTTGAGCATCTTTTTATAATTTTTTGGTTATTTTTGTTTCTTCTTCTTAGCAATGGCTGGTCATATCTTGGCCTATTTTTCTGTCGAGTTGCTTACTTTTTTCTTATTGATCTTTTAAGAGGAATTTGTATATTTTAGGTAACATTTCTTTGTCACTTATATATATTGTAAATTCTTCTCTTAAGTTAATCTCATGTTTCACTTTAAGGAATCTTTTGATAAACAGATCTTAATTTTAATAAAAACATGTTGATCAATCTTTTCCTTTATGGATTAATATTTTAATCTGTAATGTGGTGAAAGATATTTAAATATAACACTGAATCTATGTATTGGACTTTTTCATACACTGCTGAGTTCATAAGAATCTATTTAGAATTTTTACATCTATTTTTATGAATAAGATTGCTCTACAATTTTTTTTCCTCCTACTCTTTGTTTGGTTTGTAAATCAAGATTGTACCATCCTTATAAAATGAATTAGACAATATTTGAAATACTTTTTTTATAATTTTTATTTAAATCCAATTAACATATAATGTATTGGTTTCAGAGGTAGAGGTCAGTGATTCATCAATCTTCTATAATACCCAGTGCTCATTACATCATGTGCCCTCCTTAATGTTCATCACCCATTAATCTAATCCCCACCACCCCTTTCCCCTGCAACAACCCTCAGTTTGTTTCCTATGCTTAAGAGTCTCTTTATGGTTTGTCTCCCTCTCTGATTTCATCTTGTTTTATTTTTTTTCCTCTCTTCCCCTATGATTCTCTGTTTTGTTTCTTAAATTGCACATATCAGCAAGATCATATAATAAATGTCTTTCTCTGATTGGATTCTTTCACTTAGTATAACTCCACCCTCTAGTTCCATCCAAGATTGAAATTATGTCTTCCTTGAATTTTCGCTAGATCTCAAGAGAAAAACTCTGGCCTCAGGCTTTATAAATGGAAAGATATATAACTACTGATTCAACTTCTTCAATGGTTATAAGATGATTCAGGTTTTTTAAACCTTCTTAACTCAATTAAGGGTAAACATTTTCCTAAGACTTTATCCACTTGGTTTTTAAATTTGTTGGCATAAAGTTGTCCGTAATTTTCTCATATCTTTTTAATCTCCGCTCTATCTGTTCTTAGTCCTCTTTTTCATTCTTTATTTTAGTTGTGACCTTTCTCTTTTTGATACAAATCTTGCTGTGTACTTGATAATTTTACTAGTATTTCAAAGAGTCAACTTTAGACTTCTTGATTATCTTTATTGTATCTCATTTTTAATTTTATTAATTTCTCTCTTATCTTTATTATTTCCTTCCTTTAACTTTATTTATGCTTATTCTCCTGTGCTTTTTCTAATTTCTAAAGTAACTTGATTAGGTTAATAATTTTTAAATTTCTTCTTTTATAATACAAGTATTTAAGACTCTAAGTTTCCTGCAAGTTCTTTCTTATTCCAGAACAAATTTTTCTCATTCCTAACAAGATTTTTCCTTTGACCAATGAACTATAGAAAGTTTTTTTTAATTTCCTAATTTTTTTATCTTACTGTTTTTTCATCTTATTGATTTCTAACAATTGCCTTGAGGTCAAAAAACATGATCTATATGATACTGATTCCTTGAATTCTTACTCTATGCCCCAAAATATAATCAGTTTTTATAAATGACCCATGAGCTTGAGAAGAATGTATATACACCAATTGTATGGTTTCATTTTCTATATATGTCCATTGGATTTAACTTGTTAATTGTGTTATTTAAATCTTTTATATCTTTACTGAATTTTTTTGTTTGCTTAATCTATAAATTACTGAGAGAATTATTAAAATTTCCCGTGGTGATAGGTGACATTTACCAATTTGAAAAATCGTGGATACACAGTAAATATATCAGTTTCTGGTTATAATTCTACTAACTTTTGCTTTATATAATTAAGATTATATTATTAAGTACAATTAAGCATGGAATGATAAATTAAACCTTTTAATTATGTGCTGGTCTTCTTTTCCACTGTTTAATCTTCAAGTCTGTTCTGTCCAATATTAATATGGCTACACCAGCTTTCATTTCATACATATTTGCATACTTACTTATCTTCTCATACCCTTTTATTTTCAATCTTTTGGTATCTTTACACCTTCAGTCTGTATGTGTGAGAGTGTGTGTGTATGTGCATGTGTGTGTTATCCAGGCTGACGTTTGCTTTTAACTGGAGAATTCAGCTAATTTATTCTTATTAAAAACACATATATTGGGGCACCTGGGTGGCTCAGTCGTTAAGCGTCTGCCTTTGGCTCAGGTCATGATCCCAGGGTCCTGGGATCGAGTCCTGCATCGGGCTCCCTGCTCGGCAGGAAGCCTGCTTCTCCCTCTCCCACTCCCCCTGCTTGTGTTCCCTCTCTCGCTGTGTCTCTCTCTGTCAAATAAATAAATAAAATCTTAAAAAAAAAAACACATATATTTATGGAAAACATATATATTTGGATTTATTTTTTATTTTGTACTTTCATTTTATCCTGCTTTCTCTCTGTTTCTTCTTTTTTTTTCCTTGTCTTTTCCGGATTGATTTTTCCCCTCTTCTTTCCTTTATTTCTCTCTAATAGCTGGGAGTATGTATACTCTATTTCTATTTTTCTTCTGTCTTCCCAGAAACTTAAATACATATTTAATCTCACAGGACCTGAAAATATTATTTATTGTCAACTAAACAATATATAGAGTTTGGAATGCTTTAAATAATTATGACCACCACTGCACCCACCACTTAAATGATAACATATCGTTTAATAGAAAAAACTAGACCAGAGCAAGGGGGCTTAAGAATGCTGGGAATAAAGGGGCAGGATGCAATTTTAAATATAGTGGTCAATCTGGGCGACACTGAGAAGTTCTTTGAGCAGAGATGTGGAAGAGATGATGTTAACCACGCAGAATCTAGGGCAACAACATTCCAGGCAAAGGAATCAGCAAGTGCAAACGCCCTAAGGAAGGAACCAGGCTGGAGAGTTCTAGAAACAGCAAGGAGGACAGTGTGACTGGAGCAGAGTGAGCGGGGGGGATAGGACTAGAAAATGGAGCCGGACAAACAATGGAGGATGGGCTCAGGTTGGACTTTGTGAACCATATTAAAGACATGTGGCTTTTACTTGGAGTAACATGTGAAGCCTTCAGTTTTGAGCAGAGAAATGACTTGAATTGACTTTTACACTTCAAAGCCTCTCCCTTAATTTAAATACTAAGATACTAGAGAACTTTTCTCAAAACCAATATTTTATTTCTACAAATACATGCACATACAGATGTGTTTTACTAGTATAAAAGAGATAAGAAAATCTCATGGGAGATGGTTTTAAATATTTGCCTTTATGCTGACTATGCCTTTCTTTTTTTTTTTTTTCAAGATTTTATTTATTTATTTGACAGAGAGAGAGAGATAGCAAGGGCAGGAACACAAGCAGGGGGAGTGGGAGAGGGAGAAGCAGGCTTCCGGCCAAGCAGGGAGCCCGATGCGGGGCTCGATCCCAGGACCCTGGGATCATGACCTGAGCCGAAGGCAGACGCTTAATGACTGAGCCACACAGGCGCCCCTGGCTATGCCTTTCCTAATCTAAGTTTTTGGTAGAAAAAACAGGGAGAGAGGGAACACAAGCAGGGGGAGTGGGATAGGGAGAAGCGGGCTTCCCACTGATACATACTCCCAGCTATTAGAGAGAAATAAAGGAAAGAAGAGGGGAAAAATCAATCCGGAAAAGACAAGGAAAAAAAGAGAAGAAACATAGAGAAAGCAGGATAAAATGAAAGTACAAAATAAAAAGCATAATCAGAATGAAAAATTATGCCCTTATTACATACTCCATATGTAAATATATAATATATATCAAATCTGCTGCCTAACAGATGCTTGGAAAGATGCTCAACATCACTCATCATCAGGGTAATACAAATCAAAACTACAATGAGATGCCACCTCACACCTGTCTGAATGGCTAAAATAAACAACTCAGGAAACAACAGGTGTTGGTAAGGATGCGGAGAAAGGGGAACCCTCTTGGGAAGGCAAGCTGGTACAGCCAGTCTGGAAACAGTATAGAGGTTCCTCAAAAAGTTAAAAATAGAAGTACCCTATGATCCAGCAATTGTACGACTCGGTATTTACCCCGAGAATACAAAAATACTAATTCAAAAGGATACATACACCCCAATGTTTATAGCAGCATTATCCACAATAGTCAAAGTATGGAAATGTCCATCAACTGATGAATGGATAGAATACTACTCAGCCATAAAAAAAAGAAGGAAATCTTGCCATTTGTGATGACATGGTTGGAGCTAGAATTTATGCTAAGCAAAATAAGTCAGTCAGAGAAAGACAAATACAATATGATTTCATTCATATGTGGAATTTAAGAAACAAAACAGATGAATATACGGTTAAAAAAATAAAAGAGTGGCAAACCAGAAAACAGACTCTTCACTATCAAACACAAACTGAGAGTTACTGGAAGGGAGGTGGGCGGTGGAATGGGTTAAATGAGTGATGAGTATTAAGGAGGGCACTTGTGATGAGCACTGGGTGTTGTATGTAAGTGATGAATCACTAAATTCTACTCCTGAAACCAATATTGCACTATATGTTAACTAACTGAATTAAATAAAAACTTGGGGGAAAAAAGAAACAAAAGCAAAAACAAAACAAAACAAAATCTGCTTTGCTATTTAATAATAAACCATGAAATTTTCCATCCAAACATATACCCAAATTAGTTTTTCATGGCTTGGTAATATTCCACTAAATACATGAACCATAATTTATTTTTTCTAGCTTTATTGAGATATAACTGACATATTGTGTAAGTTTAAGGTATATAATGTGTTGATTTGATACACTTATATATTGGAAAATAATTACCTTTGTAGTGTTAGCTAATGCTTCTGTCACCTCTCACATAATTACCATATCCTTTTTGTGGTGAGAACATTTAAGATCTACTCTCTTAGCAACTTTCAAGTATATAATACAATATTATTAACTGTAATCACCATATTTTGCATTAGATCCCAAAAACTTATTCATCTTATAACTTAAAGTTTGTACCGTTTGACAATCATCTCCCCATTTCCCCCACTCCCCAGACCCTGGTAACAACTGTTCTACTCTCTGTTTCTATGAGTTCAGTTGTTTTAGATTCTGCCTATAATTGACAACATACAGTATTTGATTTCTGCCTGACTTACTTCACTTAGCATAATGCCATCAAGGTCCATCCATGTTGTTGCAAATGGCAGAATTTCTTTCTTTCTCATGGCTGAATAATATTCAATTATATGTAATGTATATATAATCCTGATTATATAATATTCAATTATATATAATATAATCCTGATTATAGATGTGATATGTTTATATCATATATATATATATATAATCCTGATATACATTATATGTACATGTATATAATCACATCTTCCTTATTCATTCATCTGTTGACAGACATTTAAATTGTTTCCATATCTTGGCTATTTGTGAATAATGCTGCAGTGAACTTGGAGGTGCAGGTATCTCTTCAAGATCCTGATTTTAATTCCTTTGGATACATACATAGAAGCAAAAATACTGGCTCATATGGTGTTCTTTCTAAATTTTTCTTGAGAATCCTCCATACTATTTTCCAGTGACTGTTCCAATTTAGATTCCCACCAACAGTGCACAAGGGTTACGTTTTTTCCACATTACCACATCTGTAATCTCCTCTTTTTGATGATAATCATTCTGTCAGGTATGAGGGATATCTCAGCACGGTTTTTATTTGCATTTCCCTGATGACTAGTAACAATGAGCACCTTTTCATGTACCTGTTGGCCATCTGCATATATTCTTTGGAAAAATGTCTGTGAAGTTCCTCTGCTCATTTTTTAAATCAGATTGTTTGTTTTTTTGCTATTGAGTTGTATGAGTTCCTTCTATCTTTTATAAGTTAACTCTTCATCAGATATATGACTGACAAATATTTTCTCCCATTTGGTAGGTTGCCTTTTCATTTTGTTGAGTTTCCTTTGCTGTGCAGAAGCTTTTTTTTTTTCTAATGTAGTACCACTTACTAATTTTTGCTTTTGGTACTTGTGCTTTTGGTGTCATATCCAAAGAAGCATTGCCAAGACCAACATCAAGGAGCTTTTCCCCTATGTTTTTTTCTAGGAGTTTTATGGTTTCAGGTTTAAGTCTTAACCTAATTTGAGTTAATTTTTGTGAGTTTTGTTTTTTAAGATTTTATTTATTTATTTGACAGAGAGAGACACAGGGAGAGAGGGAACACAAGCAGGGGGAGTGGGAGAGGGAGAAGCAGGCTTCCTGCTGAGCAGAGAGCCCGATGCAGGGTTCGATCCACCCTGAGATCATGACCTGAGCCGAAGGCAGACGCTTAACGACTGAGCCACCCAAGTGCCCCTTGTGAGTGGTTTAAGATAAGGATCCTTTTTCATGCTTCTGCATGTGGTTTTCCAGTTTTCCCAATACCATTTATTGAAGGGACTACCCTTTATCCATTAAGTATCTTGGCTTCCTTGTCAAATATAGTTAACCATATATGTTAGCGTTTATTTCTGGGCTTTCAATTATGTTCCATTGGTCTATGTTTCTGTTTTATGCTAGTACCATATTGATTTGATTT
Organism: Halichoerus grypus; assembly: GCF_964656455.1. Lineage (NCBI taxonomy): Eukaryota > Metazoa > Chordata > Mammalia > Carnivora > Phocidae > Halichoerus > Halichoerus grypus. The sequence continues at coordinate 108,805,075 of NC_135714.1, forward strand.
CTATAGCTTTGAAGTATAGTTTGAAATCACAAAATGCAATGCCTCCAGCTTTGTTCTTTCTTGAGATTTCTTTGGCTATACAGGGTCTTTTGTGGCTCCATACAAATTTTAGGATTGTTTTATCTATTTCTGTGAAAAATGCCACTGGAATTTTAATAGGGATTGTATTGACTATATAAGTGGCTCTGGGCCATATGGACGTTTTGACAATATAAATTCTCCTAATTCATGAACACGGAATATATAAACACAACAAATTATTGTTTGTGTCTTCTTCAATTTAATTCATCAACATCTTATAGTTTTTCAGTGTACATATCTTTCACTTCCTTAGTTAAATTTATTCCTAAGTATTTTATTGGTTTTGATGTTATTGTGAATGGGACTGTTTTCTTTGTTTTTCCGATAGTTCATTGTTAGTGTCTAGAAATGCAACTGATTTCTGCGATTTGTATCCTGCAACTTTACTGAAATAGTTGATTAGTTCTAACAGTTTTTTGGTGGCATCTTTAGGATTTTCTATACACAAGATCATATCAGGGCGCCTGGGTGGTTCTGCCTTCGGCTCGGGTCATGATCCCAGGGTCTTAGGATCAAGCCCCGCATCAGGCTCCCTGTTCAGCCGGAAGCCTGCTTCTTCCTCTCTCACTCCCCCTGCTTGTGTCCCTCTCTCGCTGTGTCTCTCTCTGTCAAATAAATAAATAAAATCTTTAAAAAAAAAAAATCATATCATCTGCAAACAAATACAATTTTAGTTCTTCCTTTCTAATTCATATGCCTTCTTTTTTTCTTGGCTAATTACTCTGGCTAGGACTTCCAGTGCTCTATTAAGAGGGGTAGTGAGAGTGAGCACCCTTGTCTTGTTCCTGATTGAAAGGCTTTCAATCTTTCACCATAAACTATGGTGTTAGTTATGGGCTTGTCACATATGGTTTTTATTATGTTGAGGGTTGTTTCTTTATACCTAACTTATTAAGAGTTTTTGTCATGAAAAGATGTTATATTCTGTCAAATGCTTTTTCTGTATCTATTGAGATGATCATATGAGTTTTTTTAATTTGAAGATCCTTTGATCATATGATTTTTATCTTTCATTCTATTAATGTGGTGTGTCACATTTATTGATTTGCATATGTTGAACCATCCTATTCTACCATGATGCTAACATCACTCCCATAATTTATTTTAAAAACATTTTTAACTTCCCTAAATGTTTCCATATATATTTAAGCTGTTTCTTATTTTTGCTATTAGAGACAGCTCTTCAATGAACAGCTTGGCATTTACAACTTTGTTTACTTGTTCCATTACTTCCTGAGTATAAATGTCTAGATGTGGTATTGCTAAGTCAATTTCTAATTTTCAAGATTCCTAACTCTTTGAAATCTTCGTGTTCATTTGACTTTCTGGAAAATGATTGAATGTATTCTTTCAATATAGTCACCCCCACCCTGTTGGTCAATAAATCCAAGAATTACCCAAGCTGTATAGTGCCAAAGAGTATTTAGCCAGGTGTGGACAGAGAAAGAACAAGCCAACTATCCTGAATCCTTTGGGATGTATGCATGATGGTCTTCTCCCACAAGGAAAACAAAACAAAGACACGGCAAAAACTCAAAGAAAACTTTGGAAAGCTAAAACCTGCTATTCTTTGGTTTCAGCATTTCTGATGATTATTATGTCATTTGCAAATGATGGTCCAGGTTATTCTGCTCAGATAACACATATTTCTCTTCTCCAAAGATGTTAGCCTTTTATGTCTTCCTTCTAAATGTTCTTTAAAATGTTGTCTCTGGAGAAAAGAAAAGAATTAAAAACAAGGAAGAATTTCTGGCAGAACAGTATGATCTGCTCCATTAAATGTGCTCTGTCTTTCCTCCAGTTTCTCCCCTAGTTAATAACTCTTCAGAAAAAAAATTTTTTTTACTGATAGAATTATTTTCCCTATCTCTGTGTAGTTTAATTTGGAAACATTCCTAGACCAATATCCAAAATAATTTAGGGCAAGTGAAAAAGGTGAAGCTGGCCTTGACCAAAATTCAAGTAATCACTCATGGTTGGTCCTGTCAGAGGAACTGGTGATTGGAAGGCAGGACTGTGGCAGCAACTAAGAGAGAAAGGCTTCAACATCCCTTCACCTTCCTGAGTGGTCCAGAGCTTACTGGTTGGAAGAGTTGAGTCAAATAGTGGAGTGGCATCCTGTAAAGAACACCAAACTGGGAATATAACAGCTTTGGTTTGTGGTTTGAGACCCATCTGTTCCAACTATCAACTTGGAACACATTATCACTTAGAAGCAGTAGAGTATAATGGTCAAAAACTCAGGCTTTGGAATCAAGCAAAGGGAAATTAGAAGGCCTTGTCCCAAAACTCAAGGAGCCTGGATACTGAATTTTTTTAGTATCTAAACAAAAAAACATTAATTGTCAGAAAACTTCTGTTTATAGCAATGTCACTGCCAGTGGAGAGGAAGATTGACTGCCTTTGAATCATGTGTCTGCTATTTATTGGGACTCTGGTCTTGTCTAAGTTACTTTACTTCTCTCAGCCTGGATGTTTTTATCTTTAAAATGAGGGTAATAATGCCTACCCAACAGGTTGCCATGGGGATTCAATGTATAAAGCCCTCAGCAGAGTGCTTGACACAGAATGTTATAAATATGATCGTATTATTATGATTATCCTTTCTAAATCATAATTGACTCATCTGTGAAATAGGATGTTACCTGATGATTACTACAATTTCTTCTAATTCAATTTTAATTCAAATGTCTTACATTTAAAATGCTGTGCAAGCACAAAATCTGCCCCTACACTTATAATTTAATCATAGTGTGTTTGGTTTTAAAAATATATATATTGTTCACTTGTAAACTATTCTCAGATAAATAAGATCATCATGGCTAAATGCCTGTCACCATAACTAACAACTGAGTTCTCAACTTCCATTTAACCCAATGAGGTACAGAACATACACATTCAAACACAATGATCTCTTCCCCTATCCTCACCTCTCTGAGCTCATTTCCTGCAACACTCTCTCTCCCCAGCCCTCCCCAGCCTCAGTAGTCTCCTTGTTATCCCACGGAATACACAATGCATAATCCCAACTCAGGGTGTTTATATTTGCTATGTCCTCTTCCTGGAATATCCTGCCCGTGGATGTTCACAGGTCCTGCTCCCTCATCTCATGCAACTCTCCCATCAGAAAGGCTTTCCCTGACCACAACCCTCCATGTTATTGGTGTCTATCCCTATATCCTCAGTATTTATTGCCCCATATATTACATATATGTTTGTTCTTATTCATGCCCTTCACTATAAGGTATGTTCCATAATGTAAAAGATTTTGTTCCTGTTCCTACCTGGATCCCCAGAGTCTAGAAGTATGACTGGCATATAGTAGGACCTCAGTAAATATTTCACAGTTGAATGAATGAATGGAAAAAAGGGAAGGAAGGAGGAAGAAAACAAAGAAATAAAGACCCATGAAGAGTGGATCGAAGATTAAAAGGGTAATCTGTTATTCCCTTTCTAAAAAAATATGTATACAATCTAATAGGAGCCTTGATTACTTCAACTAACAGGCACATTTTTTTCCCTTTTTTTTTTTTTTTTCTAGTTTTAGTGAGATGGTGAAGTTTTAATTCAAGCATACATTTGACTGGTTGTAGAAAGAGTGGCAGGAGATTTTAGGCTGGGCCAGAATTTACTCAGCCTAAATTTTTTAGGAATTTTTAAAGATTATTTTTAAAGAATGCTTGTATGATTATAACAGTAATGCACTGCAGTGTTTGGAAAATATAGAAAGAATATATAACAATAATTTTACCACCCACACATAATCACTGTTAACAATTTATTGTATTACACACACACACACATACACACAAAAGTCTTTGTGAAGACTCTCAACTCTGGGGGTCCTGCTATGAAGTAAAGAGGAGAAAACTGTGAGCTGAGTCTTGAGGAGATGTGGAAGCCCATCTCCATGCTACCTGCTTGGAGTCCTGTTGTCTTTTCCCCTTAAAGGGGCGGCCTGCTCCTCTTTGAACAGAAAGCTGGAGGGGAAATGGGTTTTGATATTCTTAGTCTTCTTCACCTTGAACTAAATGAAGATTAAGGACTAACCCATAATATAGAAATACAATCACTTTTGTTTTTATTCACAATAAAATTTTCTGATTTTTTTTCTTAAGTTTTAAGGTAACAATCAGGAATTGAGTTTATTTTGCTCTAATAGTCTAGCAAGTGTCGTAAATTTAATTCCAGGTCCAAGGAAAATTTGTAAAGAGAATTCTTTTCAGATGTGCTCCCAAATAGAGAATTGACTTTATTATGTTCCTGCTGGCATAAAGAGGGGTCAAAATCTGGCAGAAAGACACCTTTTCAAAGAATTCCTAGTATTACGGTTTAGTCCTATGGTTCTTTACTCTTTCTGCACTGTTCCTGCTAATTACTCCAACAAATAAGAGTTCTCGGTGTTGAAAACAAACAAAAAAAGCAGTCAGAGAAAGAATGCTTATGTTTATAGACATTCTCTTATATTTACCATTTTATCAATGATAGATACAATGGCTTATTTCAGCAACCCTTTGCTGGATACCTCTATGTCCTAAGTTTGGGGCTAGGTACCAGAAACAACGGATGTATCTGAAACAGCTCCGGCCCATAAGAAGTTTTCAGCCTAGGTGGGGAAACAGAGAAGTGTGGTGATCGGAGGTGGTAAAGGGTAGTGCAGAGTAGCCAATAGGCTTGGAAGGAGGCGGCACGTCACACACACAGGGGCATGTGGACATCATTCATTCACTGAATATTTATTGAATGCTTATCTACAAGGCATTGTTATAAACCAAATATTCTTAGTTCTTGTTACGAAAAACCTGAGTTCCACCTATATTATTTTCTGCATCCCATTTACAAAGTGCAAAAGCTCATTTTTTTTACATAATACATTATAGATTATTTTTACATACCAGATGCATACCAAAAAAGTTATATGCACATTTTGAAAAGTTACATGAATTTTTATTTAAAAAACTTTTTGTTAAGATTTTATTTATTTATTTGACAAATAGAGAGACAGTGAGAGGGGGAACACAAGCAGGGGGAGTGGGAGAAGGAGAAGCAGGCTTCCCCACTAAGCAAGGAACCCAATGCGGGGCTTGATCCCAGGGCCCTGGGATCATGACCTGAGCCAAAGGCAGATGCTTAACTGACTGAGCCACCCAGGCACCCCAAGTTATGTGAATTTTTAAAGATTATTTTTAAAGAGTGCTTGTATGATTATAACAGTAATGCACTGCAGTGTTTGGAAAACATAGAAAGAATATATAACAATAATTTTACCACCCACACATAATCACTGTTAACAATTTATTGTATTACACACACACACACATACACACAAATACATACATGCACAGGCATGCACACTTAGATTAACATACACTTTATACATAGTTGGGATCATACAGAATATACAGTTTTGTGTTGTACATTTTTCACTTAAAATGAAATACGAAATATCCTAAAGTGGGTACATACAACCTTTCTACGTGAACATACCTGCAATAACAATCCACTTCAAGGAATTTTTTGTCAATTCTAATAAAGTAGAATTTGCACTAAGGAGTTCATCTGTTATAACTCTGAACTTTTCTCCTGCAGGTTTTTTTTTAAGATTTATTTATTTATTTTAGAGAGAGAGAGAGAGCACACAAACAGGGGGAGGGGGAGAGGGAGAGGGAGAGAATCTCAAGCAGACTCCCCGCTGAGCACAAAGCCCGACACAGGGCTTTATCTCATGACCCCGAAATCACAACCTGAGAGGAAATCAACCGACTGAGCCACCCAGGTGCCCCTCTCCTGCAGGTTTTATTTCATTTTTTTAAAAAAGATTTTATTTGTCAGAGAGAAAGAGACAATACAAACAGGGAGAGTTAGGCAGGCAGAGGGAGAAGCGGGCTCTCTGCTGAGCAAGGAGCCCAATGCGGGACTCAGTCCCAAGATCTTGGGATCACAATCCCAACCGAAGGCAGATGCTTAACCTACTGAGCCACCCAGGCATCCCTCCTGAGGTTTTATTAAAGCAGAATAAATATTTACAAATAAGTTAGCCTGAGAATTTCCTGTTTTCACCTGTAATAAAGAAACACTAAAATCTGAGACCTTTATTTTTTTTCCTGCCTTTCATAAAAGGGTACCAAGAAAGTTATATATTCCTGCCCTATTATGGTAGTGACTGTGGCATAAAAGTTTAAATGTCCTTAATAATAAATTTACAAATTTACTGGCAAAAAATTAGACAATCAGTTGACTTGATAAAAATAAAGTGTCCAGCATGATATTTTAAAAACTCAGAACAATCATTTTTAGAATGTTATTTTTTCCTATTATAAAAGTAATACATGCTTCTTAGAGATAATTTGAAAAATGCAATTTGTAGAAAGAAAAAAAATCAGTAGTAGCAATACCACCCCAAGATATCTTTTCTAACATTTTGCTGAATATTCATTTTTCCCATTCAAATGATTAAAAAGTTATAATCACATATTTTATCTCCTGATTTTTTAGTTAACATTATAAAAATTGTTAAACCCCTCCATATAATTTTAAAACATTGTTTTAAAAACATAATATCCATCATATAAATGGATCATAACTTAACCACTTACATATTACTCAATATTATGCATGTTTCCAGGTTTTTTAGTGAAAGTGAGAAGATTTGCACATGAAGATTTTTCTGTATTTAAGCTATTTTCTCTAGATCAGTGTAATTTTTTTCTTTTTACGATTTTATTTATGAGGAGGGTGGGGGGGAGGGGAGGAGCAGAGGGAGAGAGACAAGCATACTCCACATTGAGCATGGAGCCTGACAAGGGGCTTGATCCTAGGACCTTGAGATCATGACCTGAGCCAAAACCAAGAGTTAGGTGCTTAACTGACTGAGCCACCAATGTGATGGTTTTTTGATACATCAACCTGGCTAGCCCGCCGTCCCGTTATTCAATTAAACACTAATCTAGGTGTTGCTCTGAAGGCATTTTGTAGATGTGATTAAAGTCATAATCAATTGATTTTAAGTAAGGAAAATTATCCTAGATACACTGGGTAACCTCATTCAATCAGTTGAAAGGCCTGAAAAGCAGAACTGAGGCTTTCCTGGGAGAAGAAGAAATTCCTCCTATGGACTACAGCTTCTGCACATACTATGTCCGAAAGTTCCAGCCTGTCCTTCCTGATGGCTTGCCCCACAGATTTCGGACTTGCCTAGCCAAACCCCAGAACCCACAAGCCAATAAATCTCTTAATATCTATATCCTACTGGTTCTGCTTCTCTGGTCCAACACTGACAGATACATTAATGTTCTCAGTATACATACTAGGACAAAAGGTTCACCCAACAAAAAGTCCAAATTACTATTCCTGTCGCTTTCTTCTTATAACTTTCTCCATGATTTTAAAAATAATTAGGTGATGTCTTTCTTGCCGACTAATCTCACATAGCCTAAAATTGAGCAAGTAGCTGGAATCATGCTTGCCTGAAGACCTGTTTTACAGCTAAGGTAAGAAAAATTACACTCAGGGGCACCTGGGTGGCTCAGTCAGTTGAGTGTCTGCCTTTGGCTCAGGTCATCATCTCGGGGTCCTGGGATCGAGCCCCGCATCGGGCTCCCTGCTCAGTGGGGAGCCTGCTTCTCCCTCTCCCTCTGCTGCTCCCCCTGCTTGTGTGCTCAATCTCTCTCTGTCAAATAAATAAATAAAATCTTTAAAAAAAAGAAAAGAAAAGAAAAATTACACTCAGAACCAGCCATATTGGTGGCATTGTTCGGCTTGTGTGCTGAACAAAGTGTAACTAAGATGGCCCGATCTTTCCCCAGCAATGCTGGCAGTAGCTCAAAGAGTCTCAGCTAACACTTCATTATCCAGGCAATCCAAGGACTCCTTTGATACCACTCTTTCCATTGGGCTGATTATTTAAATGGACTCTTTCTATTTATAATGTAATATCAAACCTAGACAAAAAGATTTCACACACACCTATGTGCGTATATACACATATCTACCCAAACACATATTAACTTTTTTTTTTTTACCTTTTTTTTTTTCAGTATAGTTAACTTACAACGTTATGTTAGTTTCTGGTGTATAATATAGTGATTCCACAAGTTTATACATTTTGCTGTGCACACCACAAGTGTAGCTACCATCCATCACCATACAACACTATTACAATATCATTGACTGGATTCCCTTTCCCATGACTTATTCATTCCATATTACCTTTTTAATACTCCTCATTCATCTTGTCTTATATGGACCCTTATAGTTTTTCAATTATTCTTTATAATCTCTTTTCAGACTTTACCAACTTTTATATATAAAAAATGTTTTTAATGACTTTAGATTGATGAGGAAATGCTATAACAAATAATAGTTGCACGCTGAGGAAGAGTATGTAAACTGATTCCTTATAAAGTCATGTGTGCTACTCTTATTCCAGAAAGTTTAACAGGATATTAATATCACAGAAAGACTTAGTCAGTTTTTTGTTTTTCTTTTTTTTTTTTAAGATTTTTATTTATTTATTTGACAGAGAGAGACACAGCGAGAGCAGGAACACAAGCAGGGGAAGTGGCAGAGGGAGAAGCAGACTCCCCACAGAGCAGGGAGCCTGATGTGCGGCTTGATCCCAGGACCCTGGGATCATGACCTGAGCCGAAGGCAGACGCTTAACCAACTGAGCCACCCAGGCACCCCAGTTTTTTGTTTTTCCATAGAGTGTATATAATTGTTTATAAATTTAGATCAGGTATGCTACTGTATGTCCATTACAGTGCCTAAGAACAACTACAGATTTGAAGAGAAGGTTTTCAGAAGTCTATTAAAAATTGGCCTCAGAAAAAAAAAATTGGCCTCAGATAACAGAACTGGACTATTCATAGGGTTCCTTCTGTCTTCTGAAGTGGATGGTTCCAGGCATTTGAAATGATTATGAAATGAGAATTCTCCATCTACATAAAATAATGAGCAAGATAAGAAATAACCCACCATGAGATGATTTATAAATGTGATTCCTTTAGAATTAGAGCTTAAATGGCCCCAGGGTGGACACAGTTGAGGAAGTCAAGTGTCTTACCAAGTTGGAGATGCCTGTAGGGCACACAGATAACACTATGTAACTGGCAATCAGAAATTTAAGCCTGGACTGCAAAAGTGAGGTTACTAAAAATAGAATTGCTTATAAGGTATCCACATGAAGTCAAGTGGATATGTGTTAGTGTTTGAAGTATCCAATGTCATGATCTGCAAACATTAGTAAATGTGCTGAATGAATGAGTCCATCTTTTTTCCCTTTGATAAGCAGTTTGAGCTGCAAATAGCAGTTGGTATAGAAAGCCCTTTCCACCAATGGTACTTTCCACAAAATTCTCCCTATTCTGACATACTTTAGGGTTTACATGGATTCTGAAAAAAAAAAAAAAATAGAAATAGAAGAAAAGACTTTGGAAAGAGGTGTTCTATAAAATGATTAAAATCTTGATTAAAGTGGCGGCTGGGTGGCTCAGTCCTTAAACATCTGCCTTCGGCACAGGTCATGATCCCACAGTCCCGGATCGAGCCCCACATCGGGCTCCCCACTCAGCAGGAAGCCTGCTTCTCCCTCTCCTCCTCCCCCTGCTGTGTTCCCTCTCTTGCTGTCTCTCTCTCTGTCAAATAAATAAATAAAATCTTAAAAAAAAAATCTTGATTAAAATCCAGAAGCTTCACAACCTCCCCACAGGTGAACTGAGGAATTCAATATACATTGAGGGCAAGACCCTGGACCTCTGGAAAAATGGTACTTCATCTTATTCATGTGTAGATCTCCATGGTAGGTGCTCAATAACTAATTACAGAAGGAAAGAAGGGAGGGAGGAAAAAAGGAAAGAATGGAGGGCGACAGGGGAGCAGGGAAGACTGTGATGACTTTTGAATTCTGGGAGTTTTTTAATATCTTTCAATATCATCTATCTTAACTACAGCAAAATGCCACATTTACCAGTTGATAAATACATTGTCATTAAATGTTATGCAAAATGACCAGAACCAAAAAAAAAAAAAAAAAAAAAGACCGGAACTAAGTGGGATGGTGGGAGAAAAAGAGGGAGAAATTGTTTCAGGACCAAGAAATATAGTTACTATCTGGGATTTGAGGTTCAGAATTCTTTATTCAGATGCACTTAAAAAGTAAGAATCAATGGTGAAACTAGTTATACTGCACTTAGGTTATTATATATTTTATAAATATCCATTTTATTATGTTGACCAGATGGTCAAAATTAAGTTTTAGGCAGTAACCAAGTAAATTTGTGTGATATAAACCTATAACTCACTTTCAGAATAGTTGTACATTTGGAATGGAACCATTGGGCACACATGACTAAACCCCATTCTCTGGTTAAGCAACTTTATACCACGCAAATAAGTGGACAATCTGTAAGTGAGACTTAGGATTTATGCAATTTTCCAAGTTCTAAAAATAAGTAACATATTTTAATGGTCTTAATATTTTTTAAATCTCAGGTGTTATTTCTATGACAAAAATGGATTCCAGATCACACCACAAGCATATATTATGTATATATTAGAAGGATTAACTTAATTGAAGTAATTCCCCTGATGGCTCTGATCTACAATACAGATTTTTAGCTGAAAGTTTCACACAGCATGAAATACCCATCAGCCTTAAAGAATAATTCATTAAGTGTATGGATTTTGCATAATTAATCATAATAAGAGAATAAATGGGAAAAAATCAAGTAACGTATGGTTAAGCACTCTGGCGTCAGCTTACTTATTTCCCAAATAAATGAAATCTCATTTCTTGGGGCACCTGGGTGGCTCAGTCGTTAAGCGTCTGCCTTCGGCTCAGGTCATGATCCCAGGGTCCTGGGATCGAGCCTCACATCGGGCTCCCTGCTCAGCAGGAAGCCTGCTTCTCCCTCTCCCACTCCCCCTGCTTGTGTTCCCTCTCTCGCTGTGTCTTTCTCTGTCAAATAAATAAATAAAATCTTAAAAAAAAAACTCTCTTTAAAAAAAAAAGACATCTCATTTCTTTGTCAGTGTCTATTTCTGATTGGGGAACTACTCTATCTCTCAAAAAATATTTTTTGGATATTTTATTCACTTTTTGTTGTCCAAATATGCCACTTATTTTATAATACATTATGCTAAATAGGACATTTTTCTATACATAGTCTCTAAATCCACTGGTTAAAAATAAAAATAACTACAAAGGAAATAAAAGAATACAAATATTTTTTAATTCAATTAATTAACTTGGTAAGACACTTAAACATTGCTGGTGGGAATACAAACTGGGGCAGCCACTCTGGAAAACAATATGGAAGTTCCTCAAAAAGTTGAAAATAGAGCTACCCTATGACCCAGCAATTGCACTACTGGGTATTTACCCCAAAGATACAAATGTAGTGATCCAAAGGGGCACCTGCACCCCAATGTTTATAGCAGCAATGTCCACAATAGTGAAACTATGGAAAGAGCCAAGATGTCCATCAACAGATGAATGGATAAAGAAGATATATATATACACAATGGAATATTAGGCAGCCATCAAAAAAACGAAATCTTGCCATTTGCAACAACGTGGTTGGAACTAGCGAGTATTATGGTAAGCGAAATAAGTCAATCAGAGAAAGACAAGTATCGTATGACCTCACTGATATGAGGAATTCTTAATCTCAGGAAACAAATTGAAGGTTGCTGGAGTGGTGCGGGTGGGCATTTGGAGAGGGTAGGTGCTATTGTGAATGCTGTGAATTGTGTAAGACTGATGAATCACAGACCTGTACCTCTGAAACAAATAATACATTATATGTTAAAAAAAAAAAAAAAAAAGGTAGTAGGAAGGGAAAAATGAAGGGGGGAAATCGGAGGGGGAGACGAACCATGAGACACTATGGACTCTGAGAAACAAACTGAGGGTTCTAGAGGGGAGGGGGGTGGGGGGATGTATTAACCCGGTGATGGGTATTAAGGAGGGCACGTATTGCTTGGAGCACTGGGTGTTATACACAAACAATGAATCATGGAACACTACATCAAAAACTAATGATGTAATGTATGATGACTAACATAACATAATAAAATAAAATTTAAAAAAAATGTAAACTACAGGACTATCTAATGAGTTATATTTACACTTCATGGCACATCATGTCAAACCCTGGTATAATGAATAGGTCAAGTGCTTTTAAGCTCATTTTGTATATTTTGTTAAAAAGATATTACGAAATCCTGAAGAAACTATTTAACTGAGAGTTGGGTGTTATACACAAACAATGAATCATGGAACACTACATCAAAAACTAATGATGTAATGTATGGTGATTAACATAACATAATAAAAAATATATATAAATAAATAAATAAATAAATTGAGTTTTCCTCACTGCTTTGCCACTGACCTGCTGTTAAGACCTTGAGCAAGTCACTTACCCTCTCTGAATCTCAGTTCTTCACCTAATAAACTGAGGAAGTTCAGAATAGATGATTCCATATAACCAAGAGTATACTTAAAGTCTGAAATATGACTATTAAGAGTTATTGAATTTATAGACTTACTTTTTAAAAATATATTGGTAGTAATAGTATACTGAAGTCCTTGAGAATGATAATGTTCCAATACAAAATATGATCTCCTCTGTAACAATTTCTTTTACAATATGGTTTCCAGAGCTGTTGAAAAACAGTCATTGAAATCACCCCATATTAGTAAGAAAATGATGCAAAAAATATTTTATTTCTGGTTGTGCTATGAATGAGAGTAAAACATTTCCTTAAAAGCAGATTTTTAGAATAATTGAGGTACACATCTTTAAAAGTATGCCTGCTTTTCGGGTAGTCTGTAATTTCAGGCAATTTCATTATTCTAAAACTGTACTAAATACTGGAGAGATAAGTCCATAGGAAATTCATGGATAGATTGGGAAGTTAACCCTAATTCAACTAATATTTGTTGAGCACCTTCTATAAGTCAAGCTCTGTTTTGGACACTGTATGAAAAGATAAAATTTTATGGGAAAGATATTCCTCTGTCCTCAAGTACAGAATATAAAATATAAAATAACTATAACATAAGGCAGGTCATAAAACCTGGAGAAAACATAAGCTAAATGTATAATTAGAAAAAGGGAGTGTCACAGCCAAACAGTGAGGGGTCTTAATAAAGAATTTGGTGTGTGGATGCATCTTGAAGATTAATAGAATTCTGGCAGATGGAAATGGACAGGGTATTCCTAGTAAATGGAACAGAAGGAGAAAATGTGCAAAGGTGAGAAAATGTAGTATAATCTTAGAAAAAAAGCACATTGGATAGGTTTAACTAAAGTATAGAGAGTGGAACAAGAACTCATGAGAGGTTACATGGGGCAGGTAAGTTATGGAGGGCTCTAAATACCAGGCTGAAGAACATGTACTCAATATGAAATATATTGGTGGGTCACTAAAGATTTTGGTCAGGGGATAACAAGCAGGCTGAGGGTGAGGTAAATTCATGATAATGTTAGTAGCTTAAGGAGAAGACAAAGTATTGGGGCCATCAAATATCAATAGAAGCAATTAGTCATGGACCATGGGATTGCTGGTATGCTTAGATTTAAGTTTCTTGCACTTTTTCAAGGTCCCAAATGCTCTCAAAGGATTCTGTAGGAGAAGCTGCCCTGTTGATCCCATGCTGTTGCCCTAAATGCCTCATTTTCTGTGGTAGTTATCAAATGCAGGCATTGCCCATCATATTATCAAGATTAAAGGAAAAAAAATAGTTCCAAATATGCCTCATTTCCAAAGTAGAAACAGCACTTCTCCCCACCCCCCGTGAATAAATAAAAACTTAAAAGATTAAGTTGTATTCTGTATGCCCAGGAATCCTCCAGTGCTTTCATCTGCAAAACAAAACATCATATTGTGCTAAGAGAAGCTGTCTACAATTTGTTTCTCAACCTTCTTTTAAATCTATTGCCCCTTTCTGATAAACCTAAAAAGATCTAACCCTTTTTAAATGTTACTTGAGATTTCAATGTAAAATAATGATTAAGAAGGCATCAAAGTAGTTCTTCACCATCTTTCCTTCTTCCTGGCTGCCAGAGCCACGAAGGTTGAGCTATGCAGTTTGAGCAGGTACAAGATCTACCCCAGATATGGGAGGCCCAACACCAGGACTGACAGGAAGATTTCCCAATTTCTTAATGCAAAATGCCAGTTGGCATTCCTTTCTAAGAGGACTCCTCAGCAGATAAACTGGACTATCCTCTACAGAAGAAAATACGAAAAGGACAGTCAGAGGAAAGCCAAAAGACAAAAAGCCGCTGTGCAGTCAAATTCCAGAAGGCCATCATTGGTGCCATTTCTTGCTGATAGAATGGCCAAGAGGAATCAGAAACCTGAAGTTAGGAAAGCTCAACAAGAACAAGCCATCAGGGATGCCAAGGAAGTAAAAGAGGCTAAGCAAGCATTTTTAGACAGCAATGGCTGGCTGTTTCAAAGGTTCCCATGAAAGCAGCAGCTAAGCGAGAGACTATGAAGCCCATGAAGGTTTCTGCATCCTGAATTGGTGGAAAACACTAAGTTGGCAGATCAGATTTTTATATAAACATCTATTTAAAAAATGAATACATCAAAGTAGAATTGATAAACAAATTCAGTAAATTCACTGGATACAAAATCAATGTACAGAAATCTGTTGCATTTTTCTATACCAATAATGAATCAGCAGAAAAAGAAATTAAAAAAAAAAATCCCATTTAAAATTGCACCAAAAATAAGATACCTAGGAATAAACCTAACCAAAGAGGCGAAAGACCTATACTCTGAAAACTATAAAACACAGATGAAAGAAACAGAAGATGACACAAAGAAATGGGAAGACATTCCATAAAACAAATATTGTTAAAATGGCTATACAACCCAAAGCAATCTACTCTTTTAATACAATCCTTATCAATATACCAACAGCATTTTTCATAGAGCTAGAACAAACAATCCTAAAATTTCTATGGAACCACAAAAGACCCTGAATAGCCAAAGCAATCTTGAAAAGGAAAAGCAAAGTGGGAGACATCACAATTCCAGACTTCAAGTTATATTACAAAACTGTAGTAATCAAAATAGTATGGTATTGGCACAAAAATAGACACCTATATCAATTGAACAGAGTAGATAATCTAGAAATAAACCCACAAGGGTATGGTCAACTAATCTTCGACAAAACAGCAAAGAATATCCAACGGGAAAAAGACTGTCTCTTCAACAAATGGTGTTGGGAAAACTGGACAGCAACATGCAAAGGAATGAAACTAGACCACTTTCTTATACCATACATGAAAATAAATTCAAAATGGATGAAAGATCTACATGTGAGATCTGAAACCATAAAAATCCTAGAAGAGAACCACAGGCAGTAACTTCTCTGACATCGGCCATAGCAACTTTTTTCTAGATAGGTCCCCTGAGGCAAGGGAAACAAAAGCAAAAATGAACTACTGGGACTACATCACAGTAAGAACCTTCTGTACAGCCAAGGAAAACCATCAACAAAACTAAAAGGCGAGGGAGGTTAAGCGTCTGCCCTCAGCTCAGGTCATGATCCCAGGGCTCTGGGATCGAGTCCTGCATCGAGCTCCCTGCTCGGCGGGGCCTGCTTCTCCCTGTGCCCCTCCCCCCTGCCCTACAGCTGCTTGTGCTCTCTCTCTCTCAAATAAATAAATAAAATTTAAAAAAATAAACAACTAAAAGGCAACCTTTGGAATGGGAGAAGATATTTGCAAATGACATATCTGATAAAGGGTTAGTATCCAAAATATATAAAGAACTTATACAATTCAACACCCAAAAATCAAATAATCCAACTAAAAAATGGGCAAAAGACATGAATATACATTTCATGTCTGGAAAACATACAGATGGCCAACAGACACATGAAAAGATGCTCAACATCACTGATCATCAGGAAAATGCAGATCAAATGAGATACCACCTCATACCTGTCGGAATGGCTAAAATCAACAACACAAGAAACAATAGGTGTTGGAGAAGATGTGGAGAAAAAGGAACTCTCTTGCACTGTTGGTGGGAATGCAAACTGGAGCAGTCACCCTGGAGAACTGTATGGAAGTTCCTCAAAAAGTTAAAAATAGAACTACCCTATGATCCAGCATCGCACTACTGGATATTTACCCAAAGAATACAAAAATACTAATTCAGAGGGCAACATGCACCCCTATGCTTATAGCAGCATTACCTACAATAGTCAAATTATGGAAACAGCCCAAGTGTCCATCAATTGATGACTGGATAAAGAAGATATGGTAAGGGAGGAAAGAAGTCATAAAATGAGCTGTCATCCCCATTTTTTACAGATAAAAACATTGAGCTGATAAATATCAAGGAATTCAAACCCCAAAGTGACAACTTTTTGCAGTTAAACAGCACATTCTACTTTTTTTATTTAAGATTTATTTATTTATTGTAGAGAGAGAGCCCACACGCACAAGCGGGAGGGGTAGAGGGAGAGGGAGAGAATCTGAAGCAGACTCTGCCCAGAGCGTGGATCCCGACGACACGGAACTCAATCTCACGGCCCTGAGATCAGGACCTGAGCCGAAACCAAGAGTCAGATGCTTAACTGACTGAGCCACCCAGCCACCCCAGCACTTTATACTTTTAAAAGAACTTTCTACATATTATTTCAATTTATTTAACTTTGATTAGACCCTTCCTTGATCTGAAAAATGGATTTCTAAAGGCAAGGGTGGGACATGTTAAGATTCATGTTTATGGTTTGTCTCCCTCTCTGATTTCGTCTGAGCTGGAGGAGAGGTGGGGGGGGGGATGGGGTAATTAGGTGATGGGTGTTAAGGTGGGCACTTGATGTAATGAGCACTGGGTGTTATATGCAACTGATGAATCACTAAACTCTACCTCTGAAACTAAAAAAAAAAGATTCATGTTTATGACACACTTGGATTCAAAAAAATTTTTCACATATAAATATAAAAATCATGGGTAAAAATGCTGAGAAATGTTTCCTGGGATTTTTGTTAAGCCACAAAGTTTTATAAGGTTACCAGTATATAAAATTGTTAGTATGACTTTACATTTTGTGGTCTAAAATCAAGAAAATAAATATTTAACCACACGACCAGTCCAAAAAAAATTGAGGCGGAAAGAAATCACTGCTTTTTTCAGTCGTCTCATAGCAAAAGTTTGTGAGAATTTGTACGTAGTCTCAAATTATTTGATCACAGTTTGCTGTGGCATACACACACTATTTTGAGAATTATGATACCCAACACAATACCTTGTGAATATAGAATGTGCCCAATAAAATAGTTGCATTCATAAATGAACGAGTTAATGGTATAAGGTGCCAGAGAGTAAGAAAGTAAAATAAGAAAGATTTAGACTGGAAATAAAGTGGGGCAACTTCAGTGATACTTTATAATAAAATAGCAATTGAAGAATGTGTAAATTCATTTAACTCATTGATGTTACTTCTACGTCACAATTTATTTTTATATTTTTAAAGTCCATGTGCATTTAAATAAAGGTAGGTCTAAAGTTATGTCAGGTTTGTTTTTCTATGCTAGAAATTCTGAAAACTTGATATTTTGTATTATTTGGTAATATATTTCAAGAGAGATTGTCACATTAAAAATTATTTAAGGATTTGTTTCCATTATAACCTCAGTATATATTGGGTATTCCTGGGCTCTTTTACCCACTCATCCATTTTTTATTTTTGCTTTTGTTTGTTGTTTGTTTAGTTTTCAGTGATATGCTGCCTTTTTTTTGTAAACTCCTGGCTTTGCTAATTTTATATAAATCTAAACTGTTAAATTACAAATCCATTAACCAACATTTTTACATTTTCTAACACATATTATCTTTAAATTGCTCTGCTAGTAATTACTATCAATTTTCCCTATGCTGACATATTTTAGAATATGAAAATTTTCATACTTTATTTCTCAAGCATATGAACAAATTGCCTTGAAAAGTATAAAACTAAAGCATACAAATGTCTTTGAACAGAGCAACAAATGCCCCCTAGTGTTTCTTGTTAGAATATCAGTTTTGATAACATAAATTGAATATGTAAATGATATTTTCATAACTACTTAGAAAGTAAACTCATAAACAATAGAATCTGAATGTGTATAATGTTTTAAATTTCACCAAAAATGGAGTAGCAAGACATTTAGTTAAATGTTGTCTCGAGTAAATAATAGCTATCATAATGTATACACAAAGGTGATAGAAATCGGAGCTGTTCGGAGAGTTTTTCAGATATGGGGCAGCTGACACTCCTGAAACACTATCCTGCCTTTCTTGCAATGTCTTTCTAGCTAATGCCAAACTAAACTCATTAGGAATCATTCTTAAAACAGCAACATACAGGGACACCTGGGTGGCTCAGTCCTTAGGCGTCTGCCTTCAGCTCAGGTCATGATCCCAGGGTCCTGGGATGGAGTCTGGCATGGGGCTCCCTGCTCAGCGGGAAGCCTGCTTCTCCCTTTCCCACCCCGTCCCCCGCCCCGCTTGTGCTCTCTCTCTCGCTGTGTCTCTCTCTGTCAAATAAATAAAATCTTTAAAAAAAAAAAAAAAACAGCAATATACAGGTAATCAGTCCCAAAAGCCACACTTGTGCCCTGTCTGTGGGCATGCATACACAGAGCTTCTAATTCGAGAGATGAAACTCTATTTCCATGAGCATCTTCTGCCTCTGCTCTAGTCCCCCTGTTGGTAGTAGCCATGGTGAAAATAGAAAGAAACAAAAAAACACAATTTACCTGGGCATGCGTCAAAGCTGCAATGTTACAGTGTACCCCGCCTTAACTTTACACAACGGCACTCATACCAAGAATTTAAAAGTGCCAATGCCTCCGTGGTCAAGAACCAGTGTCTGGTCTATCTAAAGCAGCATTTGCTTAGAGAGAACAAGCAAGCACAACAAAAAAGCATGTTGGTGGATATCTGAGTTTATCACAACTTCACGGAATACTGCATATTTGTCTCTGTAACTAAGGAAAATGATTATAATTATCACAATAAAAAAAAGACATTGGAAAACATTTGAGTTGAATACATTAAGCAGGGGGTGTTCCTTATTTTATTCTTACCCAGTATCTCTTTGCCTTTTGGGGGGCCACCACCCCTCTTCTGGCGCATGGACTTGATATTGCTCAGAGAGTCTTTCTCAGGACCAAGAGGTGGGCACAGGATGCAACCTTGGCCGCACTTTAATTTCAGAAATATGAATCTTGGACAGAACAAAGAGAGGACACAAAGTAGCTCCCTAGATCCCCAAAGCTGCCTGTTCCTGCACATTCGAAGACCTACATGGCCAACTTTTCCTTGGAATCTGTGTGAGATAACAGTATCTTATTAATTTCTCTTTTTGCTTAAGTTAACCAGAATAAGGATGTCTAACTGAACTACTTCATAATAATAACGTTATACTTACCACACTTAGGTTACATAAAAAATGAAAAATAAAGTAAAATGGTATAATTATGTTGTGTTTTAATTATAAATGAGTAATTTATGGACAATATTTTTATTATCATTGAATAACATTGTCAGCTACAGTTTAAAACAGAATTTGTGGAGATAAGTTACATTATCAATATACTTTCACAAAAATCTCCAAAAGAGCACAATAAAAAAAAGCATTAGAGCAAAAATATTTTTTACTGCTCATATTTGCAAATAAGTAAAAACGCCTTCTTTCATTCTTTGCTTTAGTTGTCAGGTAGCTATAAATATGTCTTCCTTCCATCACCACTGTCCAAAATTTAAGGGAGAGAATTATTTCTCTATCACATCCAAATCTTTCACTCGTATTAAATTATACTCACTTTTGTTTCCATTTTTAACCTTTCAAAGCGTAAATAATAAAATATTTTTCTTTATTATTAAATAATTCATATTGTACATGAAAGAAGCAAAGCAAAATAATTTTGTTTATTTAAACTTTGCTTATGTCTGTCAATTGTACTTCAATTTAAACATTTTTATTTAAATAGTTGTTTCAGAATATTTTTATTTAAGAAATCTCTTAGCATGGACTATAAAATCCAAACGTCCTGTAAAAGGTCAGAATACCTACTTGCCTTCTTTAGCAGATAATTTCATTAAAAATACAATGAAATAGGGGTGCCTGGCTGGCTCAGTTAGTGGAGCATGTGACTCTTGATCTCTGGGTTGTGAGTTCAAGCCCCACGTTGGGTGTAGAGATTACTTAAAAATAAAATATTTTTAAAAATACAATTAAACAATGATAATATAACTTTAATATTGTGCTTTAGTTTACCAAATGTTTCTGTGCGAATTATGTCAGTTAAGTCTAATGGCTGTGTGAGTCAAAGACTGGTACCACCATCTTACAGATAAGGAAACGGAGGCTGAAAGAAGGTAAGTGGCTTACCCAAGGTCTTCAGAGTCATCACATAGCAAAGCCAACTCAAATGCGGATTATCTATCTCTCCGCTATGGTTCTTTCCATTTTACCACACTACAAAGTAGCGGGAAGTTTATTTTCCTAGAGTTGTATTACCTCTTAGTGATACTATCACTATACTTACTATCAGTAATACTTACTATCAGTGAGTCGAAAGTAAACCAAGAACAAAGCCATGACACAAGACCCCTGGGCAGTTTCCAGGAGCTGTAAGTTACTGGTGCTCAAGTGCCTTTCTATCAAGAACTGCGAAGTGCCCCACATTGGGCTCCCTGCTCAGCGGGAAGCCTGCTTCTCCCTCTCCCGCTCCCCCTGCTTGTGTTCCCTCTCTCGCTGTCTCTCTCTCTGTCAAATAAATAAAATCTTAAAAAAAAAAAAGAACTCTGAAGTGTTTTTCGCTCTATAACATTGATTAGTCTCTAGAATATTTCAATAACGTGTGCCCCATTTCAGTGATAAAGTCAAACAAATCTGAATTCCCTTTTTGAATCATCACCAGCCCTTAATACTGAAATGCAATACTGAATATATTTGATGGTGTGGGTACAAAAATGATGCTCAAGTCCTTCCCTCCATACATTAAAAAAAAAAAAAAATCCTTGAAGGTATTTTTCTAGAAGGGGTGTTGGATTTGTTTGGATTAATACTCACTGTTGCCCAAATGCCCTTTTGACTGATGCAAACGAAAAGATTGTTGGCTAACTTAGAAATCCAACATGTGGCCATGGAGTCTCAAAGCCGAGTGGCCTCAAAAGACACATGCCCTTTTCCACACATACACTAATTAGCCAAGCTAGGAGAGACCCAGACCTGAGTTTAAGATGTCGAAATCTAATTTAATACATAAGAACCAGATTTTAGACATCACAGACACTAGAATATTACATATTAAATAGTATTATTAATATTACAAATAATATTAGATATTAGTAGATCTGTCTCCACTTTCATGTTTTCCATAAAACTTCCAGGAGCAGTACTGTGTTAGTCCAGAATCTCTAAGAAGCAAGTACCAAGACAGGACTAAACATGAAAGGATAGACATTGATAAAAGTAACTGAAGACACCACAAACAGTGCTCATGTATTCAAAGAACTAATATTGTTTAAATGTCTATACTACCCAAAGCAATCTACAGATTCAATGTAATCCCTAGCAAATACCAATAATGTTTTTCACAGAGCTAGAACAAATAATCCTAAAATTTGTATGGAAACACAAAAGACCTCAAATAGCCAAAGCAATATTGAGAAAGAAGAACAAAGCTGGAGGCATCACAATCCCAGATTTCAAGCTATACTATAAAGCTACTATAGTAATCAAAACAGTATGATACTAGCACAAAAATAGACACATAGATCAATAGAACAGTCTAGAAATAAACCTACAGGTATATATGGTCAATTAATCCACAACAAAGGAGACAAGAGTTTACAATTGGGAAAAAGGCAGTCTCTTCAATAAGTGGTGCTGGGAAAACTGGACAGCTACATGCAAAACAATGAAACTGGACTGCTTTCCTATACCATACACGCATACGCACACACACACACACACACACCACACACCACACACACACACACAACTCAAAATGGGTCAAAACCTAAATGTGAGACCTGAAACCATAAAATCCTAAAAGAAAACATAGGCAGTAATTTCTTAGACATCGACCTTAAACAACATATTTATGGATATGTCTCCTTAGGCAAGAGAAACAAAAGCAAAAATAAACTATTGGGACTACACCAAAATAAAAAGCTTCTACACAGCAAAGAAAACCATCAACAAAACAAAAAGACAACCTACTAAATGGAAAAAGATATTTGCAAATGATATATCCAATAAGGGGTTAACATCTAAAATATATAAAAAACTTATACAACTCCACACCAAAAAACAAATAATCTGATTTAAAGATGGGCAGAGACCTGAATAGACATTTGTCCAAAGAAGACATTCAGATGGCAAACAGACACATGAAAAGATGCTCAATATCACTTGGCATCAGGGAAATGCAAATCAAAACCACAATGAGATGCCACCTCACATCTGTCAGAATGGCTAAAATCAGCAACACAGGAAACAACAGGTGTTGGTGGGGATGTGGAGAAAAGGGAAACCTCTTTCACTACTGCTAAGAATCTAAATTGGTGCAACCATTGTGAAAAACAATATGAAGTTTCCTCAAAAAATTAAAGTGGGGTGCCGGGGTGGCTTAGTCGGTTAACTGTCCGACTCTTGGTTTCGGCTCAGATCATGATCTCGGGGTCATGAGATCAAGCCCCATTTTGGGCACCCTGCTCAGCAGGGGTCTGCTTGAGATTCTCTCTCTCTCTCTCTCCCTCCCTTTTTTTTTTTTTTTTTGAAGATTTTTATTTATTTATTTGACAGAGAGAGACACAGCGAGAGAGGGAACACAAGCAGGGGGAGTGGCAGAGGGAGAAGCAGGCTTCCCGCCGAGCAGGGAGCCCAATGCAGGACTCGATCCCAGCACCCTGGGATCATGACCTGAGCCGAAGGCAGACGCTTAACGACTGAGCCACCCAGGCTCCCCTGTCTCCCTCCCTTTTTGTCCCTCCCTGCTTGCGCTCTCTCTCCCTCTCTCTAAAATAAATAAATAAAATCTTTTTTAAAAAAATTAAAGATAGAAATAGTATATGATCCAAGAATTCCACTAGTGGTTATTTATCCAAAGGAAACAAAAACACTAATTTGAAAAGATGTATGTCCTTCTATGTTTATTGCAGCATTATTTATTTGGAAGCAACGAAAGTATCTTTCAATAGATGAATAAAGAAGATGTGCTATACACATACACACAATGGGATATGACTCAGCCATAAAAAAGAATAATATATTGCCATTCACGACAGCACGGATGGCCCTAGAGAGTATTATGCTAAGTGAAATAAGACAGAGAAAGATGAATACTATATGAGTTCACTTATATGTGGAATATAAAAAACAAAACAAATGAACAAACAAAAAACCAGACTCTTAAATACTGGTGGTTGCTAGTTGGGAGGTGGGTAGGAGGATAGGTGCAATAGATGAAGGGAATTAAGAGGTACAAACTTCCAGTTATAAAATAGATAAGTCACAGAGATAAGTACAGCAGAGGAAACATAGTCAATAATACTGTAATAGCATTATATGGTGACAGATGGTGACTGACTAGACTTACCATGCTGAGCACTGAGTAATGCGTAGAATTGTCTGACCAATATGTTGTATACCTGAAACTAATATAACTACGTCAATTATACTTCGACGATAATTTTTTTAAGTAGAAGTCATAGAAGCAGAGAGTAGAAGAGTGGTTTTCAGGGGCTGAGGGAATAGGGAGACATTGGTCAAAGGGTCCGAAGTCACAGTTATGTAGGATGAATAAGCCAGAGATCTAATATACAGGCAGATGACTATACTTAATGTTAGTGCATTGATTACTGGATATATGTTAAGAGAGTAGATTTCAGGGGCACTCATCACACACACACACAAAATGGAGGAGGAAGTGACATGTTAATTAGCTTGACTCTAGCATTCATGTCACCATGCATATATGTATCAATTCTTCATGTTGTACACCTTAAATTATATACAATCTTTATTAAAAATGCATAAATAAATGAAAAATGTAAGGATTTTATTAGAAGGAAATGTCTGTGTACAAAGTAATAAGGAGGGAGCTGGGGAAGGCTGAGAGAGTTGTCAGACTGAATGCAAGCCTAATAGGCAAGAATAAGATTGAGAGACAGTTGAATGGACACATCTGAGACAGCTGTGCAGTCTAAGGAAGGTTTGGCAAAACCCTAAGGATGTCCTGGAGCCAAGGTGGGCCAACAAAGGGGTCACACCTGTCTTCCGGGATGAGGTGGGCCTCAGTGCATCACTGTTTTCAGTCCTTGGCTGGAGGGGCCAAGAGGAAGTATGGCCTGGGGCAAACGGGGTGGCTGAATCTCAAAGCACAGCAGCGGGGGGCCCTTCCATCCGTGAGGATCTTTGTTACTGTTCCATCGCAAGGAGTATGAAGGACATGCATAGGAGAGAAGCTGTCCTAAAACCCTTTAAAACATTAGAGGGGAGGCCCCTTTTTATGAGAAATGCATTTGTTTTGTTCACAAAAAAAGCTAATTCTTCATGATTTGGGAACAATATTTAGCATTACTATAAGTGGAATACTGAGAAAAGCATTCTGAATTACAATTTACAGAAAATGAAAATTTCTAAATCATCAAATAAAAAGTGTTCAATTGTTTTGTTCAACACCAGGTGGAGCTCTTTTGCTTTTTTAAAACAAGGAAAGCGACTTTAAACTTAATACAGGTTTGGGCTGATTATGCATAGCTCTTAAGTCATCTTGTAAAATCATTTGAGTGCTTTCACACCATATTTGTCACCATTTAAAATCTGATAATTTTTACAAATAGCACAGACTAGCTCAAACTGCAGTGTTAATAATATAAGACCACTATGGCTAAAAATAACCATTAAATCTCTAAAAAAAAAGTTGTAAATAATACCGCTTCAAAGGTCTACATTCTTCTAAAGAAACGAGTTAAGAATCTAATTTAAATCTCACAGTCAATCCTGAAACAAATCAACAACTATGGAAAACCCTCTCCCAGATCTCCACTGTGCTTCATAATCATTCTCTTTTTATGTAAAATACCTTCTCTGTAGGACAGATACAAAACAGGTTTTAGGTTATAATGTATAATATTTTCACAACTTTTCTATGCCAATTCTCAGAAGAAGCTAAAGGATTAAAGTAATAATGTTTATAATGTAGACATGCTTTTTCACAAGTAACTTGTCCCAGCTGGGAGGCATTACTTTCTCCATGTCTATGCTTCAGAGTTCTCTCATTCTCATTGCAGGGTGATGGATACAGACACAAATAAAGGGATTTTTGCAGTCAAAAAAAATTATTTTTTAACGTTAGGGTTGATATACTCTTAAAGGAACCTATTTACTGCAGTAGTCTGTGTTACCTATTTATTCTCCCATCCATGCAAGAAATACTTCCAGGGAGCTTGCCCTATGCTGAAGAGATAGGAATGAATAAGACAAACAGTGCCTGCTGCTTGGAGCTTGAGAGTTCAGAAGACCTACAATGAAGCCAGCAGTTATAATAGAGGCTATTGTAATGAAGGAAATACAGGGTACTATGGGAACCAGAGCAAGGGAACCTAATGACCAACCTGATCTAGGAGACAGAGAATACCTTCCCAAATAAGTGAAATTTAAGCTGAGATTCCTCTGTAAGAGAAAATGAGTGAAACCCAAAAGGCTTTAAGGATATTTAAGGTGAAGAAACAGCTTTTACAAGGGCTGGGGATGAGCTAGAGTAGGTAAAATTTTAAAAAGCAAAAGCATGTCAGCAGAGCATAAAACGCAAGGTTCTTGGAGAAGGGAGAAAAATTTAAGATTTGGAGAGATTTCTGAGAACCAGATTGTGAGATCTTTTAGATGAATTAACAAATTGGAATTTTATCCAAGAACAATTGGAAATATAACTCAAGGGGCTAAGTTAAAACTTGAAAGGATGTGATAACCAGACTAAGAAATGTTCAGTGCCTAACGGAGCAATATGTTGGATGAATCATCAATATTCCTACCAAAATAAACTACTTAGATGTGATTATCTTGGCTTTTCTTATCCATTAGAGCAGTAACATTGAAATACAGACTCATTTCATATAATGACTATTGATTTCAATGACTTTTTATCATAACAACTCTTAAAAAGTTATATTGCTTTTCAGACTCTTTTTTTTTTCTTGTTATAATTATATTTACTCCCAAACCACTCTAATTAAATTCTCTGTAAAATAGTAATATTTGGGGGCATCTGGGTGGCTCAGTCAGTTAAGCATCCAACTCTTGATTTTGGCTCAGGTCATGATCTCCGGGTGGGGAGATTGAGCCAGATGTAGGGCTCTGTGCTCAACATGGAGTCTGCTTGTCTCTCTCCCTCTGCTCCTCCCCTCGATTGCATGTGCTCTCTTTCTCAAACAAATAAATAAATAAATAAAATCTTTTTTAAAAAAGTGGTATTTCAAGGGGCGCCTGGGTGGCTCAGTTGGTTAAGCGACTGCCTTCGGCTCAGGTCATGATCCTGGAGTCCTTGGATCGAGTCCCGCATCGGGCTCCCTACTCGGCGGGGAGCCTGCTTCTCCCTCTGACCCTCCCCCCTCTCATGTGCTCTCTCTCTCTCATTCTCTCTGTCTCAAATAAATAAAATAAAATCTTAAAAAAAAAAAAAAAAGTGGTATTTCAATGTTGCAGTTTTAAAAAAACACAGTCACTGGGGTGCCTGGGTCGCTCAGCCAGTTAAGTGACCAACTATTGATTTCAGCTCAGGTCATGATCTTAGGGTCCTGAGATACAGCCCAAGTCAGCTCCATGCTCAGTGGGGAATCTGCTTGAGATTCTCTCTCTCCCCAGCTTGCAGGCACTCTCTTTTTCTCTCTCTCTCTCTAAAATAAATACATAAGTCTTTAAAAAAATAATAAAAGAAAAAAGATAGTGACTAATTTACACAATACATTTCTGGTAAGAACATTTCAAATGGAGCACATTTGAATTGAGCTCCATGACTGGATGATCCAATATTTTGCTAAGCAGACCTATTTATGCCAACAGATCTGTACTCTGCAGTTTGTTGACCATATCCATGTGTTTCAAAGCTTTCTGATGTTTTATTTTGCTCTGAAGTTGTTTCCAATTGCTATAACTTTATTTCTAAGTGCAAAATAATCCTGAGCCTTCTTAAGGTAAAACTGATAAAGATCGTGTGGAAAGAAGAATGCACCTTTCAGGAATGACTTTTGCATCCTCCTCCACCACCCATATCAAATCATCTCTTTTTCCTTTGGAGAACATAAGAAATTTTCATCATGTTACATTTTATGCACAATTTGAATTTATTTACTTTCATATTGTTGTTTACTACTTATATTTACATTATTTAATAGATATATACATTTTCAATCTATGAAAAGTGATTTGGTTATCTTTGGTCAAGATGGAATACATTGTAATTTTCTCATTAAAATTCACAAATATTTTTAAATTTATGGTATGTTTTATGGTATGGATTTCAGGAATGAAATAATATCACCAATCAAGGAATAGGTATTCATCAAAGGACAGAGTTGAAACCAAATGCTTAAGACATGTCAATAACTGTAACTAGGCTTCCACAAAATAAGAAATTATAACCAGGAAATAACCATTAAAACAGGATAATTTTAAAGTCATAAGAGATTACTTTGTAAATGAATGTGAACTAGCTGAACTGAATAATTTCCTAAGAAAATGCGATTTATCCAATTGGTCCCAGTAAAAACAGAATGTTAAAAGAGACGTATAGAAAAAAACAGTAACAGTTATTGAGGAACCACCCTACATGAAAACACCAAGTGCAAATGATTTCACAGGCAAATTCTCATAAAAACAGCAAAGATCAGATAATCCCAATGACACATATATTATTCTAGTACGTAGGGAAAGAAGAAAACTGCCAAATTCTTTTGCAAAGCAAGTATAACATTGATATGAACACATGATAAACATATGACAAAAATATTGCAGGTCAATCTTACTTAGGAATTTTAATGCAAAAGTCCTTAATTAAAATATTAGCAAACAAAACAAAACAAAAAAATATTAGCAAACAGAATCCAAAACATCAAGGAAGTAACCCATGTGATCAAATGAGATTTACTCTAGTAATGTAAAAATAATTCAATATTAGGAAACCCATTGTTATAATTTATTATAGTAATATAAGTAAGGACAAAAATGATGATTATCTTCATTAATGCTAAAAAGCCTGACAAAACTTTATACCCATTCCTGATATGGTCTGTTATGGGCTGAACTGTGTCCCCCGCCCCCCGCCCCCCCAGATTCATATATTGAAGCCTAACCTCCCCCAGGAGTGTATGTGGAAATAGGGCTTTTAAAGATATAATTATGTTAAAATGGATCATTTAATTCCATAATGTCCTTATTAGGTTTGGGACACAGACACACAGACAGAAGGATGACCATGGAGGACACAGTGAGAAGGTAGATATCAGCAAGCAGAGGAGAGAAGCCTCAAAAGAAACAGAACCTGCAACACCTTGGTCTCAGCTTCCAGCCTCCAGAACTATGAGAAAATAAATTTCTGTTGTTTAAGCCATCCAGTCTGTGGTATTCTGTTATGAGAGCGCCAACAAACTAATATACCCTACACTAACCCCCCAAAACTAAATATGCTATGATTTTACACAACCCAGTCTTAACGCCAGCACCTTATTTAATAAGGCAACACTGAAGGCATTCGCACAAAAAACAAGAACAAAGCAAGGATGCCCACAATCTGCACTACAACTTCACATCATATTAAGATGAAATTTGGCAATAGAAAACAAGCAAACACACTACTCAGAAAAGCAGTAGTAAACAATTTCTGTCTGCAGGTGATATAATAGTATACCTGCTAGCCCAGGGGAATCACTAATAAAGCTAACTCAAACAGAAAAAGTACTCGATAATATAGCAGGATGTAAAATTAACGTATGAAAATCAATAGCCTTGATACAGTCAAATAATAACCAGATGAAAGAGCATCTGTGCTTTGTTCCAGGTCTTTGTGGGGATGGTCCTGCTGCTCCTCTGTTAAGGTACTGACTTCAAGACAAAGTGTGTAAGTCATATTTATTTATTTTGAGGGTGGGGAGACTAGGAGTGCGTGTAAAATCTTTTCAAAGGCTTTTTTTGGCATAATGGGAGAGGAAATTTCAGTTAAAAAATAAATAAAATACCTAGGAATAAAGGAATATATTTTAAAAAAACACTCCTAAAGAACACAAAAATAGGCCTGAACTAATAGAAAGACCTATCTCTCTATTAGATAAGATGAATAAGATGATTCATTGTGATAAAGATATCAATTCTCCCTAAGTTAATATTTAAATGTAATGTGATCCCCATTATATGTTAATAAAAAGAATTAAAAATAAACAAAAATAAAAAATAAAAAAATAAATGTAATGTGATCCCAATAAAAATGCCAGGGTTTTTTAATTATTTTTTATTTTGTTTTTGTTTTTTTAGCTAGGAAATGTGATGCTAAAGCTCATGTGGGAAAATAAAAATGGAAGAATATCTAGGAAACCCTGAAAAATAACAGCAATAAGGAGAGAATAGCCCTCCCAGAAACTGAAATATAACAAAAAGCTCTAGAATGAAAAAAGCATGGTGCTAGTGAGAAGTAGACCAGTGGAACAGAACAGAAATTAGAGAAATAGACCCAAGTATACATGAAAGTTACTTTGTTACTGTCACAAATGTAGCACCTCAAATCAATAGGGAAGGGTAAAATTTTTAATCAATGCTGTCCTGCATACTCACTTGGAAGAAGAGAACATTAGATACACACTTCTCACCACACATAAGAATAAACGTCAAATAGGTAAAAGATCAAATCATGTATAAAAAGAAAAGGAAAAGAAAAGAAACCATGCAAGTAGTAGAAAAATAAGGGAAATTCTTTTATAATCTAAGTGTGGGGACAGCTTTCTAAAAGTGACTTGAGAGACAATCCGTAAGAGACTCTTAACCATAGGAAACAAACTGAGGGTTGCTGGAGGGGAGGTGGGTTGGGGGATGGGGTAACTGTGTGATGGGCATTAGGGAGGGCACGTGATGTAAAGAGCACTGGGTGTTATATGCAATTGATGAATAACTGAACTCTACCTCTGAAACTAGTATTATAATATATGTGAATTAATTGAATTTAAATAAAATAAAATTTTAAAAAGTGACCTGAAGTCCAGATGCAACAAAAGAAAAT
The DNA here is from genome assembly GCF_964656455.1 of Halichoerus grypus. Classification (NCBI taxonomy): domain Eukaryota; kingdom Metazoa; phylum Chordata; class Mammalia; order Carnivora; family Phocidae; genus Halichoerus; species Halichoerus grypus. Next base: position 108,835,452 of record NC_135714.1, read on the forward strand.
GTTAAATAAATGTGACTGCACTAAGAAAAAGCTTTTTCATGAAAAATAAACCACCATAAACAAAGTCAAAGGATAAATGACAAGCTAGGTGAAAATATTTGAACAGATAGCATATATAAAGAGGGTTGATCTCGCCAATATGTAAAAAATTCATAAAAAATAAGGGGAACCTTATGACCATGGCCATAATGGAGTAGCAGAGACTAGATTACTCTCACATATGAAACAGCTGAAAAACCAGACAAAACACATGAAAGAATGGTTTTCAGACACTGGACCACAAGCAGCACAAGGCATGATCCTTGAGAGAAGCAAAACAAATGAAGTCATGCCTCTGAGGGCCCCAGCTTCCTGCCTGAAGAGAGTTTCCAGGCCACAACAAAGGGAGCGGGAGGCCAAACAAAGTCAAGTTACCCCATTGAGTTGCAGAGACAGAGTTAGAATTTGGGGAGGTGAGGGGGGTGGCAGAGTACCCAAGAGGAGAAAAATGCACAGAGAAGAGAGGGCTGTGTAGCTAGAGAACTCCAGGGATCTGAAGAGGATTCCTCTTGAGCCTTCAGCTAAGTACTGGGAAAAACATGCATGTGAGGGAAACTCCTGAGCCAGAGAAAGAACCACTGGAAAGGAGCAGAAGGAACAATCCTCAGAGACTCTATAGCACTGGGAATAGCTTATGTCCCCACTAGCCGGAGTGGAGGAACCTCAAAATAGATGGGAAATCTGACAGAATAGGAATCTGTAAGTTACAGAAGGGAGGTCAGTGCTTGCCCAGGGATGGGAGTGAGGGATGAAAAAGAGGCGGATTGCAAACAGGAAACTTTTGGGGGTAATTAGTATATTCATTATACATATACATATGCTAAAACTCAACAAATTGGATTTTTTTTAAAGATTTTATTTATTTATTTAAGAGAGACAGAGCACAAGAAGGGGGAGAGGGAGAGGGAGAAGAAGACTCCCCACTTAGTGAAGAGCCCAACATGGGCTCGATCCCAGGACCTGGAGAACATGACCTGAGCCAAAGGCAGCCACTTAACTGACTGAGCCACCTAGGTGCCCCTAAATTGGATATTTTAAATGTGTGCAATTTTATTATGCATCGATTATACCTCAATAAAACCATGAGGGAAGTAAGTTTTTAAAAATTAAGAGGAAGAGAAAACCCAAAAATTTTTTAAAAAGATAAATAAATACCCTTAAACATATAAAAAATGCATAATTTCACCTATAATAAAAGAAATGCACAATACTGATGCCACTTATTACCTTTCATATTGGGAAAAATTCAGGAGCATTTCAATGCACACTTGAAGCTATGAAGAAACAGGCATTCTTAAACTTTCCAGATGGTAGTACAAAATGGTATGTAATCCATTGGGTGGGGATTGGCAATGTCTACCAAAACTGTATATGCATTTATTCTTTGTTCCAGCATTCTAACTTCTAGGAATAATCCTGAAGATACAGTCCCCCCTCCCCCCCAAAAAAGAGTTTTTTCAATGTGACATTACTAGTAATAGCAAAATATTTGGAACAATCTAAATGCCCTTTCATAGCAGCCTGGTTGAATAAACTATTGAACATCCATACAGCTATGTAGCTCCAAAGTTGAATTTTAATAAAAACAACTGAACCTAGCTATATATTGAATTGATAACAAATCACGGAAAAAAAATCACTGAATTAATTAAAGCATCTTTAAAATAGGGGCACCTGATGACTCAGTTGATTGTGTCCCACTCTTGATTTTGGTTGAGGTCATGATCTCAGAGCTGTGAGATGGAGCCCCGCATCAGGCTCTGTGCTGGGGGTGGAGCCTGCTTAAGATTCTCTCTCTCTCTGTCTCTCTCCCTCCCTCTACTTTCTCTCTCCCTCTCTAAAACAAAAAATAATAATAAAATAAAGTATCTTTAAAATATAGTAATCTGAGTGTATCCTTAGTTGACATACTCCAAGGACAAAAAGAACTGCTTAGAAGATTTGGCTTTGGTTGGCATAATAATTCTAATCCAAATTCATATTATATCCTAATTGTACGAGAGAAAAGAGGAGTGAATATATTGATATTCTGAGTAATTGAGGTTCTCTCTGTGGAAAAAAAAAAATGTAAATATGGGTCAGGGGAAGGAGAGGGAGAGCCTCATGGCATTGTTTCGGAATAGGAAGTTATTAGTACATCAACTTTTTTTTTTCAATATATTTCCTTGTTCTCCCCTTGAAAGGGCACAGAAGCGATGACATACCAGTGGCAGCAAATACACCTATTCCCCAGTGTCAAGAGCTGTACAGGGTCTGAGACTTCATCCTACTTACAACCTGATAAGCGAGCCCGCCATAGCATCATGAATGCTAGCCGAACACAAGGAACTCCTGGGTTAGCAACAAGGACTTTATTACAGAAATAGCAATTGCTGGACTATCAGCAACTCTGCCAGCTCCCCAGCCCCCATTCCCACAGGGCAACATGGAAAGGGCCAGGTGATGTCTGTACATTCCATGGGTTCCTTTACAAGAGGACCCTGAATTTAAGGAATCCTGTCTTGTAGAATGGGAACAGCCTTCCCATTCTCCATGATTCACCCCAGAGGAAGACATTATCTTTATTATATCGTAATAATGAAGCCACTCATTTCCCTTTAGGTTTCTTTTCATTTCCTTAATTCGCCGTTAAGATGATGGACACATCATCTTTACTGTTACCACTTTACGTTGTCCTTATTTATATTTGGACCATGGATGACTCAAAGGTACTTCACAAAGGCACAGGGGCTCTGCAGCACCTCCCTGTTTATTCTCCCTTCTTCACAGGTTCTTACACATGCTTAGGTTAAAGTCACTCTCATCTGTGTGAAGCCCCTAACGTTAGAGTGAAGGGTGGTACCATCCATTATTAAATAACATTACTGTCAGCGGCTCACACGAACACACAGCCCCCAAAGCATGTTCAAAAGACATGTCTAGGGGCTCCTGGCTGCTCAGTCAGTTAAGCGTCTGCCTTCGGCTCAGGTCATGATCCCAGGGTCCTGGGATGGAGCCCCGCAGCGGGCTCCCTGCTCAGCGGGGAGTCTGCTTCTCCCTCTCCCACTTCCCCTGCTTGTGTTCCCTCTCTCATGCTCTCTCTCTCTGTCAAATAAATAAATAAGATCTTTAAAAAAATTATTTAAAAAAACCCACATGTCTATATTCTGAGACTGAGTTGTATCTTCCAACTCAAGAAGTTAGGGGTGTCACTAGTAGTTTTTATACTACTCAATTGATCCCCAGCTCTTGAAGGCGGAGGTAGATCCCAGGCCCCAGGGAGAGGAGTAGGTGAAAGAAGGAGCGCTTCCCACCTATGTTGTTCTAAGGATTTGCACGCTGAAAGGATTTGGACCAGGCAAATAAAACTTGATCCACCAGCCTATCATTCTACCTATCTATCTCCACACATTTATTAAATGTTTAGGATTTTAAAAAGCCTAAATATGGCTGCAGTGCTCTGGGGAATGGCAAATGTCTATCAATGGCATATCATATAATGGGGGTATAGATGCTCCTACTAAGTTCCGGCAGGAGAGCGGTGGAAACAGCCCGAGACAGGGCACAACACGGTGGGTCAGAGCTGAGAGCCAATTCCTGAAAAGGTGGCTGGGATCCCTGGCCCTCTGGGAGTGTGAGCATCGAACAAGATGCCTCCACTAGATAGGAAGATAGAAGAAGAACTAAGTGATAAAGCATTTTTAAATGACAACACAGCAAGATTTATTTAAGAATACTCATTAAGGATTTGTTAAATAAATGAGAAAAAGTCAGAAATGCTAACTTGTTATAACTGTGCCATTCTGCCCCCTCAAAGTCCATTTTTTGTTCCGTTTTCTAGCGCAACAGTAGATTCTCCCAAGTCCTTCATAAAGGAGCACCTACTCAACAGACAAAACTGTCCCAGTAACTGAAAATAATTTCAATCTATCTTGAAGCTGAAAGACCCCTCCTAAATGATGAGGTGTAAATGGAAGTAGAGAAGCCAGTTCCGCCAACTGGAAAAGCTGAAGAAAGCAAATCCCTCTAGGTGAAGATCGAGATATTTCTATAATTTAAAAAATCTAGACATCCTATGCATATGGTGCCCTGGGTGGTAGAAGTAAGACTCTGCTTCACACTTTCATCCGTATTATGTCTTTTTCCTAAGTCAGGGAGTACGCAAATGATTACCACCTCAAAGCTTCAAGAGTGAGGCAGCGTTGGCATGGACAACTGAAGCAACCAGAAATCCTAGAAAAGAAAAAGGGATTCAGAAACTCTCTAAGCATTCACACTCCACTTCATTTTTCTGTTCAGTATGAGATTCCACTGTGCACATCCTTGCTAGGGTCCTGCCACCTCTGTGAATCAACTCCTCCAGTGACGGAGAGCCCTGTCACCCTAGTGAGTCTAGATACGATATTAGATGCTGTGATGCACCACCACAATCCTCTCTCCACACCCTCTCTGCCCCTTTTAGGAGGGAGGCATTCATTCCCCACCCTGCTGGGAATGTTGACAGGTGAGCCTCTCAGCTGAGTCCCTCTCCAGAAACTGCCCTCAGGGGGCTGGGGGGCTCATCAGTTGAGCGTCTGACTCTTAATTCCAGCTCAGGTCATGATCTCAGGGTCGTGAGAATCAGCTCTGCATTGGGCTATGTGCTGGGCATGGAACCTACTTAAGATTCTCTCTCTCCTTCTCCTTCTGCCCCTCCCCACCGCTTAGAAGAAGAAGAAGAAGAAGAGGAGGAGGAGGAAGAAAAAGAAGAAAAGAAAGTGCCCTCAGCTGAAGAGAGTCACTTTGTCCAACATCATAGCTCTTTTCTGAAATGATAAGAAAATAGCCCAAAAGTATGTCCCTCTTGCCTAAACTCAGGACAACTCTGCAGGATCATCCCATATCAAGCCCATAGGATTGGCTGTGGCCTTTTGGAGACCGCGCTGCAGGTCAGCTTCTCACTCTGCCCAATCCTGCTCCCTGCACTCTCCCCACAGTTGTTGATCCCAACAGCACTTCCTAATAAACTTCCTACACGGAAATCTCCATCTCAGAGTCAGCTTCTCAAGGATTCCAACTTGTGGTATATATTAAGTATAAATCTGCCTTCATATTAAAAAAAAAAAAGTCTACTTGTCCTAATTCTAACTTCAGAAGCTGTACTGGATAAAACAATCTATGTTCCACATGATGGCCTTTCAGATATTTGAAGACAGTTATTATGTGCCTTGAGGGGAGCACTCCAATCTTTGGAGTTTGTGAGAAGGCAGAGGAACCAGGTGATACACTAAGACTAAAGCCGGGGCAGTGTAGTGTCTTGGAAACCATGCCTGCATGAGAGCTGCCAAGCACTGATGGAGATATTTCCACCCACAGGTTCCAGATACAATTTCCCATAACCAACCTTGAAAATGCACTGCATTAGTTTTCTATGATGCAAACAGTTCCTGCATTAAAAAACGACCACAAACTTAGTATCCTTATACAACATGCATTTATTAGCAGCTCACCATGCTATAGGTCAGAAGTCCAGGAGGGTTGAAGTAGGTTCTCTGCCTACATTCTCACAAAGGCAACATCGGGATTTCATCTGGGTTAAGACCTTATCTGAAGGGTCTGGGGAAAATCCCTGTTCCAAGTTCATTCAGGTTATTTGGCAGAGTTTAGTTCTTTGTAGTTGTAAGACCGAGGTCCCTATTTCCTTGCTGGCAGTCAGCCAGGGCCACTTTCTGCTTCTAGAGGCCCCCCACATTCCTTCTTAAATAGTCCCCTCCATCTCTAAACCAGCAATGTCCTATACAGTGCTTCTCATGTGGAAGAACTCTAACTTCTTCTTCTGCCATCAGCCAAAGAAAGCTCTTTGCTTTTAAGGGCAAACTCAGATTTATTATGAAAACATAACTGAATAGTGATCTATAACACCACAGACTTCTCACAAAATTTGAAGTCAGAAGGAAAAGTTATCTAATAGTTACAAACAAAAGGTAAATTACCAAAAACTTAAGATAACTTAGTAATTATCCAAAATAGTTACATAATAACTATTCCCTATATAAAAAATTTGTAATGGGCCTTTTTTAAAAAGCAGGCTATCCATGTATCCTTAAATTGCACAATATTTTGAAAAACCACTTATGTATATCTGAGAATGGAAGTCTGTTGGAAATTTTCACCTGTAGAATTCAGTTGCTAACTTTTCTTCAAATCATTCTTTCTACATATTTATATGTGAATACATCCTAATTCTAAAAGTAATATATATTTATTGTTTAAAATTTTGAAAAATACAGAAAAGCATAAAAGAGAAAATAAAAATCGCTCACAACTCTACTTCCAGATGCAGTCATTTTTAAGATTTGGTAACTATCCTTCCAATCGATTCCCTAATTTTTACTTAGTTAACAAAGTCTGAATGTACAGTTTTGTCTCCTGAATATTTGCTAAAGTTTAAATCATAAATATTTTATCATGCCATTAAGCATTCTACTTAAATTTCATTTTTGTAAATACATATCAGTTCATTGTATAGAATGGACTTTATATAAGTATTACACTGATTTTGGATATTTACACCTTTTATATATTTGTTATGATAGCATACTGAATGAATATCATGATCTTCATTTTTAATCATTTCTTTGAGATTAATTTCTGAATCAAAAAGACATGAACATTTTCAGACCAGGCAGAGCATAGAGTAGAGGTGAAGCAAGACAGAAGGATTTATTTAAGACAGAAGGATTAACTGAAAGTCTACATATATTAAGAGATGAGATCCCCATTGCTGATCCTCTTTACCCACTTGGTTCCCAGAACACTTGCAGCCAGGATTCAAGAAACTAACCCAAGAGAAAAGTTCTACATATAATGGCATTTGGAAATCCTATAATGAATAGCCAAGTCCCAGCTAATAACCGTGCATCTTAAAATTAATATATCACTACTTACAATTAATCTGTAATCTATAATCAGTAGTACCTTATAACTAAAACAACATTTTCCAGTCTCTTCTCCATTTATCCACCATTATAGTATGAGACAGAATAGTTTCACTGCCCTAAAAATCCTCTGTGCTCTGCCTATTCATCTCCCCCCAGCCCCTCTGGAAATCACTGATTTTCAGTTTTGGCAATTACGAATAAAGCTGCTATAAACATCACTGATCTTTTTACTTTCTCCATAGCTTTGCCTCTTCCAGAATGTCATACAGCTGGAATCATACATAGTATGTTGCCTTTTCAAATTGGCTTTTTTCACATAGTAATATGTATTTAAGATTCCTCCATGTTTTTCATGGCTTGACAGCTCATTTCTTTTTAGCAATGAATAATATTCTATTGTCTAGATAAACCACAGTTTATCCATTCATGTACTGAAGGACATTTTAGTTACTTCCCAGTTCGGGCAATGATGAGTAAAGCTGCTATAAACATCCATGTGCAGGTTTTTGTATGAACATAAGTTTTCAATTCATTTGGGTAAATGCTGATGAGTGTGATTGCTGAATTATATGGTAAAAATATATTTCGTTTTGTAAGAAACTTTCAAACCGTCTTCCCAAGTGGCTGTACCATTTTGTATTCCCACCACCAGTGAATGAGTGCTCCTGTTGCTACACATCCTCACCAGCATGGTGTTGCCAGTATTTTGGATTTTAGCCATTCTAATAGGTGTGTAGTGGTACCTCATTGCTGTGTTAATTTGCAGTTTTCTAATGACATATAATGTGGAGCATCTTTTCATATGCTTCTTTGCTGTCTGTATATCTTCTTTGGTGAGTATGTATGTCAGGTCTTTTGCCTTTTTAAAATCAAGTTGTTCCTTTTCTTATTGTTCTATTTTAAGAATTCTTTGTGTATTTTGGATAACAGTCCTGTTTCTGATAGGTCTTTAGCAAATATTTCCTCCCAGTCCGTGGCTTGTCTTCTCATTATCTTGACAGCATCTTTTGCAGAGTTTTTAATTTTAATGAAGTCCCATTTATCAATTTTTTCTCATGGCTTGGGCTTTTGATGCTGCATTTAAAAATCACCATACCCAAGGTCATCTAGATTTTTCTCCTATGTTCTCTTCTAGGGTGAAGTGTATTTTTAAACTACATAGATCCCAAAAGAGAATATGGAGTCCACATGAGACTGGTCAGCCACCACCTTTTATTCATCCTTTTATCTCTGAAGACTAGAACTCAGCCTGGCACATCACAGGTAATCAATATATGTTTACCAAGATTGATGAATGTATATGGCTTCTTTAGGCAGAATTTAAATTCCCACCAAGAACTGAAACCTAACTCACCTCTCTTTCCTACTCTCCCATCCTTGCTGGGGCAGCCAGGGCCCGCAGAGCCTCCTCATTTCCTCCTCCACTCCTCCCTTGTTCACGGTCCTCCAAGCTGCAGGTGGTAGCTTCCTTTGCTGGGGGCGGTGCCTGGACACCCGTGTCCCTTACCCGGGACAGCCTTACTGTCCAGGAAGGGAGAGTGAGGAGCACTAGGCGGCGAAAGAGCGCAGCCTGGGACAGCACGGCGGAGGCACTGGCCGGCTCATCGCGCGTGCAAGGGACCTCGAAGCGTGTTCGGACAAGTTGGAGGGGTGGGGGGAACCAAGACGTGGAAGAGGGGGACTGTGGGTTTGGCCAGCCCCGGCGGAGGTGGCGGCCAACAGAGCACCCACCTGCCCGGGGGTCTCTGGCGCCGGGGTGGCCGTGCTGCCCTCCTCGGGGCTCCAAGATCCGCGCGGGGTAGCAAGCGGGCGAAGGGCAGGGACAGCCGTCGCTGCACACCGCCGCCCTTCAGTCTCAGGTTTTTGAGTGTCCAAAGCTGGCAGCTTTTTCTTTCAGCTCTGGGTTCCCCAGCCGCGGCCCCATCTGTGCCCGAGGCAGGCGGCGCTGCGAGTGCTGCGGCGGAGCCCTCGGCGCCCCCTCCGCCTTCCGCCTGTGACCTCTTGTACGCTTTTGCAGCGAGTCTCAAGCGGGCATGTTTCAGGTGGGCAGGTCCAGCATCCCCAAACCTGCCCCCCGGAACCTGGAGGACCTGGACTCTGTGCAGCGCGTCCTCTTACACAGGTCAGTGCTGGGCCGGGGGCCCCGGGAAAGACCGTCCTGGGTTCCCGGGCTTTCTGGCGAGGGGAGGGGCAACTTTCCTTCGGGGGTCCGGCCTGAAGAGTCTTACTTGGGATTCTCCTCCGTGTGGTGCTCGCCGCGGGAGGGCGTTGGGGCCTGCACCCCACCCTTTCCAGAATTGGATGCTCCGGATCCACCCGGTCTCGCAGCTGGGACTCTGGTCCCGTGCGGGACCGGGTTATCCACCCACCTCCAGAAAACACCACTTTCTTTTTTTTTTTTTTTTTTTAAGATTTTATTTATTTATTTATTTGAGAGAGAGAGAGAAAAAAACAGCATGAGAGGGGATAGGGTCATGAGCAGGGAGCCCGATGCGGGACTCGATCTCAGGACTCCGGGATCATGACCTGAGCCAAAGGCAGTCTAACCAACTGAGCCACCCAGGCGCCCAGAAAACACCACTTTCTAAAGAAGTTAAAACCAATTAAGCAAAGCTGTTCTTTAAACACCTCTAGACTTTCTCCAGGAAAAAAACAGCTGAGGGTTTTGTTTGAACTCTGGTTGTGATTGGAGTTAGAATGAGCCACTTTTTAACAGATCTAAATTCTAATACACACACCCCCCTAGGCCACACACACATACACACACACCCACTCCACACGCACGTGCGCGCGTCTACACGTATAACTACACAAAATAAATTTAAGAGTTCCTCTAAGAAGGTTGAGAACCCCAACTTCCCGCAAACTGCTAGTGATTAATTTACTGCTGGTACCTTCGTCCAACCTTATGCTTTATGCAAAATAGACCAACGAATATTAAATTCCATGGTAACTATGATGAGTTTATAGAAAATAAAGAAATAAGAATCCACGTGGGTAGCAAATTCTCTTTCCATTTTTAGGTTAAGAGAGGATGGATGAAATGTCAGGCAGTTAATGCTGCTTTAAGTCTAGGAAAACCTGGCTTTAAGACATAATATGGGAAAAACTTTTAGAAATATATCAAAAGTATCTCTTGAATACATTTGTGGTGAGAAAGAGTAAGTGACCCTTAGTAAATATCTGTCAGGGGGAGGTTTATGTGAGTTCTCTCATCTGTAAACGTTTCAAGTGACCCTTTTAAGTCTTTGTACAAAACCATACGAGCTATAGAAACCCTGTTCTGTTGGAAGTGTGAGTAAAATAGACATTGTGCAAGGAAGAAAGTGGGTCTCTTCGATTTAAAAGCTGTCTTCTGAAACCTGCAATTTTCCACAGTTGGTTTCCTTCTCCCCTCCCCCCAAGAGAGCCCCTGCCATATACAATAAAATATTGTCAAACACGTAGCTAAAAGGGGATTCTAACTTCCCAAAGACAAATCCCCCTGCATTTGATAAAATCACGGTCCAGAAATAATCCCCCAGAACATTAACTAAAAACTCATTCACAGCATGACTTTGATGAAGCTGGGAGGGGTTTTAAGCTTAAGACCCTGCTATAACAGAATTTCATATTTTAAATGTCAGGTGCCAAAAAATTCCAAACTGATTAACACTGCAGGGTTTCAGATCCAAAGCACAAATGTGTCTGAATGAACCAGGGCAAAAGAATATGATTAAACTATAGTCATCAAGACTGAAATGATTATTTCGGAAGTAAGTAGTGGAGTGTTTCTGGAATAAACCTGCTCAGTGTATAAAAACTACTCTATCTGAATTACAAATAACTGCTCCCACATGCTATAAGAACCATTGGAATCTGAAACTATAAATGTGTTTGTCAGTATCATGGCTAACAGTGCTTTGTTTTTAACATTATATAACATTGTCTTTTTGTTTTGGCAATGCATCATTTTTATTAGTGGTTATTTATTATTTAGTGTTTTCAAACATACTTATTAAAAAAATTGAGACATCTATAGAGGTTTCTCTTTCATTTAATGAAGCTATATTTTCACACAAGTTCCTATTTCATCAAATGTCTTTTTTTTTTAAAAAAGATTTTATTTATTTATTGAGAGAGAGGGAGAGCATGAGTGGGGAGGGGAGAGGGTGGGCAGAGGGAGAGGGAGAAGCAGACCCCCACCACCACCACCCCGCCGCCAAGAAGGGAGCCTGATGCAGGGCTTGATCTCAGGACCCCGAGATCATGACCTGAACCGAAGTCAGACACTTAACAAACTGAGCCACCCCGGCGCCCCTATCAAATGTCTTTTACTTGCATATATAAATTTAGATATAATGTAATAGAAATTAGAGAGACCAGATAACTTTTAAACCATGTTCATCTACTCACTATAGCTCTCATTGACTAGTCCAGAGCATGGCCTATTTTTTTATACCAATTCTATAAAATTTTTATATTTTTCCTTTAAAACATCCCTTGTCAGATAGCCACAAAATTTTGGCAATTGCATTAAAGAGACCAATAGTCTTGAGCCATAGACAATTTATAGACAAGAGAAAATAGCAGACTATTCTATTTTTACATCTATTTTAAGGGGTAAGTCTTCTGAGTGTTTTTTTAATTAGTGGTGTATTTCCTGTTGTGAATATGGTTTTCAAAACTGTAAAGCATTAAATTGTTGTGCTTTTGAAAAAGATACATCAGCCAAACCAAAATTGAAGCAAAGTCGCAAACTTTTCTCTGCCTGAGGTGTTAGCTACAAATATGGTCAAGACTAAAGTAACAGTAGCTGGGGCAAAAAAGCTGTCCTGTTTTTTGATCAGAAGTTACATATAGGTTGTCAGAGTTAGGGAAAACTTCAATATTGTTTCTCAGTTACTTTTACTTAAGTAAATTAACATATATTTGTGTCATTTTGATGATAAGAAGTACCCAAATAGTTATATTAGGGCTCATTAGTATTTTGCAAAGACTTTTTAAAAAAAATCTATGCACAAGGCTATTGCAATTTAATCATTCCCTTGGAGTCCTATTTCTGTTGCCTATTAGTTGTGTGACTTGCAAGATTTTTAACGTCTATATTTTCCTGTTATTTCTGTAATATAAAGGGATAATACCCATCTCACAGGGTCGTGGTGTGATTTTCAGTTATGTAAGAGCTCTATAAAACTAAAGTTCTGTCAAATATAAAGGATGATATTAACAACTGTCCTAAAAAATTAAAACAAAACACAGAATGATAGCTATTCCTAAAGATTTAGAAAATTCAGCTAAGTGACTTTTGCCCGAAGCCTAATGGCTAATATAGGGCGCTGGTCCAGGCCAGAGTGGTAGTGTGTTCTGACATCTAAGCCAACAAAGAAAATGAGCTAGAGGTAAGTCTCTGAAAATGTTTGATGACCTAAACTTCATACTTTTGCAAACAGCAAAAATATGCATATTTAAAATACCTCAAATACCCAGAAGTCTCAGGGGTGAAGGTGTACCCCATTAGATAATATTCCTTATGAATAAAATATCCTTTAAACTCGAAAAGTAAAAACTAAAAAAAATAATGAAATAAAAAAATTTTAAATATAGCACATAGCACACACTGGTCTGTTTCTTTAGGTGTAGGGCTTTAGATTCCAAGGGTTATCTCATTTGGTTCTTAGCAACCCTGTGCAGTAGGCAGGGATTATTATTACTGTCTTCAGATGATGAAACTGACTTCGTCCACATTCACTCAGTTATTAGTGCCAGAATCAGGATGAGATGTGGCTTCTCTGACTGGAGAATGCGTGGCACTTAGGAATGATCGAGCATTTTCACAGTCTTATCAAATTACTGTAGGGTTCGACAATGCAGTAATTTTCTTTTCTTTTTTTAGGTGCTATTGAGGGTACTTGGCATTTCACTTACAAGCTATGATTTTTTTTTTTTTTTAATTCTTGTGTCTGCTTTTTGTTTCCTACCTTCCTCTTCATTGGCAGATTGTCAGCCATCCACAATTTTTGCTGCTGTTGTGTTCCTGTTTTAAGGAGGCCTCCCTTCCTTCTGGTTGGCAGCTACTGATCTACAGCAGTAGAAGGTTTCACCAGATTTTTTAAATAATCTGTAAATGAAAATATAAAATGAGGATAAGTAGGAGTAAATGAAGGGTTTTGGGCTTGAGCATCATGCCATCTGCTTCAGTTACTTTTTTTCTTTTCAAAGATTTTATGTATTTATTTGACACAGAGAGAGAAGAGAGCACACAAGAAGGAAGAGTGGCAGGCAGAGGGAGATGCAGGCTCCCCGCTGTGCAGGGAGCCCAATGCAGGACTCCATCCCAGGCCCCTGGGACCATGACCCGAGCCAAAGGCAGACACTTAACTGACTGAGCCACCCAAGCACCCCTGCTTCAGTTACTTTTATGTTTACCTCTGTATTCTTATCTGTATTTCATTATTATTGAAATAGAGAATGTATGCTCTCTATGGAATAAGTCCATACATTTTTACAGGTAATTCAATTTTTATATAGAAAAATTAGAATTTTATTTTATTTTATTTTTAAGATTTTATTTATTCATTTGACAGAGAGAGACAGCGAGAGAGGGAACACAAGCAGGGGGAGTGGGAAAGGGAGAAGCAGGCTCTCCACTGAGCAGGGAGCCCAATGCGGGGCTCGATCCCAGGACCCCGGGATCATGACCTGAGCCAAAGGCAGACGCTTAACAACTGAGCCACTCAGGCGCCCCAAAAAATTAGAATTTTAGATCCTAAGATTGCTGAAATGTTCTTCTTACATGACTCTATCCCAAATTTTAAGAATCTCACATTGTGAAGCGTCAGTTTTTAAAATGCTATTTTGCTGGCCTACCAAGTTATTTATTCATAATGTTTAAAATGATTGGGATTGTCGGTATTACCACATAGCTCATGAGTAATTTCATTGTTCACAATTAAGACAATGTTAATTAGTTTCAAAGAATGCCAAGTTCCGTGCACTTTCCTTGCGGTAATTTTTTAATGGACATGACCTCAGGTGGCCCTGTTTTCACTTACTTCTCATTGCTAGCTTCCATTACTACTAAGCGGAGAGCTCTTGAAACTGCTAAAGACACTAAATATTTAATTATGTTCTTATCTGGCGTATTTTATGTCAGAATTGTATTGTTTGCCTAATTGAGATGGTAATCTATGAAAAATAAGGACTTTATGTCATATATATTAAACTAAACATATTTAGTCCAGAAGACAGCTGGCCATCTGTGTAGTGGAAAATAGAAATTGAGAATATACCCCAGTCTCTTTTAAGTCTTCCTGAAATTGCTAATTATGAAACAGTCAGTATTTTTTTAAAGGCCCTGAAAATAGCATGTTATTCTTTTCTGTTCTTCATCCCCTCTAGTATACCTAAGGTTGTTAGATATTTAGTACAAATGTGATATATAAAATTAGAAATCTGATTAGCTAATATCACCCTAAAAATTTAAATAAGAATATAAAATGATTGCTATTATTTCTTCTTTCGTGAAAGATCAAGCAAAATGGTAACGTTTTGGGTGGGGCAGATTTTGTCTATTAAACTAACATATGGAAATAGACTAGCCAAGGAAGTTAACATAACCCAGAGACATGGCTATTGTAAAGAAGTTTCTTAGAAGATACTTTTATGTGGCACTTCCTGCTCCTGTTCAACCTTGTATAAGATGAAAGATTGAAAAACAACAAAAAAGACCCAGTCATATCTTCCAGGAATTTGTTGTTTGATAGCAAAGATAGACACATTCCTAAATAATTTAGAAACACCCAGACTGATACTTGTTATAACAGAACTTTTTTGGATAGATTATGAGGGGAAAGTGGAAAGAGGAATTGTCACTGAGATAAGAAAAGAGTGTGGGAGGCTTCTTGAAAAGGGTACTATTAGAATTGGGTCTTGAAGTAAAATGTGATATTTTGGATAAGTAGCATTCCTCAATGAAAGAACCACATGAGTAAATGATTTATAAAATAATTTAAGTTTTATTGACACTTTATGTGCTAGGTATTGTACATGCATTAACTTATTGGACTTTATAAACAGTCCTGTGAAGTATGTACCAATATCTGAATTCACAGATAAAGAAATGCAGCTTGGAGAGGTTGATTGGCTCAAGATTATACATATAGTAGGTTCTGGAGCAGGGAGAGGTCTGTCTGCCAGGCTCAAATTCAGGAGGTGGGAGTGGGTTCTAGCCTACTGGGGAAATGGTCAGTGGGCCTGCAGGTATGAAGCATTAGAACTGAGTGGAGGCTTAGGGCAGTGTTTCCCAAGTTTACCTTAACCTAGGGATCACTGAGGGGCAGGGGCACTTTTTAAAATAGAGATTTCCAGGCCAACTTCCCTGGAGATTCTGATCCTGTTGAAGTGGGGCAGGCCTTAAAATCTCTCTGTTTAACAAGAACCCCAGGGGATCATTTGATCTGACATGTTGGGCACATTTGATTAACTTGATTAATGCAGGAAATAAGGCATCTAATTCCCAATTGGTGCTCAATTGTTTGTAGAATTGGAATTTTCTTTTGTAGTCAAAAGACTACACAGTTTAGACTTTATGGGGTGACACTGAAGGTTTATGAGCAGGGTATGAAATTATTAGATGTTTATAGAGAAAAAATAGTGTTCTTTTTTAATTTTTTACAAAAATTTTCTTTAAATTCAATTTAGTTAACACATAGTGTATTATTAGTCTCAGAGGCAGAATTTAGTGATTCAACAGTTGCATATAACATCCAGTACTCATGACATCAAGTGCCCTCTTCAATGCCCATCACCCAATTACCCCATCTCCCCACCCACCTCCCCTCCAGCAACCTTCAGTTGGTTTCCTAGAGTTAAGAGTCTCTTATGGTTTGCCTCCCTCTCTTTTTATTTATTTTATCTTTCCGTCCCTTCCTCTATGTTCATCTGTTTGTTTCTTAATTTCCAGAGTGTTATTTATATGAAGAAAATGTGTTTTTTTTGTTAAAATTTAAAATGTCCTTTTCTTTTTCACTTCCAATGAGATGCTTTTAAAATAACAAAATTAAAGAGGTGCCTAAAGCATTTTTTAAAAGTTTATTTACTTAAGTAATCTCTACACCTAGGGGTGCCTGGGTGGCTCAGTCGTTAAGCGTCTGCCTTCGGCTGGGGTCATGATCCCAGGGTCCAGGGATGAGCCCCGCATCCGGCTCCCTGTTCAGAGGGAAGCCTGCTTCTCCCTCACCCACTCCCCCTGCTTGTGTTCCCTCTCTCCCTGTGTCTCTCTCTGTCAAGTAAATAAATAAAGTTTAAAAGAAAAAAATAAGTAATCTCTACAGCTAAGGTGGGGCTCGAACTCAGGACCCTGAGATCAAAAGTCTCATGCTCTTCCAACTGAGCCAGCCAGGCACCCCAAGCATTCTTTATTTTGGAATGAAATCTTAAGTAATTTTTAACATTTGAGATTGTGGTGAGAATAAGTATGTATGTTTTAACCAACATAATATAACTATTATAGTGGTTCCAACTTTTTTTTATAATAATGTTTCTCTGATTTTAAAAGTAATACATTTTTTTGGACCTCAGTGCTGATGGAAATACTTGTTTCCCTTCCTTCCTGGATCCATTCTCTTCAAACTTCTAACCCCATTACTTCCTTCATCATTTTCAGCTGGCAAGGTTGCCTTCTACTTACCTGAGAAAATAAACACTAATACATGGATAGTATTTCAGCTCCCTGACTAAAACTGGCAAATCAGCATCCACACCTGCACCTCCCTTTAGGAACCAGTTTGAGGTTTTTTTTTAAGATTTTTTTTTTTTTCTACCGATGCGGGACTCGATCCCAGGACCCTGGGATCAGGACCTGAGCCGAAGGCAGCCGCTTAACTGACTGAGCCAGCCAGGCGTCCCTAGGAACCAGTTTTAAGGAAGACATGTCAGCAAGGTCATATCCTTCCATCTGTGCCTTAGATGCCATCTTCTCCTGCTACCCTCCTCCTTTGCCCCATTATCCCTTTATGAACTAGTTCCCCGTTTTCCAATCTGAGCGATATATAAACCTCTTTTAAAGAAAAACTGTTGTGGATTTCCAGGGATGACTTAAACTTTTTTAAATTATAATTTTAAATAAACAAGTATAAGCTCTGTGTTCTATATCTCTTAGATAAGATAAAAACAATTTTATAAATTAATTCAAAGCAAACTGCAAAACAATATTCAGTAGCTGGCATACAACTCTGAAAAAGCACATTTAAAAATTATACAACAAAAAAGCTTAGGATATTCAAATGTACATATTGTATTGTGACAAATGAAACTAAATTGCATCTTGAAAGTTTAAATACTGTTAGCCTGCTACTGCTTAGGTTTGTTTTTTTTTTAAAGGTTTTATTTATTTATTTGAGAGAGCAAGAGTGGAGGGGGAGGAGCAGAGGGGGAGAGAGAAGCAGGCTCCCCACTGAGCAGGGAGCCTGACCTGGGGATCTTGACCTGGATCATGACCTGAGCCAAAGGCAGAGACTTAACTGACTAAGCCACCCAGGCGCCCCCTGCTCAGGTTTTTTTTTTAATTCTCCATGCATATAACCACTTTGGGCCATGGGAGGACTCATTTCCCACTACTCTTCTCTTTTTGGATTATAATATTCCATAATAACAAGATAAGTTTAGACTTCCTCTAAGAAATTTGCTGTGGCCCTCGACACCCCAGTCTATTTTCCCTTGGGTATTCCTTAGAACTCTGCATTTATCGTGATACTTATCACTGTATTTTATAAATTGCCTATTTGTCTTTCAGTCTCCAACATCTGTCCATGTAGTTTAAGTTGAATCTCCAGCACCCATCCAGTGAGATCATAAAATATTATATCCTTTTTTCACTTGCTATAAAATGAGTATTTCCCCCATGCATTACTCTTTGAAAACATTTCTATTTCATAATATTCATATTTCATATGTTATTATTTAACTTTTCCCCTATTGTCAAACATTTAGATTGCTTTCAGCTTTCCACTTTCAGAAATTTTATAAATTTTTTGCATCCTTTATTTTCCTGGAATAGATCTGTAACAGTTGAATTACTGAGTCCTGAGGAGGAAATATAATCTAGTAGTTAATGACTTGGGTCCGATTTTTGTTTGACTTTATTGCCTTCTAGCCAATTGACCGTTAAGATGAATAACCTAAGCTTCAGTTTCTTTATTTTAGTATAAGGATATTTACTTCATAGTATGTGAATACTTAGCATAGAATACGAATAGAACAAATAATTTGAAAAATGGCTGACTCTCAATAAATGCTAGTATTTTGTACTTAGAAAAAAATACTTGATGGAGGTACTCGTAAATTACCGATAAAATTTATCAGTTTACACTTCCAACTCAGTGATGTGAACAAATTATAAGTTTGCGTTACAAAATGAACATGCAGTTGATTTCACAACACTGCCACCCATTTGAAGCACTTTACAATATCTTTTTGGGAAAACTATAAAAACGTTTGCAATTGCGAAACAGTATGAAAACCAAAGAAACAATGGGGCGTTATTTACATTAGCACCTCTTAGAGGGCGTTGCTTAAAAGCGTCCCTTCCCAGCACAAGAGGCAGAGGCCCCGAGGAAAGGTAGAGAGGAGTTTCCTTTACCTCAAGGGAACCCCAGGCTTCGTGCTAGACTCTAAGGCTTTGGGCAGCTGTTCCTCGTAGAAAGGGCAAAGTGCAAACTGGAAGAAAAAGGGGGGGAAACCCACCAGTGGGTCTCCGCTGTTGATAAATTATGCGGCTCCAAAAGAGTGCATTTAGGAGAGGCTAAGCGGTGAAGTTTTAGCTACTTGAATTCCTCCAACTGAGACGCCCTCCTGGAAATTTCACCTCTTTGGCTTCTTTGAGTAGATCTCGCGCTCTCGGGAAAGCTTCCTCGTCTCCCTGGCGACCCAACCGCCACCAATTGCAGCCAAGGGTCGGCCGTCACGTGGCCTCTGCCCTTTCCCCAGCGGAGACAACATGGCGGTTAGGGCGAGCCGTAGTTTCGAGATTTGAATTACACGACTTGTAGCTATTGCATTCCTGATGATGGCGTCTCCGATTTCGTGTGGCTCGCGTCATAGCCCAGATGAGCTCCCTGGAGACCCCTCTTCACAAGAAGATGAGGATTGCGATTACGAAGATCGGGTCAGCTACTCGGGTTCATACTCCTCAGCGAGTAGCGATTATGAGTAAGAGTCTTGAAGAGGGACAATTAAATCCATCCTTTCAATCCAGAGAGTGTACACGTGGCCTGGGGGGGACTGCCAGAATGTTGGCGTAGTTGGGATTGAGTGTTTGAGGTTCTGTAATCAGAGGGATTTATTTGAGCCACGTTCCAGTTGTGCGGTGTTGTGAGCCGCAGTGACGTGCCCTTCTTCGCTATTGGGGGCTTTTTATGATTGTCAGATGAGGAGGTTCTCCTCTGTGGCGGGTATATCTGTTAGGATGGTCACAAAACTCTGATCCTATCGCAGTGTCTTCTCTGCTGTTATGATCTTTGTGATTTTAGTGGAAGGGTACCCTCCACGTTTTATAAATCAACTATTTAAATTATACAGATTTTTTTTCTTGTTATAAAAATGGGTAGTATATAAAAGAAAATCCACCCATAGTCTTCACCTTCAAGGACAACTTCTCAGCATTTTGGGGTATTTCTGCTATATTTTCCTATGCGTTCTCATGGTTTTCTTGTTTTCTACTTAGTGTCATATGTAATTTTTATTTTTTAAAAAGATTTTTATTTATTTGTCAGAGAGAGAGCACAAGCAGGGGGAGCGGCAGGCAGAGGGAGAAGCAGACTCCCTGCTACACAAGGAGCCGGATGTGGGACTCAATCCTAGGACCCAGGGATCATGACCAGGAGCTGAGGGCAGACGCTTAACCGACTGAGCCACCCAGGTGTCCCAATAATGGAATTTTTAAAATACAAAATATCTAAGTGTTATTTTCCACTTTTTAATCCTTAATAATATTGAAAAAGCTATTTTGATTCATAGGACCCAATGCTATTTCAATGTTGAAGAAATCTGTTTCTTACTGCTATGAATTAAGACCTTTTTGGAAAAGTAAATTAGCCCTAGTTTGAAATGAATGACTAACAGTGAAAAGGTTTAGGTGCCAAAACCTCAACCAATCCCATAATAGACTGCCATGCATAGTCAGTTTTAGGATGACATTTTAAGTGTATTATTTAGGAACAATGATTACAAGTATTTAATGTGTATTTAGGAGGAAAAATTACTTGGCAATTATTTCCACCTCTGGGTATGTAAAAAAATTTTGCCATTATCTTTAAAAGGGTAAGGGAAAACTAATGACTACTTAATATACTCTAGAGGCTCAGTAAGGACAGATTACATTCTTGAAGAGACTGTCAAGTATTTTGTGTAATCTTCTGCTGTGGTCATTTAAAAAATAATTTAAAAATTATGGTTATCAAGTGAGGCACTGGATGAAGTATGGGTTACAGGAAACCTAATTTGGTCTTGCTGTGGGAGTCATAGACCTTGTGAGACTCAAGCTTTTGGTTTCTCTACATCTTAGAAACACACATTTTTAGCTCAGAGAGAATCTGTAATTTACCCATAGTCACACAGCTGAGTGTTTCAGTATAGAAATTTAGGAGACCTGATTGCAAATGGAGTGCCCGGATTTTAATGGAATGAAGGTAAATGAACTAGCCCTGTTTCCTAGGAAATGAGCAATCTGAGGACCTTGTGTTAAGAAAACTTGTTACCTCAAAACATTTTGTGATTCAAAATACATGTAAATATGGATTTTATATATACATATATAAACATTTGTGTGTATATATATATATATATTTTTTTTTTAAAGGGCATTAAGCTTTCCAGATTAGTCATTCACTCGTTACTCCAAATGTTCCACTGTTTATCTTCCTAATAGTAAAAGTACAGTAAATCTCTATTGTAAAATATTTGGCTGGTCTATATTTTCAAGTCCTGTCAAGATTCAGATTTTATGGGGCGCCTGGTGGCTCAGTTGTTAAACGTCTGCCTTCGGCTCTGGTCGTGATCCCAGGGGCCTGGGATCGAGCCCCACATCTGGCTCCCTGCTCGGCGGGAAGCTTGCTTCTTCCTCTCCACTCCCCCTGCTTGTGTTCCTTCTCTTACTGTCTCTCTCTCTGTCAAATAAATAAATAAAATCTTTAAAAAAAAAAAGATTCAGATTTTACGTTTGTTCCTTCTTCGTGTGTAGGACATGAGAATTGATTTGCTGATCTGACCGGGTAGGTTCTGGTCTGTTCCTATTTACTTCTCTAACCTGCAGAGTCACCACTGCAGAAGTGGTCTTCCCAGTTTGGACAAAATTACTTCTTTTTTTTTTTTTTTTAAGATTTTATTTATTTATTTAGAGAGAGCGAGCATGTGGGATGGGGGAGGGGCAGAGGGCAAGGGAGACTCTCACGCTGACTCTGTGCTGAGTGTGGAACCTGCCGTGGAATCTCATGACCCTGAGATCATGACCTGAACCAAAACCAACCATGGGACACTTAACCAGCTGAGCCACCCAGGCACCTCTGGACGAGATCACTTCATAATCAAAGGCACAGGGACATGTGAACATGTGAACCTAATCTTTCTCATCAAAGCTAAGAGATAGGAATTGCCCATGTTGTTGCCTGTATGTAGTTCATTCTTTTTAAACTTCTGAATAGGATTCCATTGTATGAATATACCAAAATTTATCCTTTTCTTGGGTTTTAACATAGGAATGTTATACTTGAAGAATCAAAATACTTCGAAGTCATGATGCCATACACTGTATTAACATCCAGTTTAGGATAATTCCCTTTTTCTTCTGCTCCGAACCCTGACTTCTTTTTTCTTTTAATTTACTTTCTCTTTTATCAAATTACATAGATTAGAAATTCAAACAGTGTTTATCTAAGTTTATGATGAGAAATGGCAATTCTTTGCTACCCTTTCTACTTCCAACTCAGTGTGTTTGAAGATAATTCATATCTTCCCTGTTTCTCCTCTAGCATTGCCCATCTTACTTACTGACATCATTCTCTCCTTGCTCATGTCTTCAGATCTAATAAGTCTCCAATCTTGTTGATTTCCTTTTCTGATAGCCACCCCTCCTTCTTTCTTTTCTTCAGAGGCACTGCCTGACTTAAAGCACTTGACTCTCCCATATAAGAGTGGAGTAGCCTTCTAACTGATCTGGATGCCTCGTCTTTTATCTCTAGTCTTTTTTCCCTACAGCTGCCAGAATTTGCTTTCTAGAACACAGTTCTAAATCATTTTTCTCTTAGAGAACCTACTATAAAAAGGTATATTGTGGCAGTTTGGATCAAAGATAGAATTAAACACGTGTGAATATTACCAATGAAGCTAAATAAAATGAAGCAAATATTCATGTGCTTAACTAGGTCATCCCTGTGATCCAGAAAAGAAGGCTGAGATTTAAAAAACAGCTAATATGTCAGGCTTGGTCACTGATGGTTGTATTGCAAAGAATTCAACCACTTCAATTACAATGGAATTTCTTTATAATGTTGCCTGAAATAATCATCCTGGTGCAGTGTAATGAGTATTGGATTAAGATAGGGGTCAGACAACATTTCTCTTTACCCTGCCACTAACCATATGGCCTTACATGTGTCACATGACTTCTGTAAGGATCAGTTTTCACATGTTAAAATGGGAATGAGAGTATTTACTTAACTCTGAATTTTGTTGACTGTGAGATTTGTTAAATCCTAGGAACAGGAAAATTGTGAACAGTTGATGGTGAGGGATTGACAAGAAGACAAAGAGGAGTTGATGGTAGAGGTGACATGTATTTGATTTGGAAGAGGGTCAATCCAAGCTGAGTTTCCTCATTTTCCCCCAGCTTTATGGAAGTATAATTGACAAATAAAAATTGTATATATTTAAGGTGTACAATGTGGTGATTTGATATATACATACAGTAGAGGATTCTCTAAGAGAAATGCAAATTTTACAAGATTATTTTGCTTGCCTAAAAGTGTTAACATTTTAATTTCATCAAGTTTTCCCTGGTCTTGAGGGGTTCAGAATTAGAAGAATTCTTGGTTATAAGCTATCGTTTTATGAGATCTCTCTCATAACAAGTTTTCTCATCTTTGTCAGCAGTTTCACAACTTCCTCCATATCTTCAGGAGGGAGAACACTACATGTTCTAAGGGGCAGTGTGGTTAAAGAGAAAACTGAAGGCTGAATGTGCAGACATTTCTATAAAATCTTTGTGTAGATGACCTAATAAAGACATGCTTTTCTTTTTTCTTAATTCAAAATTATTTTTTCTGAAAAATTTGAAATATGCACAAAAGAAAGAAGACCCCTATATACTTCTCACCAAAGACATGGCTTTTCTTTACATGAAAACTATCTTCCTGGTATTGATTGAGAAGATTTATGCGCCTTCATTTATTCTGACTTTTATTTTAAAATTTGAAGTAATAAGATAATTGTGTTAGGGCAGTGAAACTACTCTGTATAATACTATAATGGTGGATGATACATGTCATTATACATTTACCTAAACCTGTAAAATATACACCACCAGGAGTGAACTGTAATGTAAAGTATGGATTTGGGGTGATTATAATATATGAGTATAGGTTTATCCATTGTAACAAATGTATCACTCTGGTGGGAGATGTTGATAATGGAGGAGGTGGGAGGAAGGGAGTCTCTCTGTACCTTCAACTCAATTTTGCTTTGAACCTAAAACTGTTCTAAAAAAAAAGGGTAGTAAATCATTTTTCTGTAGTACTCAAAAGCTCGGTGGCCTCCCAAATAAATTCCAGATTCCTTAGGATGATTTTAAAGCTGTTTCAGATCTGTCCCTAGCCTCTCTGATCTCATCTTTGATGATCTTCCTTCTTTAAAGCCTTCTTTATTCCCACTTGTCTTACCTTGGGCTGCTATTTAAAAAATAGTATAGAGTGCCTGGGTGGCTCAGTCGATTAAGCATCTGACTCTTGATTTTGGCTCAGGTCATGATCTCAGGGTCCTAGGATTGAGCCCCACATTGGGCTCTGCACTGGGCATGGACCTGCTTAAGATTCTCTATCCCTCTCCCTATGCACCCTCACCCCCGTTCCCGCTCGCACATACACTCTCTCTCAAAAAAATAAATAAATAAAATAAAATAAAATAGCATAGACTGAGTAGCTTATAAACAACAGAAATTTATTTCTCACAATTCTGAAGGCTGGTAGTTCAAGATCACTGTACCAGCATGGTCAGGTTCTGGTGAAGACCCTCCTCCAAGTTGTAGATTGCTGACTTCTCTTTGTATCCTTACATGGCAGAGAGCAGAGAGAACAAGCAAGCTTTCTCATGACCCTTATGAGGGCACTAATCCCATTCACCAGGACTCCATCCTCATGGCCTCATCTAATCCTAATTGCTTCCCAAAGGTCCCTCTCCTAATACCATCTCATTGAGTGATAGGGTTTCAACATACACATTTTGGGGAGACACAAACATTCAGTGCTTAATATTACTATGCAGAAACATACACTCATTCTCATATCTCTGGTGTACTTTCACACCTATACTTGTATGTCCTTTGTTCTCTCTGAAACACCCTTTCTTCCTATCTTGTCAAAATCATTCAATGTCCCACTTATGTGCTATCTTCTCCTTTACCTTTTTTGATACTTCTTAGACCTAATTTCTCCAAATTTGGCTCTCCTATAGCGGTTTTTGTTCTTCACTGTTGGCACATGCATTTTAGCTAGGTGATGAGCCCTCAGTCCATCTGACATTTTTAAAAGTACAAAAATGCCCTATCACAAAATGTTTTGCTGGCCTATGATTTCAATTTTGCCAGGCTCAGATCTTATCCCTAACTTAGTGCTTTGTAAGCATGCTCCATTTAACTGAAGGGGGTGGCGGTAGGGAATGTGGTCCTGGGAATGGGGTCATTATTAGTATAGTTCCAGTGGAGATATCTTCCTGATGTAAAAATTTATTTCATGCAGTGAGTACACAATAATTTACTGGCTGATCCCTTCCTTTTCTCTACCATGCTTCACATTTGTTCCAGTGGTGACCGTGGCTAGGCTAGAAAGAACACCAGCCATCCCAGGTTCCCCACCCCTCAAGCTGCCATAACATCTGGCATAGATTTTAACCATTCAAACTATGGCTTTCTTCTAGAAAACAATCAAAAGAGATATTAGATATTGCTGGTAGACAGAGCACAGAAAAACAAACACAGAAAAGTGTTGGACAGACCAGTACTGAACAAACACCAGATAGAATCCATATTTATTTGTTATGATATTTTTATTGTGTGCGTTTTTATTGAGTGTGGTTTTTCTTTGTCCCTAGAATTGTCCTGCTGTACATAGTAGCACCATGTGTGTTGACCAGTTTGGTGCTTTTGCCCACTAAAAAGGAAAACAAAGTATACTGTAACAGGTTTGGAGTAGTAGCAAAAGTCTGTTTTCCTTAAGGAAATGAACCAGTAGGTCTGGCTATTCATAACTTTTCTTGTGGTAGCCAAGAAAATCCTAATACCATTTCAATTGATAAAAAGTGTTGGCAATGTAAATAAGGACCTGAGAGATTCAATAATTTAGAAGAAAAAAATTAGTATCAGTGTAGAATTCTTTTTTTTTTTTTTTAAGATTTATTTATTTGACAGAGAGAGAGACAGCGAGAGAGGGAACACAAGCAGGGGGAGTGGGAGAGGAAGAGGGTGAGGGAGAAGCAGGCTCCCCACTGAGCAGGGGGCCTGATACAGGGTCAATCCCAGGACTCTGGGATCATGACCTGAGCTGAAGGCAGATGCTTAACCGACTGAGCCACCCAGGCGCCCCTCAGCGTAGAATTCTTGAATATGAATTGAGAAACTTATTAGCATTATCTGAAGTTCATTTTCTTTAATATAGTTATGTTACTGTTTATGTAAGTGAACTTGGTTATTTGCAAATTAGCAAATCTTTCTTTGGGAAGAAGGACTCTGCTCATGTTTACTACATCATTTAGAGCCTTGAAAACCAATGAAACTGTCCTCAAACTTTGCAGGCAATGAATATACAATTGTTTCTGTTCAGAGAAAAGTGGAATAAACAAAATAATCTCATTGAAAGACATTTACACAATGATAACTTTGCAGTTTGTACCATAGGATCTGAGAAAAGAGATTAAAGAACACTTAGAAAATCTGTATTATAAAAATCAGAATTAAAGCTGCTAGAGTTAATTCTTTTTTCAAAATAAGCATTTTCTTTTGGCATTAAGTTTAGATTTACAGAAAAGTTGCAAACATAGTACAGAGAGTTCCCTTATATCCTTCACCCAGTTTCCCCTGATGTTAACATCTTACACAACTATGGTATGTTTGCCAGAACTAAGAAATTAACATTAGTACAGTACTATTAAATAAACTCCAGACTTTATTTGAAAATCCTTACGTCCTTTTTCTGTTCTAGGATCTAATCCAGGATATCACATTGCATTTAGTCATTAAGTCTCCCTAGTTTCCTGTGGTCTGTGACAGTTTCTTTTTGTTTCTTGTTTTTCATAACCTGGATCGCTTGGTTAAGGTAATGTCTGCAAGGTTTCTTCACTGTGAAGTTACTGTTTCTCACTTTCCATACTCTGTTCTTTGGAATGCGTCACTAAGTCCAGTTCACATTAAAGGGGAGGAAGGATTAAGCTCCATCTCCTGGAGGAGGGAGTATCAACATATAATATTAATTTGTTTAATTTTGTTATTAATAATAGTTGGACTGAAAGGTTGGTTTTTTCATAGTTGTTGTCTTTAATACACCCTCTTCTAGTAGAACTAGTTTGAGAATACAGTCTTTACAACTCTGTTAAACTTTCTAACACATTAATCAGTTATGCTCTTGATGTTTATCCAAATAGGAA
The DNA here is from genome assembly GCF_964656455.1 of Halichoerus grypus. Taxonomy (NCBI): domain Eukaryota; kingdom Metazoa; phylum Chordata; class Mammalia; order Carnivora; family Phocidae; genus Halichoerus; species Halichoerus grypus. Next base: position 108,862,274 of record NC_135714.1, read on the forward strand.
TTAATCATCTGGAGTAGAAAATAAGGAACCTTCCAAGAATACTGAACTATGGGAGCCACAGAGGCCGCATCTAGTTTGCTTCTTTTTTTTTAAAGATTTTATTTATTTGACAGAGAGACACAGCGAGAGAGAGAACACAAGCAGGGGGTGTGGGAGAGGGAGAAGCAGGCTTCCCACCGAGCAGGGAGCCCAACGCGGGGCTCAATCCCAGAACCCTGGGATCATGACCTGAGCCGAAGGCAGACGCTTACGACTGAGCCACCTAGGCACCCCTCTAGTTTGCTTCTTATGCCAATAGCACTTAGCCTGGAGCCTAGCAAATAGAGGTCATTGGAGACATCTTCCTTTATTGCCAGGGGTTGGAAGAATACAGAAGTATGAGTGCTATATCTAATAAAGTTATAAGTTTCTCTACATTTTTGATTCTGTTGGGCAAGAGGAAAGGGACTGATATTAATTTGACGCTTACCATGCCAAGCACATTTTTAAATTTACTGTTGATAACAGGCATGTGAGGTAGCTATAACCTGTTTTCTAGAAGAGAAAAACTAAAGCTTAGAAAAGTAAAAATGTCAATAGAACAGAATTTGAACCCAGGTCTTTGTGACTTCTCAGTTCATTTTCTTTTTTTTTTTGCTATACATGTTTCCTTCTTTCATGAGTCTCGTACATTCATTTCCCTGTCTTTGTTCCTGTTCCTCTTATCTCCCTTCTTTTAATTTCTTCTTCCTCTTAAAGTGAAGTATCTTTTAAATTTAGAGGTGAGGAAAATGGATCTCATTCGTTGTTGGTGGAAATGTGAATTGGTATAATCTTTGGATAAAAATGTATATGTATACATACATATAAGGATGGTTACTGTATCATTGTCCATAAGGGTAAAACAAATACTGAACACAAAGCTAGCTTATAAGGAGGTGAATGACCAAATGTACTTCATCCTTGATAGGAACCATTAATGCAGCCATTAGGGGTGATACATGTTAAAGGTATGTGTATATATACATATATATATATATATATATACACACACATTTGAAAGATGATTCCACATTTTATTTATTTATTTATTTTTTATTAAGATTTTATTTATTTGACAGAGAGAGACAGCGAGAGAGGGAACACAAGCAGGGGGAGTGGGAGAGGGAGAAGCAGGCTTCCCGCTGAGCAGGGAGCCTGATGCGGGGCTCGATCCCAGGATGCTGGGATCATGACCTGAGCCGAAGGCAGACGCTTAATGACTGAGCCACCCAGGTGCCCGTCCACATTATATTTATATATAATAGAATATGTAATAATTCTAGTTTTTCAAAACAATGACAGCATAATCCTGTATATGTTTTTATATGATTTTATGATTTTAAGAACATGAATATTTAACATTTATGTCAGTGAAAAGTAGGAAGGGAAGATGACATGTATTATAGTTTTGTTCCCATTTATATAAAATGAATCTGTCCATATGTATGATTAAAGGATGCATGAAAGTATGAAAGTACAGTCACCAACTAGGAATCTGGTCGACATTAATTCCTTCCTCTGTCATCATCTCATCTAATCAGTCTCAAAGTACAGTGATTTTCAAGCATTTCTTAAATGTTTTTCTTACTTTCCATGTTTTCTGCCTTGCTTTATTTATTTATTTATTTTTATTATTATGTTCTGTTAATCACCATACATCACATCATTAGTTTTTGATGTAGTGTTCCATGATTCATTATTTGCGTATAACACCCAGTGCTCCATTCAGTATGTGCCCTCTTTGATACCCATCACCAGGCTAACCCATCCCCCCCATCCTCCTGCCCTCTAGAACCCTCAGTTTGCTTCTCAGAGTCCATAGTCTCTCATGGTTCGTCTCCCCTCCGATTTCCCCCCTTCATTCTTCCCTTCCTGCTATCTTCTCCTTCTTTTTTGTTTTTTTTTGTTAACATATAATGTATTATTTGTTTCAGAGGTACAGGTCTGTGATTCAACAGTCTTACACAATTCACAGCGCTCACCATAGCACATACCCTCCCCGATGTTTATCACCCAGCCACCCCATCCCTCCCACCCCCACCACTCCAGCAACCCTCAGTTTGTTTCCTGAGATTAAGAATTCCTCATATCTGCCTTGCTTTAGATACCATCTTTGCCTAGTATCTAAACATCCCCCTAACTAGTCTCTTGACTTGAATCTTATCTACCTCAAATCCTTCTTCCAATTTCTTATTAAAGCAGATCTATCCAGAGATACCTGACACATAAATCTCTATCTAAAACTCTTACACTATAAAATCCAAACCCCTTGCCATGGTCCAAAAGGCCTTGTAAAATTAAGACTTGACTACGTTTCCTCTCGTGCCCCACCTTTGGCAACCGTAGACTAGCTTTGTTTTGTTTTGTTTATAAGATTTTATTAAAATTCCTAGTTAGTTAACATACAGTGTAATATTAGTTTCAGGAGTAGAATTTAGTGATTCATCACTTACTTACAGCACCCAGTGCTCATCACAACAAATGCCCTCCTTAATGCCTATCACCTATTTAGCCCCTCCCCTGCTCATCCCCCCTCCAACATGTCTATTCTCTATAATTAAGAATCTGTTTTATGGTTTGCCTCTCTTTCTTCACCCCCTCCGATGTTCATCTGTTTTGTTTCTTAAATTACACCTGTGAGTGAAATCATATGGTATTTGTCTTTCTCTGACTGACTTATTTCACTTAGCATAATACTCTAGCTCCATCCACATCATTGCAAATGGCAAGATTTCATTCTTTTTTATGGCTGAATAATATTCCTCTGTGTGTGTGTGTGTGTGTGTGTGTGTGTGTGTGTGTGTGTGTATCACCTCTTTATCCATTCATCAGTTGATGGATACTTCGGCTGCTTCCATATTTTGGCTATTGTTGATAATGCTGCTATAAACACTAGGGAGCATGTACCCCTTTGAATCAGTATTTTTGTATCCTTTAGGTAAATACCTAGTACTGCAATTGGATCATATGGTAGTTTTATTTTTAACTTTTTGAGGAATTTCCATACTTTTTCCACAGTGGCTGCACCAGTTTGCATTCCCACCAGCAGTGTAAGAGGGTTTGGTTCCCCTTTCTCCGTATCCTCACCAACATCTGTTGTTTCCTGTGTTGTTAATTTTAGCTATACTGACAGGTGTGAGGTGGTATCTCATTGTGGTTTGGATTTGTATTTCCCTGATGATGAGTGATGTTGAGCATCTTTTTATATGTCTGTTGGCCATCTGTATGTCTTTGGAAAAATGTCTGTTCATGTGTTCTGCCCATTTCTTAACTGGATTATAGTTTTTTGGGTGTTGAGTTTGATAAGTTCTTTAAGATTTTGGACATACCCTTTATCAGATATGTCATTTGCAAATATCTTCTCCCATTCTGAAGGTTTCCTTCTAGTTTTGTTGATGGTTTCCTTTGCTGTGCAAAAGCTTTTTATTTTGATGTAGTCCCAGTAGTTCATTTTTGCTTTTGTTTTCCTTGCCTCAGGGGACCTATCTAGAAAAAAGTTGCTACAGCCAATGTCAGAGAAAAGAAGTTGCTGCCTGTGTTCTCTTCTAGGATTTTTAATATTTCAGGTCTCATTTAGGTCTTTCATCCATTAGGTCTTTCATCCATTTTGAATTTATTTTTGTGTATGGTGTAAGAAATTGGTCTAGTTTCATTCTTCTGCACAGGCAGCAACTTCTCTGACATTGGCTGTTTTCCCAGCACCAATTTTTGAAGAGACTGTCTTTTTTCTGTTGGATATTCTTTCCTGCTTTGTTGAAGATAAGTTGACCATATGGTTGTGAGTCCATATCTGGATTTTCTGTTCTGTTCCATTGATCTATGTGTCTGTTTTTCCACCAATACCATACTGTCTTGATCACTACCCCTTTGTAATATAACTTGAGGTCTGGAATTGTGATGTCACCAGCTTTGCCTTTCTTTTTCAAGATTGCTTTGGCTATTTGGGGTCTTTTGTGGTTCCATACAATTTTAGGATTGATTGTTCTAGCTCTGTGAAAAATGCTGGTGGTATTTTGATAGGGATTGCATTAAATGTGTAGATTGCTTTGGGTAGTATAGACATTTTAACAATATCTGTTCTTTCCATCCATGAGCATGGAATGTTTTTCCATTTCTTTGTGTCATCTTCAATTTCTTTCATCAGTGTTTTATAGTTTCAGAGTACAGATCTTTTACCTCTGTGGTTAGGTTTATTCCTAATTATCTTTTTTTTGGTGTAATTGTAAATGGCATCAATTCCTTAATTTCTCCTTCTGCTGCTTCATTATTGGTGTAGAGAAATGCAACAAATTTCTGTACATTGATTTTGTATCCTGGGACTTCACTGAATTTGTATATCAATTATAGCAATTTTTTGGTGGAGTCTTTCAGGTTTTCTACATAGGGTAACATGTTGTCTGCAAATGGTGGAAGTTTTACTTCTTCTCTGCCAATTGCCTTTTATTTCTTTTTGTTGTCTGATTGCTGAGGCTAGGACTTCCAGTACTATGTTAAATAACAGTGGTGAGAGTGGACATCCCTCTCTTGTTCCTGACCTTAGAGGAAAAGCTCTGTTTTTCCCCTTTGAGGATGAAATTAGCTGTGCGTTTTTCATAAATGGCCTTTGTGATGTTGAGGTATGTTCCTTCTTTAGTTGTCTACATAGGCCAGACTAGTTTTAGTTGTCCACATAGGCATAGAGACAGTCCCTCAAGGCCTCTGCTTATGCTGTTATTTCTGCTTGGAATTGTCTTTTCTTCTTCCCCTTCAGGCCCCCATATCCCCATCACCAACCACTTACTCTTTTAAAACTTACTTCTGTGTATCCTCTACCAGAAATTCTCCCTGCCCTCACCCTCAATCCCAGGCTAAACTAGGTGACCTCTATTTTGCATTTACCATGTGTATTATTGTGAATTCTTTCTCGCTTTCTCTTCCCCACTAGACAAGGGAAGGACTGATGTTTTAATCATTACAATTCTAGTACCTTCCAAGCACCTGGCACTGTTCATTTGCTCCATGATTGAATGTCCTGTGCCCCACACCACCACCATGATTGAATGTCCTGTGCCCCCCCACCATCTTTAAGTCATAGCCAAAAAGTGGTTCTCATTCAAATTTTAGAGATAAGATGAAACATCTTCATGTTTAGCATAGGGGAAAAGGTATTTCTTTGGGGTCACATATTTAATACAAATAATATACTAGATTAAAAGAGAGAGATTATGAAGCAAATGATTTCATTCATTGTTTAAATTGATACGTATCTTCATAAGTAATTGTGTATAACCATGATATGTACATTGTGCCATTTTAAATTATGGTACATACTTACCTAAATTTTTTATGATTGGAGGCAGTTATTTAGATTCTTCAGAGTAGAATTACAGAGTTATTAAATACTGATTTCTGTGGGTACAAATGGATATGGTTGAAACATCTGATAAATGGTTAATACCTGGTGCTAAGTGGTGCTAACATGATGCCACACATTGGGAACCAACAAGTGCCAAAGAAATATTAGTTTTGATATTTGGGGTTAGGTATGCCTTTTTTTAACCATTAATATATAGTTGAAAATCCTGTATTAATTGCCAGCCACAGATGAGATAGGTGGTTAATTTCAGAGTTGAGTAATAGAATAGTGCATTTTTTTAAATTAATTTTCACAGTTTTTAGAGAGACCGTTAACTTTTTTTGAGAGAGAGAGAGAGAACACATTGTGCATGCAGTGGGGGGAGGGACAGAGGAAGAGGGGGAGAGAGAATCTTAAGCAGGCTCCAAGCCTGGTGTGGAGCCCAACACCAGTGCCCAAGCCCTACACGGGGCTGGATCTCACGACCCTGAGATCATGAACTGAGCCGAATTCAAGCGTCAGACACTTAACCGACTGAGTCACCCAGGCTCTCCTAGAGAGACAGTTCACTGTTAAGTTAAAAGAACCGGAGTTGCTAATAAACACTGCAGAAAACGGAAATGTCTTCTATTTGATGGAATGATTAGAATACAAATTATACCCTTTTACATCAAAATATTATAGCTCTCTTAACATATTTTCCACTGTAACCAGTTTGCTTTAAAAAAATAGCAGTTTGAAAGGTAAAGTGTTCATAACATTAAACAGGCAGGGTGGAGTTTGTGATTAGGTTTGTTACCTTAAGATGAGCATTTTGGGGGCGCCTGGGTGGCTCAGTCGTTAAGCGTCTGCCTTCGGCTTAGGTCATGATCCCAGGGTCCTGGGATCGAGCCCCACATCGGGCTCCCTGCTCAGCGGGAGGCCTGCTTCTCCCTCTCCCACTCCCCCTGCTTGTGTTCCCTCTCTCGCTGTGTCTCTCTCTAACAAATAAATAAATAAAATCTTTAAAAAAAAAAAAAGATGAGCATTTTGTTTTTTAATGCTGTTTCAGTCATTTTATAAAAGAAGTACTTTTGTTTTTTTCAATGGCCTACTTCCCAGTTAAAATTTTTTTTAACAATCACATGATGAATTATGTAATACGTGGTTTACTTTTCTTACTACAATTATTCATAAAAAGGAGTTTTATGGAAATTATAAGCTATAGAAGCAATCACTATAAATGTGATTATAAACTAGTTGTTTTCAGAGATTTGAGTTTATGGTGAGGTGAATGTTTGTTTTTTGAAAATTTATTGTATAAACAAATCTTATTAATAATGGTAGGCTTAGCTTTCATTTTAACATGACAGCCATGCTGAAGTTTCTATGCAAATAGGATGTTTTTATGTCCAATTTCCAAATGGCTTATGTCTGGATATAATTGCACAATCAACTATTAATGTAAATTATTGTCCAATGAAATTGTCTAAAGTGGGCAATAACCTTACAAGGGCTGAATTAAAATGAAAAAAAAACAAAAACAAAAACCCTTAGATTCTAGAAGGAGGCCATCTCCTTTTTTTGTTTTCTATCACTATGCTTTTTTGATACCCTCTCCTCCAACCCCATTTCTTCAAGACTCTTAAAAAGTGTCCTAGAAAATAATGTTGATGCTTATAATAAATCAGAAATAGTAAGGAGACTTTGAAAGAATCAAAGAACTTTCACCTCCTCCCACCTCCCTGCACCCCCAGTGCCTGAAAGACATAACTATTTTTCTTATGTTTGGCTGCTATTCAGAGTATCTTTTCTATTTTTCACAGTGATGTTGAACCTGAGTGGCTGGACAGTGTGCAGAAAAATGGAGAATTATTTTATTTGGAATTGAGTGAGGATGAAGAAGAAAGCCTCCTTCCTGAGACTCCTACAGTGAACCATGTCAGGTTCAGTGAAAATGAGATTATAATTGAAGAGGATGATTACAAAGAAGGAAAAAAGTATGAACCTAAACTCAAGCGGTTTACCAAAATTTTAAAAACTAAAAGTCTTTTACCTAAGCGCTACAATAAAAAAAATAGTAATGACAATGGGCCAGTGTCCATTCTAAAGCATCAATCCAATCAGAAAACAGGAGTTGTTGTCCAACAGCGGTACAAGGATGTGAATATTTATGTAAACCCCAAAAAGTTAACTGTGACCAAAGCCAAAGAGCAGCTCAAGCTTCTGGAAGTCCTGGTTGGGATTATCCATCAGACCAAGTGGAGCTGGAAAAAAAGTGGAAAACAGGGCAGTGGAGAGAGACTTGTGGTCCATGGCCTGCTGCCAGGCGGCTCTGCCATGAAGAGTGGTCAGATATTAATTGGTAAGTGTTGCTGGTGAACATTGTGCTTGTTTGCAGAGATTCATGATTAGTGATGCCTTGTGAGACGTGATCAAAACAATTATATCCAAAGTCTTAACAGATTAAGGACTGCTTGATGATATTTGGGACAGTAGTGAAATTGTTAATCATGGTGTACTACAAGGCATGATGTTCTTAAAATAAGTACTTTGGTGAGTTGAATATGTGTGTGCCTCGTTTAGGCCAAGGAATAGCTTAACTAATTTTTGAGTTTTGAATTATATCATTTTATTTCATCTTGGTTATGTTTGCTGACAAGAAAAAGAAAGTAAGTTAATTTTACAGTGATAATTTAGATTTGAATGACCTATATCCAATAGCATGATATAAAAATATGTAATTTATGAATAAAAATACTTTTAAATTGTATGTTTGCACTTGAGTACACTAAGTTCTTGGAGTGGTTTTAAACTGTTTCGTCTGGCATATTTAGCAACAGTGATGTTATACATAAATTTCCTTTTAAGAGTGCTTGTCATAAAATATCTCATCAATTTGAAGGGAAAAAAATATATCCGAAAGTTATTCTGAATATATATTAAGGTGAGCATTTTGTATTGCTGATACATTTTCAGCTGTTGGATATAATGCTTGAGTTAGAGGCAATTTCGTTACTTAGGTAAAAGCTATATTAGTCAAATGTGAGAATATATTATTAATGAAACTTAAAAGTTATTAACAAATCTAAAAGCTGACAGTCTTTAAAGTTGACTCAGCCTACAAGATTTAGATACAGAAACTTTTATAGCTACCTTAGAAACATTTAAAAATATTTCTTTAAGTCTAAGTTGCATTTGTTTGTTCACTGAGTCCACAAAATTTTTGAGCATCTGCTAAGTGTCAGGAATACAAAGATTACTCTAAGGATCCACTCACTCCTCTTAAGAAGCTCCTACTGTGGTACAAGAGGTGGGTCAGAAATAGGCAGGCAGTTTCGCATAGTATGATAAGTGCCATGATAGGGTTTACAAGAATGAATCACATAGGAAGAGCATCTATGCAGTGTGTGTTCCAAATGGTTGCAACAAGATCTCCACATTCTCTTCTTAACAATGCAGTGTTGATACTCCTCCCATGGAGAGTTAAGTTTTTGTGTCCTCCCTTCTCTACCACTGTGGGCCTGGACTACAGCTTAAGTAGTACTATGTGATTTCAGAGGTGGGATCATAAAAGGGGATGCAGCTTCTGCCTGGTGTTCTTGGAACCCAGTTGCCATTGTGTGAGCAAGGCCGATCCACATGAAGAGGCCATGAATACTATTCTGGCTGATCACCCCAGCTGAGGCCTCAGCCACCCTGCAGCATCAGCTACCACACATGAGTGAAGAAGCCTTCCAGAAAATTCCAGCCCCAACCACCACGTGGCTGCAACCACAGAGGGAACCCCAAGTGAAAACCTCAGCTAAGCCCAGTCAACCCCAGAACCAGGAAACATAATAAATGGTGGTTGTTGTTTTAAACTCCGAAGTTTTGGGGTCATTCGTTATATAGCAGTGGATAGCTGGAACAGAAGGTAATATCATGCTTACATTCTCTCAGGTGCTCAACTTCCTTTTTTGTAAAATGTCTCTAAGGTTTATTCTTTTCGTTCTGTCAGAGGATGCCAGAATTCATGCTTATGAAATCTTGCCTGGTTGTTATCAACCACCATAATTTTAGGATACCACATGATGGGAAACTCCTATATTTATCTGGGGCCTCTGCTCAGGACCTAATTGGACTGATTTGTAGACAAATCTCTAAAATTCTTTTTACCCATTTCCCTTGAAACCTAGTGGAGAGGTGGTTATGGTCAGTGAGTGCCCCATTCCATGTTTCCTTTCCCCTGATCCTCACTCCAGTCTGCCGAACCTTCTAGGAATGCCCCTTACCTCTAGACCTGATTTTTTTGCACCATCTGTATGGGAGGAAAGAGAATGAACTATAGAGAGGAAGAGGCTGCTAGGTAGTCCTGTTGTTTATCTTTAAAATAATTTAAAGATACACAGGATGCTGGTAGTATACTTTCTGACTTGAGTGTGGTTACGTGGGTATGTTCACTTTTTGATAATTTATTGTTGTACCATTATAGTTTGTACACTTTTCTGCATGTGTATGAATAGCAATGAAAAGGCAGAAAAATGAAGTTCATGATTTCAGTTTCATAATGGAAAAGTTTATGATTTACCCATAAGTAAAAAAAAGAGTTGTCAAAATAAAATGATTATTTCATCCTTGGTGCATAGCAAAATGCTTGGTTGATAAATAAGCCCTCAAAAACATTTATTAAATAAATGCATAAACTATGTAGAAAAATATGTGCAGGGAAAACAATTGGAAGTAAATATAAATACCGCAAAATGCTAATAGTGTTGGGTTTGTGTGGAGACATTATAGGTGGTTTGTTTTCTCTTTTTTCAGATTTTTAATTTTATGGTGATGTTGTATATTTTTAAAGTTACATACTTTGGGAATAAATAATGGACAATTTTAATATCATAGTGACTTTGATAATCCCCCAGCACTGAATTTTCTCAGTTGTTTCTTTCATGGTTTCATTTTACACTGAAGTCTGTGGTTGAACTGTGAGGTAACCCCATAGGCAGGAGGATCTTGAAAACTTTGTCCTGGTAAAGCAGTTTGCTGGGGTGATTTCTGCCATTGTCTAGCTGGAGAATGACCCTCCTTTGACTAAAGTGCATTGGGCAACACAGACGGGTGACTGTTTTCATTCTTTCCTTTCATGACAGTAGAACTCTATTCTATTCTGATTCTTCTTTCCTGGGGTTTTGGGGGTTTTGCTGCATTTTCTAGTGCCATTTTTGCTGTTCTTGCTGCTGACTTGCATCTTTATTTTTTATTTCTGAGTTTTTCTTAAAGACTGACTGCTGAGGGGCACCAGGGCGGCTCAGTCGGTTAAGCATCCAACTCTTGATTTCCAGCTCAGGTCATGATCTCAGGGTTGAGTTCAAGCCCCGTGTTGGGCTCCATGCCCAGCGTGGAGCCTGCTTAAGACTCTGTCCTTCTCCCTCTGCCCCTTCCCTGCTCCTCCCCACCCCCATGCGCGTGAGTGTGTGCATGTGCTCTCTCGCTCAAAAAAATAAATACATCTTAAAAAAAAAAAAGTTTGACAGCTGATTGCTCCTTAATTACCGGTAGCCAGCCTCTATCCCTAGACCAAAGCATATCCTCTTTACCTGTATCCTAGAAACTGCGTATCACCTTGGTGATTTTTTTTTCAAGATGACCCATTTTTACTCATTTTAACTAGGTGTTTTTTAAGGATTGGAAAGGATAGGGCTAAAGAAATCACATTAATGTTGTAGACACACATACCCCTGTAGAATGTTTCTGCTCAACAATAAAACAAAGTTTTTATTTTAAGTGCTTTTTGTGCAACTTCTAATGTTCTCACCTGTGATCACTGAATAACTTTGTTTTGTATGACACACTTGTGCTATTTCTCTTTTAAATTTTTTGCAGTTTTTTTACTTTTTAAAAATCTTTTTGAGGCATAACATATATTCATAACATGGACAAATCTTAAGTGTACATTCAGTGAATTTTGACATATGTTATATGCCTGTGTAACTACCACCCAGATCAAGATAAAGAACATTTCCAGTACCCAGAAGGCTCCATGGTGCCTCCTCCCAGTTAATACCCTCTCCCTTCTGAAAGTCAAGTTTTCTATTAACAGAGTTGATTTTTCCTCCTCCTCTTCTTTTTTTTTTTTTTTTTTTTAATTTTACCCCTTCTTAAACTTCATTTAAAGGAAGTATAAAGGGGCGCCTGGGTGGCTCAGTCGTTAAGCGTCTGCCTTTGGCTCAGGTCAGGATCCCAGGGACCTGGGACCTGGGATCGAGCCCCATATTGGGCTTCCTGCTCAGCAGGAAGCCTACTTCTCCCTCTCCCGCTCCCCCCTGCTTGTGCTCCCTCTCTTGCTGTGTCTCTCTCTGTCAAATGGATAAATAAAATCTTACAAAAAAAAAAAAAGGAAATATAAAGTGTGTATTCTCTTGCACTTACTTTATTTTATAATCTGTGAGAAATATCCAGGCTGTTGCTATGTAGTATTCCATTGTATATTCATTTTTCCATTTCACTGTTGATGGACATTCTGGTTGTTTCCAGTTAAAACATTTGAAGTGCTTTTTTAGGAAGAAAGGTTTGATTTTTTGTGAGTACCTAATGAATGGTTTTATTCTCTAATATTTTGTATGTTGTTATTTGATACACATTTTTATTTTCACCTTCTGTAATACTTGAAACATTTCAATTTTCTTTTCCTCCCTTTATTTTTAAAGATTTATTTATTTTATTTTTATTTATTATTATTTTTAAAGATTTTATTCGTCCATTTGTTAGAGAGATAGAGAGCACAAACAGGGAGAGTGGCAGGCAGAGGGAGAAGCAGGCTCCCACTGAGCAAGGAGCCAGATGTGGGGCTCAATCCCAGGACTCCAGGATCGTGACCTGAGCCAAAGGCAGACGCTTAACCAACTGAGCCACCCAGGCATCCCTATTTATTTATTTTAGAGAGAGAGATTGAGAGCAAGCCGGGAGAAGGGTGGAGAGAGAGGGACAGAGAATCTCAAGCAGACTCCGAGCTGAGCATGGAGCCCATTGCGGGGCTCGATCTCACAACCCCAAGATCATGACCTAAGCTGAAACCAAGAGTCACACGCTTCACCAACTGAGCCACCCAGGTGCCCCAATATTTCAGTTTTGTTAACGAAAGTAACTCCGCTGTGCTTTTCTGTCTCTCCTCCCTCACATCATTTCTTTTCCACATTTTACCTGTGGTACTTGACCCAGTAGTAAAGGAAAGAAACAAGCAGTGACTTCATTGCAAAGATAGAATTAGAGTTTTTAGGCCTTCCTAGAGAGTTTCTGGTGCAGTTACTTCCTTCTACAGATGAGTACCAGAAGGATTACGTGATTTACCCAAGAACAGAGGGCAGTCAGTGATAAAGCTGGGACCTACAAGTCCTGATTTCTATTCACAAAACTCTTTCACTTGCTGTGGTGCTTCACTTGAATGGGTGGGGGGAGTGCCGAAGGATTTCTCTTTGAAGCCAAAAAGAAAAGAAATTATTGAATCCTTCCAAAATGTAATTTGGAAATAAGGATTAAGCTACAACAGTGTACCACTTAACCCATTTAATCCATTTTGGGACACTTATCCAAAAGAAATAATCTAAAACAGATCTGTAAATCATGACCTGTATGTCAGATCAGTCCTACCACTCATTTTTGTAGTCTGAAAACTGAGAATGGTTTTTACCTTTTCAGTGATTAAAAAATAAAAATCAAAAGAACAGTATTTTATTACATATGAAAGTTATGTGAAATTCACATGTCAGTGTTCATAAATAAAATTGTATTGGAGCACAGCCACATTCATATGTTTATTGTCTATTGCTGCTTTCGAACTGCAGTTGCAGAGTAGAGTAGTGGCTGCAACAAAAACCATATGGCCTGCAGAGCCTAAAATATTTACTTATCTGGCCCTTTACAGAAAGTTTGCTGAACCCAGATGTAAAAGAAGGAAAACTATGTGCATGAAAACATTTATTTAAGCATTTTTTAAGTAAGAATAAAAATAAAAAGCATGAAAATGTCAAACTGGAGTATGGTTATTTGAATTATAATTTAATAAATGTCTGCGTTATTTGGCTATTAAAAATTGTAATCTAAACACTATGTACCAACATAAAAATTCTTATTACTTGAGAGGTTTAAAAGGATGAAATTCCTTTATATCTCATTTGTGTCAATGTAAGTAAAGACTAAAAATAATTTGCGAAAATAATTATGGCTAAAAGTGCTAGGGTCATCAATAATTTTTCAACATTTCTGTAGTATTATTTTCTATTTTAATGAGAAATAAAAACCTTGCACCAGTTTCCGGCGTCATCAGACAATGTGATCTTTTACTTAATCAAATGTTTTGAATGATAGTTACAATATATGAGCCACTATTATTCAAGGATTTCTAGAATGATAGATTAGGAGAGACCGTAATTTTCTGCTTATGCCCGCATATTATAAATGAGGGATTGATATTGGCACTCAAAAAATATATAATAAAGTTAATTCTCTCAAAATTTAAGGATTTTTCAGTAAATGTCTTGACAGTAAATGCATTAACTTGAATGTATAACATGGCAGTATGGTAAGTATGTTTCAAAAAAGTGAGATTTTCTTCCCCCTGAAGTCAAATTCAGCTTAATTTAAAAGACCAATTTAAACTCAGTCTGATCCCACCCCACTGGCACATACACATTTCCAGTCCTTCTGTGCATAAATCCCTCCTTCTAATAAGATTGATTTAGTTTTTTCTCCAATGACCTCTTTGTACCTTGTATATCCAGGCCTGTTCTTTTTCATTCATGGTCCATGATTCTCATTTGGTGCTTAGCCAAGACTGCTTTGTATTGTTAGGCAGGTGTATTCATTTTCTATTGCTGCTGTGACAAATTACTACAAACTTAGTGGTTTAAAACAACACAAATTTATCATCTTGCAGTTCTGGAAGTTAGAAGTCGAAAATGTGCCCTCTTGCACTAAAATCAAAGTATCCACAGGGCTACATTCCTTATGGATTCTCTAGGGTAGAAATCCCGTTACTCGGCCAGCTTTTCAGAGGCCACTTGAACTCCTTGTCTTGTGGTCCCTTCCTGCATCTTCAAAGCCAGCAGTGTAGCATTTTCAAATCTCTCTCTGACTCTGACCCTCCTGCCTCCTGCCTATAAATACCCTGTGATTACACTGGGCCACTTAATCTCCCGATCTCAACATCCTTAACATGCCAAGTCCCTTTTGCCATGTAAGGTAACATTCACAGATTTCAGTGATTAGGATGTGAACAACTTTAGGGGACCATTATCTGCCTACCACAGTGGGGTTTTTTTTTAGTAAAATAATGAGTTTTAATTTGTTTTTATAATAGTAATATTTGTTTAATGTAGACAGTTTAGAAAATAAAGCAAAAAAGGAAAAAGCCCATGCACCCAAAGGCAACATTTTATAGATATACATATATATTGTATATCTTTTCTTTTTTCTATATTTATGTGTGATAGTTTTATTTTAAAAATAATTTCTTAAACTGTATATTCATTTTGCATATAGTATAAATAGAGTAGTAAACAAACTTTGACATATATATTTTCATAGCCCTTGGTGCCCTTCAGTACACATTTGATATTAAGTAGATGCTCAGGAATGCAATGATCGATTTTCTCAAATGACTAATTTTACATTGAGGAATTGATTTAAGCACTGTGATAAACTGATTTCACCTTTCTATTTCATTTGACTTTTGAATGTATCTTGATAAAATTTTCCATCAGTAATTCGCATTTCTTATCTAGCGGTTCAGACAATTTCATGCAGTTCATTTCCTTTCAGCCTTTGACAGGGCATCCTAATGACTCTGTGTGCTTGCTGAGAAAGAACTTTGCCCACTGAAGTGATAGGATGTCCAGGAAGCCTGCCATTTCTGAGTCACAGAGCTGCTGACAAAAACTTGAGGAAAACAAATATCTGGGAGAATGAGAAGTGGATATAACACTTCTCTTACAGAAGGAGAAAATTTTCTACTAAACATTTTAAAATATTATGTATACTACACTCACTCTAAAATTAATTTTCATATGTTATGACAATACATGTATGCCTCCTACTTTTAGAACCTTATTAGACGTGTTTTCAGATGGTTACTCCCTACAGCACTACTGTCCAAGGCTGTTCACTACACAACCATCCTTGAAAAAATAATCCAGAACAAGGACTTCAGTGCCTTGCCTTGAAAGATGTACAAAAACATGAGAGACTGATGGAGAATCGTCTACCAACACTATTATCCATATACGTGTTTATAATTTTTTTCCCCAGAGTATGAAGCTCCATGATGGTAGAGATTTTTGTCTGTTTTGTTCAATTCTCTATCTATAGTGCCTAGAACAGTGCATGGCACACAGTAGGTGCTCAGTAAAAATATGTTAGATGAATATTAATTATTTGGTCCATTTCTTAATGGTATGTTTAGGAATGATAAAAAATAACCTTGGTGTATATATATTTCTATTAATAAAACTCAGTTATTTTGATATTATCTCTAATTATGTTACAAAAGTAAATTTCCATTTTAACACTGATCTTCATTTTATGAAAGCCCCCAATTTTGATAAACATACACATTTAAAGAAAACCCATGGAAAAGGAGCTTTTACCAAAACATGCTGTGGATTTTGTTGTTTTTTTTTAAATTTTATTTATTTATTTTTGAGAGAGAGAAAGAGCACGAGTGGGGGTGAGGGACAGAGGGAGAAGCAGACCCCCACTGAGCAGGGAGCCCAGTGTAGGACTCCATCCCAGGACCCCGGGATCATGACCTGAGCTGAAGGCAGAGACACCCAACAACTGAGCCACACAGGCACGCAGAACATGCTGTGGATTTTGTTACGGTTGGGGCCTTTGAAACAAAGAGCTGTGTGTAGACACAGATCAATAATAGCAGCGAATGCCACAGCATATTGAGTTATGTATGTACCACATGGATTTAATTAAAATTTCAGCCAATTTTTTTTACTGTGTCTTTAAGTGATTAGATTCAATTTGGCTAAGTGCAGTACTTGGTTTATGCTACAAATTTTGTATTTGTCCTTTGAGTTTACATAATTCTCCCAGTTGTATCCAAAATGAGAATATTCATCTCTTTAAATATCCATAAGTTGTAGGGGCGCCTGGGTGGCTCAGTCGTTAAGCGTCTGCCTTCGGCTGGGGTCATGATCTCAGGGTCCTGGGATCGAGCCCCGCATCAGGCTCCCTGCTCCGCGGGAAGTCTGCTTCTCCCTCTCCCACTCCCCCTGCTTGTGTTCCCTCTCTCACTGTGTCTCTCTCTGTCAAATAGATAAATAAAATCTTCTAAAAAAAAATAAATATCCATAGATTGTAGTTATGGCGCAACATTGGCCTGTATTATAATATAAGAAAAGAATGGAGAGGGAGCTTAGCTCTGCTGCTATGAGCTGTATAATAATAATGAGTTCCATAGTATTTTGAAGAGGTTGGAATAGATGCTTTTAATGTTCCAATTCTAGATCTTTTTGGTTTTTGGATATTCATACAACGACCTTTGTTATTCTGTTTTCAGGTGATGTCCTTCTTGCTGTGAATGATGTTGATGTGACCTCTGAGAACATAGAGAGAGTTCTATCTTGCATTCCTGGACCTATGCAGGTATGAACAGTCTTTTTTGTATTTTATGATGAATTACAGAAAATAAAGACATCCTGTACTGTTTTCATTTTTAAGATTCTGAAAGTTATCTTGTATAAGGTGAGTTATACTTACATACTTGACTATTTAAAAAATTATAGCTCTTGTTAACATTTTTAGCTTTTGGAGATTATTCTAAAAAGAGAGAAACATCTGGAAATAAAACTCCTATGTAAAGCAGGAATAATGACAATAATAAAAAAAAAATATAATGACCAGCCTGCCTTTATGACTACTATATATGTTGATGATGATCCATTTCCTAAAGAAGTCATTTTAAACAGTCATGGAATTTTCTTTGATTTATTAAAATCACTATTCCTATAAAGTTTTTTTAATGTGGTTTTATTTATTTTAAAAACTAAATAAAATTAAATTAAAAAAAGAAATGAAAAAAAACTAATTATACTATTTTCTTGATTTTTTTTCTGTTATCTAGTTTTAGCCTTATTCCTGAGCTTTTATTTAGCTACTTAGTGAATTATTTTTCATTCCTTGTAGGTAAAAATAAATCTCTTTCATAATAGTTATTTTGATAGTCTGAGCATTGACATTTTGTATCATAGATGACATTTTTAGGTCATTAGATGTATTTTGAAAGTGCTGTACTTTCTGTTTATGAATGCTCTGCTCTTGTTAGTATCAGGAATTAGCTTTCTCTCTTTTGAGGGGTAAGAAGGATGATATGCTTTAGATAGGTTAGATATTCTATAAAATGAGGAGGAACTACTTTCTGGATTGATCAGGATGAAGAACAGAATCCCTGATAAAACAGAATCTTCCTGCATCTGATTTGAGATTCTGAAATAGTAGGACCCATGATGAAATTCTTTATTGTCTAAGAAATAACATTTCCCTTATGTTCACTTCTTTCTCTTAAAACACATACACACACAGCAAAGACACACATGGATGCTCTGTAAAAGTAGCTATCTTTGGAAATGCAAAATGAAAGTGCTAGAATAACTATGGCAGCCAGTGACCAGCAGTGCCTATGAATGGATAAAGAGATGTCGATGGAGACAGATTGGTGTTTGAAATACCAGCAATCAGGCAAACACCAGCCATAATGCTGAAATAGGGTATACTGTTGTCCCCTTTGGTTGTCAGATGTGGAGAGGGCCTAGGGTGAGCCAGGGTACTAGGGTACCTCAGGGGGCTCAGACAGCAGCTACTTACCAATCAGTAATGAAGAATTACAGTATTTTAACAACTGAAACAGCTTCACCCCAGTAAACTGGCCGCATGTCAGCCCTGGGTCCGGGCTCCTCCTTTCTTGCCTCTGGCAGTTGCAGGCGTCTGCCAGTGTTGCCAGAGTTCAACCCCGGCTCTTCTGTCTTCCAAAAAAAATTACGTTTACAGTGGAGTCACATTATACTTATGTTTAATTAACATTTGCAAATTCAGCTATGCATACTTAGAAGTAAAAAAAAAAAAGAAAGAATGAATGATTTAAATATTTTGGTCCAACTCCACCCACTGTTTACATGTCCTCGTTAAGTAGGAAGTAGGAGTCGTGTATCTGCCGTTGGCCCAGTTTGCCTTTTATGGCGTGAGCATCTTGCTGCATTAAGTGTGGTTCTGCGTTTAAATACACACATACACACATGCACACACACACGCACGCACATGGCTTTTACGTGCCAATTTGTACATCTTGTGCCTAAATAAAGAAACAGCAGTTTGTTTTGAAAATGGAAGAAAAACTGTTTTGAGTTGTTTGAATTTATCGTATTGAGAGAGTATGTTATACTCCAGCACATTCGCCTTCCTAATGTAAGCTCAGAGTGATTCTGACAGCATATAATTTGAGAATATAACCCCGTCATAAGATGTATATTATTAAAATCTTTTTTAAATCTTTTAAAATCTTTTCTATTTAAGAAAATAAACTTTCTTCTTATTATAAAGGTAATACATGTTCATTGTAAAAATTGGAAAATATGAAGAAGTAAGGGACAAAATCTTTGAAAATCCCATCACCTGAGGATATTCATGATTAATATTTTGGAATATTTTATTCTAGTTTAACCCCTTGAGTATAAACATGTATGCATTTGTTTGTTTTACTAGCAGAATTGGTATTATAGCTGTTTTGTACTCAAAAGCAAGCACCAGCATTTAGCATGATGAATCTTTAATAATGATTTAGAACATAGTTAAAATTCCTTTAACTAGAAGTAATGTTAATTAGTAAACCACATTTTTCTTACATCATTAGTGTTGAAAGGGGGGTAAAGTATAAGCTTCTAACTACCAGCCATGTAAACTAAGGGGTTCATAGGAGGCTCAGGGAGGACAGGAGTAGAATTGGGAAGGGAACTAGTGTTTGTACATATCAGGCAGTATGTTGGTGCTTTGCTAATATCATTTCCTTTAGTAATTTCATTTATTCCTCATAACAGTTTGTAAGATACCAATAATTGTGTTTCTATTTTGTATGTGAAGAAAAAGAATCTAAGAGAGATTTACTGATTTCTCCAAGGTTGCAGAATTAATAACTCAAGGAACTGAAACTGACTCCAGAGCATGATCCTTCCATCTCTCACACAGCCTGGGTGGGGCTTCATTCCCGCCTGGCCAGAACTAACTGAGGTGGACTTGTTCCAGAAAAAGTTGTTTTACCTGATTTGTATCTATGGCAGCTGAAACAGTTATTCAAGCAGTAAGAGAAGAGGAATGCTGATTCATAAAGAATACCATAGGAGACTTTTTAACATTTAAATTTGGAACTATCTAATGGCAATATTTTAAACTTCTACTCGATGTATAAAAATGGTCTGAATGCTTCTTGTCATCTGACAGAAGATGGCCTGGGAGCTATCTACAATGTGGTAATGTGGTAGAATGAGGTCAGAGCTCCATTTTAAACCTTGCTCTGAGCAAGTTGCCAAACTGTTCTGGGTTTCAGTTTTCTCATCTATAATCAGAGAGATCTGAGCAAATATATCTGAGCCCAGTTCCAACTCTACAGTTCTGTGCTTGATTT
Source organism: Halichoerus grypus (assembly GCF_964656455.1). Classification (NCBI taxonomy): domain Eukaryota; kingdom Metazoa; phylum Chordata; class Mammalia; order Carnivora; family Phocidae; genus Halichoerus; species Halichoerus grypus. Next base: position 108,882,268 of record NC_135714.1, read on the forward strand.
TTAAATAAGTTCTGTTAAGAAATAGATTCAGAATACCAGAGTGAAATCCAGAGGTGAAACCTATATGCTAGATGAGGTACAAAAAGCCCAAATCATTTCTTTTAAAGCCAAGTTTTAACATTCTGCAAAAATAGTTGTCTTAGATTCTCCAAAAATGTTATCTGTTATGAAAGAAAAAAAAGGCTGGAGAATTGTTCTAGACTAAGGAACAATGAAGTGACATATAACTAAATGCAGTGGCTAATCCTTAATTGATCCTGGATTGCAGTGGGGAACAGCTGTATTGGGACAATTGGGGAAATTTGGGAAAAGACTTTGAGAACAGTATTTTATTTATTTATTTTTTCTCTCTCTTTTTTTTATTTTATTATGTTATGTTAATCACCATACATTACATCATTAGTTTTTGATGTAGTGTTCCATGATTCATTGTTTGCAAATAACACCCAGTGCTCCATTCAGTACGTGCCCTCTTTAATACCCATCACTGGGCTAACCCATCCCCCCACCCCCCTCCCCTCTATTTTTTTATTTTTTTATTTTTTTATTTAAAGATTTTATTTATTTTTTTGACAGAGAGAGACACAGCGAGAGAGGGAACACAAGCAGGGGGAGTGGGAGAGGGAGAAACAGGCTTCCTGCTGAGCAGGGAGCCCGATGCGGGGCTCGAGCCCAGGACTCTGGGATCATGACCTGAGCCGAAGGCAGATGCTTAATGACTGAGCCACCCAGGCACCCCGAGAACAGTATTATATTTAATATTCAAATTCCTAAGTGTGATAATTATATTTGGTTGTGTAGGAGAAGGCCCCTATCCTTAGGAGATACATGCTCAGGTATTTAGCAATAAAGCATTAAAATGTCAGCAGATAATTCTGAAGTGATTCAGCCAAATTTTTTTTTTGAATACATAAAGTGGGGGTGAGGATGGCAGGAGAGGGGAGTAAGAAAAGAGAAGGAGAAAGCAAATGTGACAAATTGTTAATTGGTGAAACTAGGTGAGGAATAATGCATGGGTAATTATTATGTTATTGCAACTTTTCTACAGGTTTGAAATTTTTTAAAATAAGTAAGAAGTTGTGGGTTTGAGAAAAAGAGGTTTTAGGTATTTAAAATGACAAGAACAAAGGTGCAAGTACCCTTCCAATTACTGACTTTGTGACCTTTATCTACCGCTGTAGCTCTATGCATTCATTTATTCAACAAGCACATAATTGTATATATTATAGCATATACCACCCATTCCTGGCTTGATCAGGGAGCTCCAAAATTTGCAGTTGACCAGGGTTGATTACGTTAAGGACTGGGCCATAGTTCATTTTCCTGGAGCTTTGGAGGAAGCCAACTCCTTTTATAGGAGATCAGCCTGTAGAACATTAGTGTTGGACTATTACCTTTCAAGTATTTCTTAGATCCAAGAGAGGGGAGAAAAGTCTTTTTAAAGGAGATGATGTTTGGGTGGAATGTTTTAACTTTGATTATTTCCTTGTTACACAAAAGTGATGTATATGCCATGGAAAAATTAGGAAATAGACTGGCAAAATTAAAAAAAAAAAATTGTAAATCTACTCTATTCTCAGAACCCAGAAGTACCATCTGTGTGGATATTTTAAAATGGAGGACTGACTTGATCAGGTTTGCATTTTAGAAATATTTCACTCTGAATGGGACTAGAGGTTGGGAAACCAGGTGACTGGCTTCACAGCAGTCCAGTTGAGAGCTGATAAAAAGACCTGTGGATATGGAGGAAGGAATAGATTAGATTTAAGATAATGTAAAGCAATGAGGACAGTATTTCCTGCAGGATAAAGAGAAGTCCAAGATGCTTTCCAGGTTGCATCGTGAGTGAGTGCCTGAAGAGAAGAGGATCAAGGAGAGAGAATTTGCTGAGTCAGATAGACTCATTTTCTTCAGAATTTTGACTGAGGAGTATTCAAAGCATCTGCCTGATAAAGGAGAAAGGACCAGACAGGCAGATAGGAATGCAGATGTTGTGATAGAGACCCCATGAGGGCCGTGAGGCAGAGGTGAGAGACTGGTCAGTTTTTGGAGCTGCTTCAGATTCTGACAACCTCCCTGGATTCCATCTGTGAAGAGGATGGCATGGTAGCTAACGGAAAGAAAGAATTTGCTTGTTTGTTTGATAGAGGCTGAAGAGACATTGCTTGTTAAATGGAAGGGTTAAAGATAGAAGCAGAGAGAGGATAATTAAACAAGATTTTGGAAGTGATGAGTTATGAAGACCATGTCTTTGGATCCGAGGAAAGGCACACCATCTCCTGAACTGGAAGGAAAGGATGAAAGGATGGGCAAATTGCACATACACACACACACACACACAAAAACATTTTGAGAGAGATAGGCAATGAGGAATGATGAAACATGTCACAGGTTAATGCCCATGGAGGAAGAGAAAACCCTTTTATAAGAAGTTTCATGTAAACTATTTTATATTGGATGGTTGTGTTTTTGTTTTTGTTTTCAGATTTTATTTATTTACTTAGCACAAGCCGGGGGAGGGGCAGAGGGAGAAGGAGAGAGGGAGGGACCCCAAGCAGACTCCACACTAAGCACGGAGCCCAATGTGGGGTCCATCCCATGATCCTGAGATCATGACCTGAGCCAAAATTAAGAGTCAGATGCTCAACCGACTAAACCACCCAAGTGCTCCCTCTAGATGTTTCTTAATAAAAGTTTTCTATAAAATATATCCTTAATATTTATGTATATCAACCCCTTTTTAAAAATAGCACGTAACTCTTAATTTAGTTATTTGTCTCATCCATTATCATTTTATCAAGGCAACCAGATATCCTGAAATTTATAGCTATTTAACATGTAAGCTTTTCAAAATGTCTGGCTAAAGGATAATTATCTTTGCATAATGGAGCTAACTTTACTTAAATCAAAAGAATGGTGGCTAAAATAGTCCTTAAAAGAATTTTAATGGATGGTTCTGTGGTGTGTGTATTTGAGTTTTTGACATGGTGAGGGGAAAATGTCCTTACAGCACAGAAATGAAGTGCAGTTGTTTGCCAAGTATAACATTAGTTAGTTTGCAAGTATGTCATTTTTCACTAAGCATAACAAACTAGTCTTAAATTTTAGGTCGTTGTTGCTGCCTAAAGTAAAATTAGCAAGTTTCTGAGTTTACCACCTCATTTCCTTTTGTCATTTTTGGTGAGTCACAGCCAGTCTTTTGACCTCTCAATCCACAAGAATCTTAGCTGGAAAAGATGCCCTCCATGTGCTGAGACACATTTCTTTCTCCGAAGACCACCTCTCTCCTCGTTCACCGCTGGTATGCACAGCTCTCACAGACACTCCAACAGACCCAGCCTGTCTCTGTGACTTCTACTTCCCTAGGATGCCGCTCATCTCATGCTCCCTGCAGTCAGATTTCTCCCCTCCCCTCCACTCATATATATGGCTCCTCTCCAAAGCCCAATGCTGGGAACAGTCTCAAAGCTCCCATCTAAGCTGGCATAAGCTGTGGGTTCAGGATTTCCCCAAATTCTTAGATTTCTCACATTTTCAAGGAACATCACCATTCTTAGATAAAAGGGCCCTCAACCACCAAGCCATTCACTTCATGAGATCCTTGTTCAAGGATTTTATATGTTTTTGCTTATGTTTGTATTTCTATTTATGTATACATATTTCGAACATTGCCCACTAGAACAGATGCAACTCTCAGAACATAGTCTTTCAGGCCATCTAATGCTTACCTGTTGCTTGTTTGGGTCAAAACCTCACACCAAAATACTCTTTTTCACATCCTTCTAAGATCATTTCTAAAACAGTGTCTGTTCAGCTCTCTCTCACCTTAATCTTATATTAAGTTTCATCAGATAATGCTTGATTGTTCCCATATAGGATCTCTAGTTTTTTATATTTTTGTTTAGTTTGCCTATTCTTTCCCCCCTAAATATACTAATTTTCTACTCAGCCTTTTTTTGATATAGTGTTGTAATATTAAGGGCCCATTTTTCAATAGGTTTATAGCAAACATAAAAAATTTAGTAAAGGTTGACTTTTCCATTTGGAATATTACATGTTTTGTAAAGAAACATGATCATGAGTCCTCAGGAAAATTCTATGAAGAATTTCTCCCCTTCTACTTTCTATACAGATTACTGCTGATCTTGACCTGAATGTATACATATTAATGAATTTAGACCTCATGTCTCTTTTCTTTTCTACTTGTTAATAAAATAAATATGAGACTTATTTTAGAAAAGATGTTTATTTAACCTAATTCACTTTAGGTAGACAGAGAAAGCGTAGTGCCCTTTAGATGGCACAGACAGCTACAGATAGGCAAAATTGATTACAACCATAAATAGTCACTCCTTGTCAACAAAAAAGGATATTTAGATATTTATCTTTTGGAAGGTTTTATTCATCAGGACAAATTTATTTTATAGTATAATACTAATAACAGTTGGATGGGCTGGTGGGATTACGAATGAATTTTTTAAAAATAATATGCTTAATATTTTTGATGAAAAAATATAAATATATAAAGCTCATTTTTAAAAAGAGTGACTATATGGGGCGCCTGGGTGGCTCAGTCGTTAAGTGTCTGCCTTCGGCTCAGGTCATGATCCCAGGGTCCTGGGATCGAGCCCCGCATCGGGCTCCCTGCTCAGCGGGAAGCCTGCTTCTCTCCCACTTATCCTGCTTGTGTTCTCTCTCTGGCTGTCTCTCTCTGTCAAATAAATAAATAAAATCTTTAAAAAAAAAAAAAAAGAGTGACTATATGTGTTAGTATTTATCACATTTAAAGTTGGCCTTAAAAATGGTACCTCTTGGGCACGTGAGTAGTTAAGTTGGTTAAGCGTCTGCCTTTGGCTGAGGTCGTGATCCCAGGGTTCTGGGATCGAGTCCTGCATCAGGCTCCCTGCTCACCCAGGGAGCCTGCTTCTCCCTCTCCCTCTGCCTGCCGCTTCCCCTGCTTATGTGCTCTCTCTCTCTGTCAGATAAATAAAATCTTTAAAAAAAAGGTACCTCTTATAATAAATTATTAAAAATTAGGGATTATTTATTACTACCTTGATAACTTTTTTTAAAGATTTATTTACTTATTTGAGAGAGAGAGAGTGAGCAGGGGGAGGGGCAGAGGGACACAAGCAGACTCCCCACTGAACATGGAGCCCAACATGGGGCTTGCTCCCAAGACCCTGAGATCATGACCTAAGCTGAAATCAAGAGTCGGATGCTTAACCGACTGAGCCATCCAGGTGCCCATCTTGATAATAACTTTTAAAGAATTTCCTCCCAAATGCAACTTAATGTGTACAATTTTATCTGCTTTTAAATATTGGCTAGACATTTCCCACCCCCCAGCTTTATTGAGGTATGATTGACAAATAAAAATTGTATATATTTAGGTTGTACATGATTTTTTAAAGTGTACAGTGTGATGATTTAACATACATATATTGAGCAGACTTTTTTATTCTTGATCAAACATGAATTTATTTTTTGACTTAAAATTTAATCTAATTTTAAAAGAGTCATTACACTTTAATGTTTATTTTTTTTTATTTTTTTTATTTTTTTTTAAAGATTTTATTTATTTATTTGACACAGAGAGAGATAGCGAGAGCAGGAACACAAGCAGGGGGAGTGGGAGAGGGAGAAGCAGGCTTCCCGCCAAGCAGGGAGCCCGATGTGGGACTCGATCCCAGGACCCTGGGATCATGACCTGAGCCGAAGGCAGACGCTTAACGACTGAGCCACCCAGGCGCCCTGCACTTTAATGTTTAAATATGAAACTTTATGAATTATTTCAGTTAGAATATCCTGTTTTACTCATCTGTATTCTGATAAGATTTTAAACATTAGGAATAGTTTGTGGTTATATAGCTTATGATGATGTTCTTACTACACCAAATTAGCTATATCTAGTGAAACCTTCTTTTAGTCAAGATACACACTGGTGCTTCTTTAAAATGAACAAGTTATCTTTGGCCACCTGGCATCTAGACACATAACTCCTTTTTCAAGTAAAAGTAATTGAGAAGTGGAAGCTGCCTTTCAACAACTGGAAAATGGCCACATTCTGAATTCTTACCAATCTTGTCTGACATTAGGCCATGAGAATAAAACTATCTTGATAAAACTGATAGATAATCTTCTCACGTTCATGGTCCCAGATCTAGCATGCTGATAGTTTTTTCTCATTGGTCTTTATTTTAAAGGACCACGAAGAATGTCTGAGAGAAAAATACTTGAATATCACCTCACTTGAAAGGAAAGCTAAACTGGTTGTATGCAGTTCCTCTTAATCCTGTATCTCTTCCTTTTCCCTTCCCCAGATGAGCTATCAGCATTCATAATATGGTGTTGCTCTTTTTGAAATTATGAGATTATATGAATTTTTGTTTTTCCATGGTATTTCTTTGTTATCAGTAACTTAGAATACAGTGATTAAGTTTAAATAATGAATTTTTGTACAGAGAATTATAAATTCTTACTCAATAAATATTTGTAATAATTTGTGCCAAAAACTAGGCTAAGAGCTGGAGATAGAAATGTAAATAGAATACATAGTCCTTGACATCAAAGAGTTCATATTCTAGGACAATTTTTAGATATACTCTGTGTATCTAAATGTCTGTGCATGTTCAGACCCTTCTTTGTGAAAACTGCAGCTGACCTTTCCTTGTTGAAAAATCAACACATTGTTTTGTTAAAGGTAAAACTGACTTTTGAAAATGCATATGCTGTGAAAAAGGAAACAACTCAACCAAGACAGAAAAAGGCACAGTCAAACACAAATGATTTAGTCAAACTTCTGTGGGGAGAAGAGGTTGAAGGTATCCAGCAAAATATCCTAAACACTCCTCACATCGTTATGTATCTCACACTGCAGCTCGACTCGGAAACATCAAAGGAAGAGGTGAGTGCCTTCTCAAAAGTGCAAGGGAAAAGACTAAGGCCCTTTTATAGTCTTTCAAGTGAATAATAAGCACTTTTTTCCGTCGTCCTGTGTCTTTATGGTTTTGGTATGTCTCTTACACATAGCAGTCTTCTGACAAGCCTAATGAGTCCATTTATACAGATTACTGAACTATTTGAATTTGTTTCTACCATCTTCTTTAAAGATTTCTATTTGAACTACTTTTTCCATAATATTTTTCTTACCTATCATTGGTTACTGTATACTCTATTTTTTTAGTGATTGCTCTTAAAATTTTATCATGATATTTGTCTTAACAGATTCTATAATACTACCTTAACTCTTTTTCAAAATAATTCAAGGCCCTTAGTACACCTTAATTCCAATTATCCCCTCTTCACATACATGCTATTTTCCTCAGTATTTTAGTGCTATCGGTTTTTTAAAAGATTTATTTATTTTAGAGAGAGTGTGCGTGCATGCACATAAGTGGGGGGGGAGGGGCAAAGGGAAAGGGAGAGAGAGAATCTTAAGCAGGCTCCACACCCAATGTGGAGCCCAAGGCAGGGCTCAATGTCACGACCCTGAGATCATGACCTGAGCTGAAATCAGGAGTCAGACGCTTAACCAACTGAACCACCCAGGCGCCCTGTGCTGTCATTTTTTTAATCCCAGAAATTGGGCATAATAATGCTAGTCCTGCTACTATTAATTATTACATTTTATACATTATAAAACATATAAGTAATACATTATAAAATGTATATTTTATGCATTATATTCATACAAATGAACCTTTAAATTTACATATATTCTTACCATTTTCTTTACTCACTATTCTTTCTTACATCTCAGACTGTCCTTATTTGATCAGTTTTCTTCTTCTTAAGACATGTATTTTAGGCATTTCTTTATAGTGAAAGTCTCTTGATGGTAAATTCTTTTTGTTGATATTTATCTGATGGTGTTTTTTGCACCTCTTCTTGAAAGGTGCTTTATAATTCTACATTGTATTAGTTAGAATAGGCCAATCGCTGTAACAACCCTGATGTCCCAGTGGCTTAACATAATAGAAGTTTATTTCTCATTTCAATATAAATGTTCCTGCTCATGTGGCTCAGTGGTTGGAGCCCTTCATCTAATGCTTCCATGATTTCCAAAGGCTTCGGAGTCCTCTCTTGGGTCATTTGCATCTAGTTCACCAATGAGAGAAGAGAGAAAGCATCTAATATCCCATGAGGCAGTTCAGAGTCCTAACTTAAAAGTTGGAACATCACTTCTGTCCATGTTCCAGTTACTGGAACTAGTTATATGGTCTCTCCCAATGCAAGGAGGTAAGAAAATGTATTTTTCCTGTGTGGTGAGGAAGAAGATGACGTCAACACATGGTATTGCTTATGTCATTCAGGTAGAAAGTTATTTTCTCTAATCTGAAGATAGTATTCCTTTGTCTTCTGACTTCGGTAATTGCTGGTAAGTCTATTGTCAGCCATTCCTTTGTAAGGAATCTTTTATTTTCTTTGTTTAATTTCTTGCTTCTACTATGCCCAAACTATTTTTAACCTCTCTCTTGTGTTTTCTATTTAAGCAATCGTATTTTTATTTTCAGGAGCTTCTGAAAAATCTTTAATCTGTATTTCAAATCTGCCATAATATTCCTGGTAGTCTCTTGCTGCTTGCTTGTCTTTGTGATTCTGTACTTTATTTCTCCAAGTATTTCATACATATTCTGTGTTCTCTATTCTGTATCTGTCCATTCTACCATTTCTAAGTCCTAAGAGGACTCTGACGTGTGATGGTTTGCCTTCTTGTGTCCTTGGTGATCACCGACTAGACTTACTGCTTGATTTTATCTCTGGGAGTCCTGTGGTTTGAAAGTGGGAATGCCTTCCTCCAGAGAGAACTTCCTTCTCCTGCTTCTGCCACTGACCTGAGGTACTCCAGGCTTTCTCAAGAGTCCCGGTTTAACACAGTGGTCCTAGGTTCAGCTTACCTACTTAGCGATTAGCCCAATACCCAGGGTCCTGATTGACACTATTGTAGGCATCAGCCCTCAAGACAACCCTGCCTCTGTCCTTCTGCCCACCACTCACCACTGCCAGCTGAGGTCCTGGCTTGCTTTGCAGTTCTGGGGAAGGGGGTTGAAAGGGTATGGAGAAGATGTCCTTAGAAACCTCTCTACTTCTTACATATCCAGCAGTTCAGCAAGTTATGTTCTAGCCATAGCTCTACTTGTTTTAAACAGCATCAGGGTCTCTCAAAGTGTCCAGTTTACCACAGTGCTTCAAGGAGAAGTGCGATCTAAAAAGTTGTTACCTAATTTACATTTCTTTGCTGTTGAAATCCTTGCAGGCTATATTCTGATTGCCAGAGCCATTTTATCCAAGGGCTGCAGTTCCTTGTGTTGCATCTTCATATATCAAAATTTGGTCAGTAATTGAAATGGAAAAGAAGGGATTTACTTCTAGGTATTTTTTGTAATTTTCTGTGTTCCAAAAACATAAGAGACCTAAAGTTAATTATTCTGATTTTTTGCATGTATTACTAATCTTTTATACCTTAAAGCAAATGAGAAAATTAACCATTTATTATATAAAACACAGAACAAAATTCCACGTTGGTAGCACCCTGAAACTTTCTAGGTCATCTTGGAGTAGAATACCGCTAAAGCGTTTTGTCATCTTTGCCTTTCTTTCCATGGGAAAGTGTGTAGATGTTTCTCAAATGAACAGGTTTCTGTCTATTAACAGCCCTATATCAACATTGTAATTAGGAGAGGCTTTTTATTCTTACTGAACAGAGTGGAAGCTGCTGCAAATGCATGCTACTAACAAGTGCCTAAAAAATACAGCTAATTAAATTGGTTAGGAACTGTAGAGTTTGCCAGGTCCTTAATAGTGAGGCTTTCTGAGCTGGTTGCTGCAGAGATTAGAAGAGACTTTCTCAAATGACCTGTTTTGCTGGTGTGACTTATTTTACAATAAAGTGTCATAGGGTCATTTTGTTTTCATGTGAGTTACATATTTAATAAAAACTTGTCTTCTTCAAGTTATAAGATTTAGAAATTTCGAAAACCTAATCAAAGACTATGTGGTTATTTGTTTAAAGTGGTGTTTGGTATTTGGCTAAATGCAATGTGTATTTACTAGTCAAGGTTTAAATTTATTAAGTAAGCATAATAGAAGATCTTAACTGATGTTTGGCCTAATTTCTAAAGATAAAATTTTTGTGACTGTTTTTACATTAGAAATATTGCAAGAAAATTTGAGTGTTAGGCAGAGTGTATTTGGCCAACATATTCTATAGCAATTTGCATATACTGAATGTGCTCAATAAGTATTAAAAAGTTGTGTCTAGTTTATCATTATTTATATTTGTCCTAATGTGAAAGTTGCCAAGACATGGACACTAAGTCACATAATTATTTCTTGTAAAGAAAGACCAAAACAAGATATAGAACACTCTTTAGAAAGAGAACCAAAGAAAAGATACATTTTAGGAGTTTGGGCTTTCAATAGTAGCTGTATTAATATTTAGAGATGTTAAATATTAAATAGCATAACTGGGAGCTACTCCGAATTCTCTATGGTTTCTATCTAGAAATTTTTATTTTGCCAGCTTTTAGTTTGCCTTGTGAGAAAAATAGCATGTTGCCTTAAGTCACAACAAAAAAAGTGAGCTACAGAATGGTTCATCCCTTTGTGTAAAATTCCTAGCACAATGCACATTCTAATTTTGAAATTTATTTTATTTTGTAAAAACTGTTTCCTGGGAACATGCTCTTCTTGAAAACAAAAAAAATATTGAGCATTTTGTGAATTATCTTATAGTCTAGTTTTTTTCCCATGATTTAAAATGTGCTTTCTTCGTCTGCCTTCGGCTCAGATCATGGTCCCAGGGTCCTGGGATCGAGCCCAGCGTCGGGCTCCCTGCTCGGCGGGAAGCCTGCTTCTCCCTCTCCCACTCCCCCTGCTTGTGTCCCCTCTCTCGCTGTGTCTCTCTCTGTCAAATAAATAAATAAAATCTTTTTTAAAAATTTAAAAAAATAAAATAAAATGTGCTTTCTTTTAAAGTTTGAATTCAGATTAATTTGTGGTGGGAAAACCCTCTTAAATTTAAGACAGATAAGATATCATAACATCATAAATACTGCATTCTATCTGCGCTACTATAATTTTATATTCTTTGTAAATTTAATTGCAGTATTGTCTTGGGTTAAAATAAAGATTTAATGATGATTTCACCCAAGATGATGAAGGTTATCTTTTAAATGTCAGTAATGAAAGTAATTAAAGACTCTTACAAGTTACATGTGGTATCTGTGTAGATATGCTACCATAGGAGATAAGAAAAATTATATAATGAAAAATAATAAAATATCATTATTAGAATTTATTGTAAAGGAGATTAAAGTTTAAAACAGTGAAATTAATTGTAATTATTCTAACTAATCAGTGTCCTACTCAGTATATATTTTGGTATTATGACCAGTTTGACAGTCTGTAACTTACTTTCAAATGTAGTGTTTTAAGTACTAGGTAATGTGTTAAAATTCCAGACATACTTCCCTCCTTGTGTTTGTTTGAATAAAGCTTCCTCTGAAGCTGAAAGGATTCATTTTTTGTTCTTTTCTTCATGGTAAATTCTGAACTTTCCATGACCAAAATAATGGTTGGAAAATACGGGAGGTTGATCATTTCTATTTCTTTTCATTTAACAGCAGGAAATTCTTTATCATTGTCCAGTATCTGATGCATCTCAGAAACTTAAAAGTGTGAGAGGGATATTTCTCACACTCTGTGACATGTTGGAAAATGTAACTGGGACACAGGTTACTAGGTAAGAATTTATTTTTATTTAGCTTTAATTCTGTTTCTTTCAGTTCTGTACCTGGGTTCTGACAAAATAGTAATACAAGTATCTATTATACAAATGTATTTGTATCTATAATATAGATATCTATACAGCAGATGTGGTATCTGCAGGTATTTTGTTTCTCACCCAAATTATTTCTACCAGTCACCTACGTAAAGCTGTAGTTCTCAATACAGCTGTAAATCTGGGTGTTTGGGCACACTTTAAATAACAAAGTTGGACTAATGACCTATATTTTAGAATTTATTCATGAAGATGGTATCTCTTAAGCATGGCATTATGTTGAGTCTGGGCTTTTTCATGTTTTTGTCTTGATTATTCACTTGCTAGGCAATACTTCTGTGGTTGGTAAGAATGACTGAACACCAAATTTTTCATGTTCTACAACTATGACAGAAAAATACAGAAAACACATACACTTTAAGAAGAGGAGTCAGAATACAGTATCATCTGTGCAAGTTCACTCAATGATGGATAAGCAAGACTTATGTGAAATAATTTTTTGAAAAACAAAATACACCATATAGTCAGTTATACAGCCACATATCCCATTCCACATTGATTTATTAAGCCCTGACTTTGAAATGCCACAGTTAACTTATGGGAGGAGAATGCTCAAAACTTCTGAGTTTTATTTTTGTTTTTTTAATAACATAAATTTTAAAAAAGTAATTTTTTAATAAAATAAAAAATAAATTAATAAGAGAAATAAAAGAAAATAAATTTAATAAAATAAAATAAATAAATGGGATTACCAACCATTTTTCTTCCTTAATTCAGTAATTTTAGACTTTGCCAAAAAAAGCATTTATCTCAAATTTTTAAGAGCCCATAATACATAAAATATAAAGTTAAATTTTCTAAGGCTTTAACTTTTCCCATCTTCTGGTAAAAATGACACCTTCTGTGATTTTAAAAGATAACATCTGCAAGACAATAGGAAGGAGAATTTCTTTGTTTTTCTAAATGAAAGTTATATTTAACCGTGGGACTCATTTTCAAGACATTAGTAACTGAGGCTACATTTAGTGTATAAATTTGCATTCAAAAAAACATGTTGAGTGAAATCATATGGTATTTGTCTTTCTCTGACTAACTTATTTCACTTAGCATAATGCTCTCTAGTTCTATCCACATCATTGCAAATGGCAAGATTTTATTCTTTTTTATGGCTGAGTAATATTCCATTATATATATATACACATATATTTATATTTATATACGAGTAATATTCCATTATATATATATACATATATTTATATTTATACACACACATCACATCTTTTCTATCCATTCATCAGTGAAGGGACATTTGGGCTCTTCCCATAATTTAGCTATTGTAGATAATGCTGCTTTATAAATATCAAGGTATATGTATCCCTTTGAATTAGTGTATTTGTATTCTTTGGGTAAATACCTAGTAGTGCAATTGCTGGATCATAGGGTAGTTCTATTTTTAACTTTTTGAGGAACCTCCATACTGTTTTCCAGAGTGGCTGCCCCAGTTTGTATTCCCACCAGCAATACAAGAGGGTTCCCCTTTCTCCACATCCTCACCAACACCTGTTGTTTCTTGTGTTGTTGATTTTAGCCATTCTGACAGGTGTGAGGTGATAACCTCATTGTAGTTTTGGTTTCCATTTCCCTGATGATGATTGATGTTGAGCATCTTTTCATGTGTCTATTGGCCATTTGGATATCTTCTTTGGAAAAACGTCTATTCGTATCTTCTGCGCATTTTTTAATTGGATTATTCATTTTTGGGGCATTGAATTTTATAAGTTCCTTATAGATTTTAGATACTAACCCTTTATCAGATATGCCATTTGCAAATATCTTCTCCCATTTCATATGTTGCCTTTTAGTTTTGCTCATGGTTTCCTTTGCTGTGCAGCTTTTTATTTTGATGTAGTCCCAATAGTTTATTTTTGCTTTTGTTTCCCTTGCCTTAGGAGACATATCTGGGAGGAAGTTGCTATGGCCAATGTCAAAGAAGTTACTGCCTGTGTTCTCCTCTAGGATTTTAATGGTTTCATGTGTCATATTTAGGTCTTTAATCCAGTTTGAGTTTATTTTTGTGTATGGTGTAAGAAAGTGCTCCAGTTTCATTCTTTTGCATGTAGCTGACCAGTTTTCCCAATACCACTTGTTGAAGAGACTTTTTCCTTTTGGATATTCTTTCCTCTTTGTTGACGATTAATTGACCATATAGGTGTGGGTCATTTCTGGGCTCTCTATTCTGTTCCATTGATCTATGTGTCTGTTTTTGTGCCAGTACCATACTGTCTTCTAGATTACAGCTGTGTAATAGAGCTTGAAGTTCAGAACTGTGATGCCTCCTTCTTTGCTTTTCTCTTTCAAGATATCTTTAGCTATTCGGGGTCTTTTGTGGTTCCATACAAATTTTAGAATTGATTGTTCTAGCTCTGTGAAAAATGCTGGTGGTATTTTGATAGGGATTGCATTAAATGTGTAGATTGCTTTGGGGAGTATAAACATTTTAACAATATTTGTTCTTTCCATCCATGACCATGGAATGTCTTCCCATTTCTTTGTGTCCTTCTTCATTTTCTTTCATCAGTGTTCTGTAGTTTGCAGAGTACAGGTCTTTTACCTCTTTGGTTAGGTTTATTCCTAGGTATCTTATGGTTTTCGGTATAATTGTAAATGGGATCGATTCCTTAATTTCTCCTTCTGCTGCTTCACGATTGGTGTAGAGAAATGCAACAGATTTTTGTATGTTGATTTTGTATCCTGGGACTTTACTGAATTCATGTATCAGTTGTAGCCATTTTTTGGTGAAGTTTCTTGGGTTTTCTATACAGAGTATGATGTCATCTGCAAATAGTGAAAGTTTTACTTCTTCCTTGTCAATTTGGATGCCTTTTATTTCTTTTTGTTGTCTGATTGCTGAGGCTAGGACTTCCAGTACTGTGTTAAATAACAGTGGTGAGGGTGGACATCCCTGTCTTGTCCTGACCATAAGGAAAAAGCTTTCAGTTTTTCCCCATTGAGGATGATATTAGCTGTGGGTTTTTCATATATGCCCTTTATTATGTTGAGGTATGTTCCCTCTAAATCTACTTTGTTGGGTGCCTGAGTGGTTCAGTCGGTTAAGCGTCTGCCTTGGGCTCAAGTCATGATCCCAGGGTCCTGCTCGGCACGGAGTCTGCTTCTTCCTCTATCCTTCCCCCCTGTTTGTGATCTCTCTCTCTCTTACTCTCTCTCAAATAAATGAATAAAATCTTTTAAAATAAATAAATAAAATAAACCTACTTTGTTGAGTATTTTTGTCATGAGTGAATGTTATACTTTGTCAAATGCTTTTTCTGCATCTGTTGAAATGATATGGTTCTTATCCTTTCTTTTGTGAATGTGATGTATCATGTTGATTGATTTGCAAATATTGAACCACCCTTGCAACCCAGGAATAAATCCCACCTAATCGTGGTGAATGATTTTTTTAATGTATTATTGGATTTTGTTTGCCAGTAGTTTATTGAGAATGTTTGCATCCATGTCCATCAGGGATATTGACCCGTATTTCTCTTTTTTAGTGAAGTCTTTTATCTTTGCAATGACCTAGATGGAGCTAGAGAGTATTATGCTAAGCAAAATAAGTCAGAAAGACAAATACCAGGTGATTTCACTCACTTGAAATTTAAGAAACAAAACAAGCGAGCAAAGGGAAGATAAAAAGAGAGAGGGAGGCAAACAAAGATACAGATTCTTAACTATAGAGAACAAACTGCTGGTTACCAGTGGGGAGGGGGGTAGGGAGATGAGCTAAATAAGTGATGAGCACTGGGTGTTGTATAGAAGTGTTGAATCACTATACTGTATACCTGACACTAATATTACACTGTTTTTAATTAAATAAATTAAATAGTTATTTTTTTATAAATTAAATAAAAACTTAACAATTTTAAGAAAATAGTGATGGTAAGACATGAAGAGGATGTTAGAAAGATTAAAAACTATCATAATGTCTAGCAAATAGTATGCATTTGATTATAATAAAAATAACAATAAAAATAACAATACATATTAAGCGTTAAGGAAATAATTTAAATAATGATGTGGAGAAAAAGCATGTTGTAGGCCTCCTTTTATTTTTTTAAAGAGCTTTATTGATATATAGTTTATCATACAATTCTCCCATTTAAAGTGTATGGTTTGGTGATTATATATTCGCAGATATGTGCACCATCACGAGTCAATTTTTTTTTTTTTTTAATATTTTATTTATTTATTTGAGAGAGAGAATGAGACAGAGAGAGCATGAAAGGGTCAGAGGGAGAAGCAGACTCCCTGCCGAGCAGGGAGCCCGATGTGGGACTCGATCCCGGGACTCCAGGATCATGACCTGAGCCGAAGGCAGTCGCTTAACCAACTGAGCCACCCAGGCGCCCCATCACGAGTCAATTTTAGAATATTTTCATCACATCCAAAAAAAAAACCTGTACTGGACATTTCATGTTAATGAAATCATAATATGTGGTTATTTGTGATGCTTCTTAGCATAATGTTTTCAAGGTGCAGGCCTCCTTTTTAATCTTATTGGAAAGAAAATTTGTTTTAAGTTTCTCCATGTGGATTTGATTTTTTTCTTTTCACTTTAAAGTGAAGGATGTTATTTTACTTGATGTTTAGATCTTGTTATTAATGATAAGATATGGGTTAAACGTGGAAAACAGTAATTGTAGGTAGAAAAACTTTTTTGTGAAACTATAAATATGAAAGTGATTATTATTTCAGGGATTCCTTAGCAATACGTGTCTTGTATACATTGTTTTAAAACTGTAGTGATATTAATGTATGACTATAAAAAGAATCTAGTATTTGTCAAAAAGCATATATATTTTTAAACTTTTTTTTTTTTAAGATTTTATTTATTTATTTGACAGAGAGAGACACAGCGAGAGAGAGAGAGCACAAGCGGGGGGAGTGGGACAGGGAGAAGCAGGGAGCCCGATGAAGGGCTTGATCCCAGGACCCTGGGATCATGACCTGAGCCAAAGGCAGACGCTTAACAACTGAGCCACCCAGGCACCCCTATTTTTAAACTTTGTTAAGGCAAAAGTAATACTCCTTTTGAAAAGAATCTATTTATGTTTAAAATCCCACACACTTATCTATTGCAGTATGGAAGATACATTAAATCCTAAGGACTTAACAGATAAAGACTGATATATGTATTCTAGTTTAAAGAAAAAAAACACTGAATATATTTTTATTTTATTTTCTTCCCACCACCTACCCGCACTACAGGATGGAATCATTAGACTTTCTATGTTTTCATAATTCATTATTATATCTCTTTTTAGATCACATTTAATTTGTTTTCCAAGTTGATTAAAGTATAATAAACTGCATATATGTAAAATGTACAATCTGATCAGTTTCAACAGAGATGTATAGACCCTGAAACCATCACCAGAATGAATATATACATTATTCTAAACGTTTCCTTGAGAACATGTTTAAATCTGACTTATATTTTGGTTATTTGCTTATGTACTTATGTCCTGTATTGAATTATTATCTTGTGAGCTGGAACCGTGTCTTCCTTTTTTTGTAATTTCTCTTAATAAATCATGTTCATAAATAGGCAGCGAGAAAAGATTTGTTAAATTAGCCTATTAATGGAAGCTTTCTTTTGAAAAAAATAGCATATAATCATTTAATGTTAATGAAAGAATTTCAGTACTTTTTGCTGTAATAGTTCTACTTTTGTTTGACCAGAGCTTTTTGTAGGTTTTAAAAAAATATTTCAGAATATATTTTTGTTGTTATATAATTACTTTCCCTTTCTGTGTGGCAGTTAGGTATATGCCAAGAAATTTGCTTATTCAGCATGCAGTTCTTAAATCATACCATGTGTAATCTTTTATGAGTGACTGTTTATAATTTTATGACATTTAAAGATATTCTAACTTTATTTTCACTCTGTTTTTTCTTAGCTCATCCCTTCTTTTAAATGAGAAACAAATCCATGTGGCTTATTGGAAAGAATCTGACAAGTTGTTGTTAATTGGCCTGCCTGCTGAAAAGTAAGTTGAGATCTTTTTTTAACCTTAAAATCATTTCTAAAATACTGCTAACAAAGTCTATTTCATTAAAATTATGATATCTTTGTCAAAAGCAAACTCCTTCAAACAGTTTTACAGTTTAAAAAGATCTGTTGCACCAGTGCAATAGCTACCATGTTAATTTGGTATTAAAAAATACAGAAAAGGGGCACCTGGGTGGCTCAGTCGGTGAAGCATCCAACTCTTGATTTCAGCTCAGGTCATTATGTCAGGGTCCTGGGGTCGGGCTCTGCGCTGAGCATGGAGCCTGCTTGAGATTCTCTCTCTCTCCCTCTGCCCTTCTCCCCACTCGCTCTTTCTCTCTTTCTCTCTCAAAATAATTAATTAGTTAATTAATTAATTAAAACAAAAACAGAAAAGTGCTGGGAACAATTAGTAAGGGCAGGGCTTTCAGTATACTTCCTTCTGAGATGTGGCCAGTACAGAAATGTCTGAGAGAATGACCTTCTCTGCTCAAACTTTTGACAAGTTCGTGGTTTGGATTTTATGTGTTCATAGTTTTTTACTGTTGGAGATTTTGGAGAATTATAGGTCAAGCAGAAAGGTGTTTGGCCCTGATGTTGAGCACCTTTGACAAAAATACAGTTGACCCTTGAACAACATGGGCTCGAATTGCATTGATCCACTTATATGTGGGGATTTTTTCAATAAATATATTGGAAAAATTTTTGGAGATTTGTGACAGTATGAAAAAACTTGCAGATGAACTGCATAGCCTAGAAATATTGAAAAAATTGAGAAAAAGGTATATCATGAATGCATAAAATACATGTAGATCTAGTCTGTTTTATCATTATTACCATAAAATATATACAAGGCTATTATTAAAAGTTAAAATTTATCAAAACTCATAAAAATTTATCAAACACTTGGATGGAGCAATTCACAGTTGGGAGAGATGTGAACAAATGTAAAGATGCAGTATTAATTCATAACTGCATAAAATTAACTATAGTGCATACTGTACTACTGTAATAATTTCATTGCCGCCTCCTATTGCTATTGCAGTGAGCTCGTGTTATGATTATCTGCTTAAAACTTGCTGTGACACTGATCATCTCTGTATGAGCAGTTTGTCTTTCCAGTAAATTGTATATTGCAGTAAAAAGTGATTTCTCACAGTTCTTGTATATTTTTCATTGTGTTTAGTGCAGTGCATAAACCTGAATAACACCAGGAGACCCATATGAAGTGCCACTGGTAATGCTGGAAGTGCTCCCAAGAAGCAGAGAAAAGTTTATGACATTATAAGAAAAAGTTGAATTGCTTGATATGTACTGTAGATTGAGGTCTGCAGGGTGCCTGGGTGGCTCAGTCAGTTAAGCATCTGCCTTCAGCTCAGGTCATGATCCCAGGGTCCTGGATCTAGTCCCGCGTTGGGCTCCCTGCTCAGCGGCGAGCCTGCTTCTCCCTCTCCCTCTGCCGGCAGCTCCCCCTGCTTGTGCTTGTTCTCTCTCTCTGACAAATAAATAAAGTCTTAAAAAAAAAAAAAAAAGATTGAGGTCTGCAACTGCAGTTGCCTGCCATTTCAAGATAAATCCAGCATACGGGCCATTGTAAAAAAGAAAAGGAAATGCATGAGGTTGTCACTTCAGTTACGCCAGCAGGTGCAAAAGCACTGCACTTTTTGTGAAATAGCTTTTTATCGTGTATTGAAAATCCAGCTTTTAGGTAGGTATAGGATTGCTATAAGAAAGGCATACCTATAGACTCTAATATGATTTAAGAAAAAGCAGTCATTATATGACAACTTAAGGCAAAAAGAAGGTGGAGGATCTAAAGCGGGAGGATTTAATGCTGGCAAAGGATGGCTTGACAATTTTACAAGGAGGTTTAACTTTAAAAATGTGAAGATAACAGGAGAAGCAGATTCTGCTAAGAGACAGCAGATGAGTTCCCAGGTGCCATTAAGAAAATCAGTGAGGAAAAAGGATATCTGCCTCAAGGTTTTTAATACAGACAAAAGTGCCCTATTGTGGGGGAAAAAAATGTTGCATAGGACATTAGTAAAGAAGAAAAGTGAGCACCAGGATTTAAGGCAGGAAGGAATAGGCTAACTCTACTGTTTTGTGCCAACGCATTTGGGTTTATGATCAGGACTGCCCTTATCTATAAAGCTCGTAAACCCCAAACCTTGAAGGAAAAAAATAAATACCAGCTGCCGGTCTTTTGGTTGTACAACAAGAAGGCTTGGACATTGAAAACCCTTTTTCTGGACTGGTTCCATTGATGCTTTGTCCCTAAAGTCAGAAAGTACTTTGCCTTTGAAAATTCTTTTGATATTGGACAATGCCCCTGGCCCCCGAAAACCCCATGCGTTCAACACTGAAAATGTCAGTCTACTTGCCCCCAAACACAGCATCTCTAATTCAGCCTCTAGGGTTCATTACACATGGTACTCGGTGGAAAGGATTGTCAGAATTGAAAGAATAGAAGAAAACCCCGATAGAGAGAACATCATGAAAGTCTGGAAGGATTACACCACTGAAGATGCCATTGTTGTTATAGAAAAGGCCATGAAAGCCATCAAGCCTGAAACAATAAATTCCTGCTGGAGAAAATGGTGTCCAGATGTTGTGCATGACTTCACAGGATTTATGAGAGCCAATCAAGGAAATCATGAAAGAGCCAATTAAGGAAATCATGCCAAATCATGGATATAGCAAAAAGGTGGCAGGGCCGGGGAGGTGAAGGGTTCAAGACAGAGATCTTGGAGAAATTCAAAAGCTAATAGATACCACATCAGAGGGATGAACAGAAGATGACTTGATGAAAATGAATACTTTTGAACCAGTGCTAAATGATGAAGAAGAAGACATAGAAGAAGCAGCGCCAGAAAACAAATTGATAGTAGATAATCTGGCAGAAGGGTTCTGATTATTCAGGACTGCTTTGGACTTCTTTTACGACATGGACCCTTCTATGATATGGGCACTGATAACAAAGCAAATGGTGGAAGAAGGTTTGATATAATATAGGAATGTTTTTAGAGAAACGAAAAAGCAGAGAAATTACCATATATTTCTATAAAGTTACACCGAGTGTGCCTGCCTCTCTTGCTTCCCCTTCCTCCTCCACATCTGCTGCCTCTGCCGCCCCTGAGACAGAAAGACCAACCCCTGCTCCTCCTCCTCAGCCTACTCAACATGAAGATGATGGGGATGAAGATCTTTATGATGACCCACTTCCACTTAATGAATAGTAAATAATTGCCATGCCTATAGCTAATAAACTTACCTGTTGTGTATGTGTGTGTCTTCATGTGAAAATCTGATAATTGTACAGCAAGAACTGTGTCATCATCATCATCGTCTACATATTGATCGTGTAGAACACCATGTGCAAGATTCGTGTGGAAGGGAACAGTCTATCCTTACCTAGACATAAGGGGATTGATATTTAATATAAAACTAATAACGTGTTAGTTTTCTGTTTTATAATTTTGCTTTCAAAAAATTATATTACCATACAGTATGCTTCTCCTTCTTGTAATGGGGGAAAACTGCGTATCAGTCTATTATCACAGGTAAGTGATTTTTTAAAAAATGTAACAGTGTTTCCAGTACTGTGTTATGAATATAATATGGTATTTCCTAAAAATGTTTTAATGATTCATTCTCTAGTGTATGGGTTAGGCTACCATGAAGCAATACTGTCAGTTACACTAGGGTACCATAAAGCAATCATATTGCTGCTGCTTCGTTATCAATGGATTGTCTGTAAATAAATATGAATTTCTTTTTAACATTATCTTTTCATTTTGGATGTTTAGTGTTGGTAACACGTGTAACATCTGTAGTGTCTTGTATTCTATAAGACAGTATTGACATAGGTACTAACAAATAGATGACTCATCTTGTAAACAGATGATACAAACTTATGGTATCGATTTCTCTTATGGTTTTCTTAATAACATTTTAATAAACATTTTCTTTCCTCTAGCTTACTGTATTGTAAGAATACAGTGTATAATACATATGACATACAAAATGTGTTTTAATCAACTGTTTATGTTATCACTAAGGCTTTCAGTCAACAGTAGGTTATTAGTATTTAAGTTTTGGGGGGTTAAAAAGTTATACTTGGATTTTCAACTGCCTGGGGTATTGGGACCCCTAGCCCCTGCATTGTTCAAGGGTCAACTGTAACGAATATTGAACTTTAAAGTGACGTCTCTAATGGTATATCTTATGTTATCATTTTCTCCTTCTTAACTTTTTGCAAGTATTTTGAAATATATCTTATTTTTATAGTTGGAGGTAAGAGCTGGGTTGACATTTATAATGAGCAGACTGTGAACCCAGGGACTGCATTAGGTAGTTTACATTCATTAATCTCATTTAATCTTCAAAATCATCTCCAGATGTACTTTGTGATCCCTGGCCCCATTTTATAAATGAGGAAAGTAAAACCAAGGGAAGATTAAATAACTTGCCAAGGGTCACATAACTGGCAAGAAGCAGAATTGCAAATTGAAGGAGAGTCTTTCTGAATTCTTTCTATTACATTGCTTCCCTAATGTCATTAGACATTAAAAGCTGTCGGGAAATGGGATAGGAATATGGAGAACAGCCCCAAGGAGAGGGATTTAACTAATGTTAGACGAGTCTTGTGTCCCTGTTCAATGATTTTTTAAAACTTGTAATTTAGACTCTTCCCTGCTTTAAAAAAAGTGGGCAACTTCTATTAAACTATGAACACATTTTAGTTTTAACTTTTTGGTCCATAGAATCATATATTATCTGCCAAATAGTAATCAAATATCAAAATAAATACTATAGTATGTGAATGACACAACTTTAGGGAATGCCAGTTTAGATAACTTTTCTTTCTTTTTTTTTTTTTTTAAGATTTTATTTATTTATTTGACAGAGAGAGAGACAGTGAGAGAGGGAACACAAGCAGGGGGAGTGGGAGAAGCAGAATTCCCACCGAGCAGGGAGCCCGACGCAGGGCTTGATCCCAGGACCCCGGGATCATGACCTGAGCCAAAGGCAGACGCCCAACGACTGAGCCACCCAGGTGCCCCTAGATAACTTTTCTTTTGGTGTTTCTTTAAGCTTCCCAAGGAAGAAAAAAGTATTATAAAATGCATTATACAGCCAATCTGAACACGAATATGACTATTTTCTATTATTGATAATTTTGTTAACCAGATTTCTTTCATTATATAGCAGTGTATTAGTTATCTATTCCTGGATAAGAAATTACGCCAAAACTTAGGGACTTAACAGTAGACATTTATTATCTCATAGGTGTTTTTGTGAGTCAGGAATTCATGAGCAACTTAGCTGGGTGATTCTGGCTCAGGATCTGTCTTAATGTTGCAGTCAAAATGTTGGCCAAGGACACAGTTACCTGAAGGCTGACCTGCAGCTAGAGCATCTGCTTCCAAGATGACTTACACACATGGCCATTATCAGGAGGCGTTAATTCCTTGCCACATGGATCTCTCCATAGAGCTGCTTGAGTGTCCTTACATGTCAGCTGACTTCCCCCAAAGCAAGTGATAGGGAAATAGATTTCTTCAAAATAGAGAAAGAGGGGAAGCTGACTTAGTCTTAGAAATGATGCAGTCATTTCCACCATATACTGTTTGTTAGAAGTGAGTTAACTAAGTCCAGCCCACACTCAGAGGGAGGGAAATTAAGCCCTACCTCTTGAGGGGAAGAGTACTGAACAATTTGTGGACATGTTTTTATACCACAAACAGGAACTCCAAAAGAGGCTACCATGAAAAATATCAAAACAATTGTGTTTTAAAGGTATCTAATTTGGGACAGAAAGAGATACGATCTATCATGAATGCGTGGTTCAAATTTTTTAAAAATTTTGTTTCTGCTCTCATCTTTGTTATTTTTTTCCTTCTATTGCCTTTGGGCTTTGTTTGTTCTTTTTCTAGCTCCTTTAGGGGTAAGGTTCGGTTGTTTATTTGATACTTTTTAAAATTTATCAAGGTAGGCCTATATTGCTATAAACTTCCCTCTTAGAACAGCTTTTGCTACAGCCCCAAGATTTTGGACCATTGTGTTTTCATTTTCATTTGTCTCCTGTGTTTCCTGTGTGGTTCAAAATGTTTAACGTGAGGGGTAATGGTGCTGTGACATATATTACATGGTGTCTCTCTTTAACCAGCTAATTTGTATTTTTCTGTCTAAAAAGGGACTCTGAGGAACCCCTCTAGAGTGCTGCCTTAGGCCAGTGGGTTGGATTATGAAAAATACAGTTGTTTTGAAAACTGATTATAAGCTACTTTAGGATGTAATGGCAAGGTAAAACATTTGTCTTTCAACTTTTATAATAGCCCAAAAGGTAGAAGAAAGAAAGCAGGTAATGCAGTGGTATGCTACACATAGTAGACAGACTAGGGTAAGGAAGGCCCAGCTAAGGAACTGAGCAGAGACTGCTCAGCCACATTCTGATGCTACCAGCCAAATTAATTATGCAGATAGAGACAGTTTCCAGGAGGGATTTTACCCTGAAGCCGAAAAAAGGTGGTCACAGCTGAGCTCTGGGTCAAGGTTGTGCTGCATAGGGGATGTTCTAGCCAATTTCCCAATCTTTATTACTTGGTGGTAGGCATAGAGGGTGTCCCTAAATGTTAGTCATTCCTATCCTGGAGAACTTGGCTTGATAAATTGGAAAGAATTTGAAGATCCCCTTTATTCCACTCTGTACCAGATTCTTTTCCTCATTCCATCTTGTTTCCCATAACCGTGAAAGATAGGAATTATTATTCTAATTTGTTCAAATCGAGAAATAGAGTATTGAGAGATCATGCACAAGCACCTCCTCATTCCCAATTAATAGGTCTTTGTGCCTCCAATGCTGTGCATGTGGTTAGTAATTGAAGTGGCAGCCCTGGGATTTTTTTCCCATTTGTCTTAATGCCACAGCCTGTGCATCTTCCTGTTTGCCACTGTGCCTTTTACAAGCAAAATGAGAAAAGTGCTACCCCACAGAAAATCGGGTGGGGTGTATAATCCAGGAATATGTGTTTTCAGAGGGGAGATCATCTTCCTGTGATGGCTGCAGTGAATAGTGGGAAACCCAATCAGGAAGTCCTTGTGAGCTAGTAGAATAACTTCAGAACTAAGAAGATGGATGCCCACAAGCAGGTTCTCCTCCCTTTGTGTCCTTGCCCAAGTTACTTAATTTCTTGGGCCTCAGTTTACCCATCATATAATAGGAATAATAAGACCTACTTTGTAGAATTTTTATCAGGCTTCAGTGAAAAAAGTGTTAAGTCCATTTCTTTCTTCTACGTTCTTTCCTTTCTCTGTTTCATTTAGGGGTGTCTTTTGTCACAGGAGTTGGAGGTTCACTTGAGATCTGGGTAATACTGGAAAGTGTCAAGAATTTAGCATTTTTTTCTATGGGCCCAGGTACTGCACTACTTTATATGCATTAATTTTATGTAATCCTCAAAATGAACCTGAGAAGGGTTTAGTGATTATTGCCCCACTTTACACATGAAGAAACTAAACCCTAGAGAGGCTTAAATAATTTCTGTATAAGTGGTGATATCAAAGTCCCTACTAGACCCATGCTAGAACTCCAAATCTAGTCATCGGAGTCTTTAATTGCTAATACAGTAAACAGCCAGCTATACTAGCAGTTGACACACAGACTTTTCACATTCTTCATGTATAAAATGTAAAGATGTTCTGCTTCTTTTAGATATGTATCATTTGGTTATGTTATAAATGTGTTTTTGCTTTTTTTAGAGTTCCTCTTCCTCAGCTAAGGAATATGATAGGAGATGTTGCCCAAACCTTAAAATTTATGTATGGTTCTTTAGATAGGTAAGTACTTCTGTGAATTGAATCTCAA